>NC_050447.1:100229811-100539811 GCF_903995425.1 Onychomys torridus
TTGTCTGTTGTTGTGGCTCCCTTTTCATTTCTGAATTTTTTAATTTGGGTGATCTCTCACTGTTTTTTTGGTTAGTTTGGATAAAGGTTTGTCTATCTTGTTGATTTTCTCAAAGAACCAACTCTTTGTTTCATTAATATTTTGTATTGTTCTCTTTGTTTCTATTTTGTTGATTTCAGCTCTCAATTTGATTATTTCCTGGCATATATTCTTCCTGCGTGACTTTGCTTCTTCTTATTCTAGAGCTTTCAGATGTGCTGTTAAGTCACTAGTGTGAGATTTCTCCAACTTCTTTAAGTGGGCATTTAGTGCTATGAATTTCCCTCTTAGCACTGCTTTCATATTGTCATATAAGTTTGGGTATGTGGTTTATTCATTTTAATTGATCTCGAGGAAGTCTTTAATTTCTTTCTTATCCCATTGGTAATTCAATTGGGCATTATCCAGTTTCCATGAGATTGTAGATCTTCTGTAGTTTTTGTGGTTGAAAACTTTAAGTCATGGTGGTCTGATAGAACACAGGAGGTTATTCCAATTGTTTTGTGTCTGTTGATATTTTCTTTGTGGCCAAGTATGTTGTCGATTTTAGAGAAGGTTCCATGGGGTGCTGAGAAGAAGGTATATTCTTTTTTGTTATGATGGAATGTTCTGTGGATATCGATTATGTCCATTTGAGTCATTACATCAGTTAAGTCCATTATTTCTCTGTTAAGTTTCCATTTGGCAGATCTGTCCAGAGGTGAAAGTGGGGTGTTGAAGTCTCCCACTATTAATGTATTGGGTTTTATATATGATTTAAGCTTTAGTAATGTTTCTTTAACATATGTGGGTGCCCTTGTGTTTGGGGTGTAAATGTTCAGAATTGAAACTTCATCTTGGTGGATCTTTCCTGTGATGAGTAGTTAATGCCCTTCTTGATCTCTTTTGATTGATTTTAGTTTGAAGTCTATTTTGCTGGATATTAGGATGGCTACACCAGCTTGCCTCTTAAGACCATTTGAGTGGAAAGTTTTTTTCCCAGCCTTTTTTTCTTAGGTATTGTCTCTCTTTAAATTTGAGATGTGTTTCTTGTATGCAGCAGAAAGATGGTTCCTGCTTTCGTATCCATTCTGTCAGCCTGTGTCTTTTTATAGATGAATTAAGTCCATTGATATTAAGGGATATTAATGACCAGTGACTGTTCATTCCTGTAATTTATTTATTTATGTATTTATTTATTTATTTTGGTGGCAAGGTGTATACTTCTCTTCCTTGGGGTTTACTGCTGTGGTGTTATCTGTTGCCTGTGTTTTCGAGTATGTATCTGACTTCCTTAGGTTGGAATTTTCCTTCTAGTGCTTTCTGTAGGGCTGGGTTTGGGGATAAGTATTGTTTAAATCTGGCTTTTTCTTGGAATGTCTTGTTCACTCCATCTATGATGATTGAAAGTTTTGCTGGGTATATTAGTCTAGGCTGGCATCCATGATCTCTTAGTGTCTGCCTTACATCTTTCCAGGTCCTTCTGGCTTTCAAAGCCTCCATTGAGAAATTGAGTGTTATTCTGATGGGTTTCCCTTTATAAGTCACTTGGCCTTTTTTCTTTGCTGCTCTTAATGTTCTTTCTTTATTCTGTATATTTAGTTATTTAATTATTATGTGACTAGGGTACTTTTCTGGGGGGTGTTGTCTGTTTTGTGTTCTGTAGGTTTCTTGTATCTTCATAGGCATTTCCTTCTTTTAGTTGGGAAAGTTTTCTTCTATGATCTTGTTGAATATATTTTCTGTGCTTTTGAGTTGGTGTTCTTCTCCTTCTTCTATTCCTATTATTCATAGGTTTTGTCTTTTCATGGTGTCCCAAATTTCCTGGACATTTTGGTTCATGACTTTGTTGGCTTTAGTGTTTTCTTTGACCAATGAATCTATTTCTTCTACTGTATCTTCAACACCAGAGATCTGCTCTTCCATGTCTTGCATTCTGTTGGTTATACTTGCATCTGAATTTCCTGTTGGTTTACTCAGATTTTCTATTTCCAGCATTCCCTCTGTTTGTGTCTTCTTCATTTTTTCTATTTACCTTTTCATGTGTTGGACTGTTTCCCTCGTCTGTTTCTTTGCTTTTTCATGGTTTTCTTTTATGAATTTATTGTTTCTGTCTTCTTTATTTATCTTTTCCTCTAGTTTTTTTTGTAGTGTTCTTCCCATTTTTTTGTCTTTTCCTCAATTTCATTTTTTATTTCTTCTTTAAATGTCTCTAGCATATTCATGATGTTATTCTTAAGGTTGCTTTCTTCTGCTTCTTCCATTTTGTGATGTTCAGGTCTTGCTGTTGGATGAGAGCTAGGTTCTGGTGATGCTGTATTGCTCTTTATTTTGTTGTATGCACTTCTGCTTTGACATCTGCCCATCTCCTCATGGTTTCATTTTTTGGTCTTATCCGTGCTCTTAGTCTAGACATAGCTGACAGATTCAACATTTAAGGAAGCCTCTCTTGTTCCAATGATTCTTTTTCTCAGAAAGCCACTCTTGGACTAATCAGGGCAGCCAGGACAGGCTGGCAGATTTCCTGTCTCCTGAGTTTACTATTTGTCCAATGAGAGCTCTCTCTTTCTCTGGGCCAGGTGGTTGCCCTCTGGGCTAGATGGGAGCTCTCTGGGCCTGATGAGAGGTCTCTGGGCCCTATGGGACCTCTGGGCCAGATGACAGCTGGGGGCTGGTCACTAAGTCTCAGGAATTGGTGGTGGGGGTCTCAGGCGGATGGGTGTGGGGGCAGGGCACATAGATTGCAGGGTCTGCCAGGTCGGGTGTCTTAGAGAAGGGGAACCTTCCTACAGGGGCCCTGCCTGATGGCCAGAAACTGGGGCTAAGTTGGGCAGGTCTTCCCCAGGAATGGCTGGTTCCCTGGGATGGGACCTAGGGGCAGGCCTCCTAGGGTATGACCCCAGACACTCACCTATGGTCTGGATGGAAGTTCTGGACTGGATGGTAATTCATACCTTATCCTTTAAAAGTAGCTGTGCAAAATAAGATTATGATATAAGCCTTTGAAAAACTTACTATTGATAAGGCACAAGCCTTAGAAAGATTTTCTATTGATAAGATACAAGTTTTAGAAAGACTTACTAATGAAAATAAGAAAAATTTGGCTGATAGAAGCTACAAGCCTTAGAAGGACTTACTATTGATAAGACCCAAGTTTTAGAAAGACTTACTACTGATAAGATACAAGCCTTAGAAGATGTACTAATTAAAGTAAGAAAAATACTCAGACACAGACAAAAGAATTTATACAAGAGCCTACCACCACTGCATGATGAAACTGAAGAGGGACAACCCCAAAAAACCTCACCTTAGTTTATCCAGTTACTATACTGGAATGACCAACAGATAATAGGCAGCCAAAGGTTATTCAGACATTAAATTGAATCCTATAGGAATATTAGATTTTAGGAAATTTAAAGAAGCAGTCATTTTTATATGGAATGCATTTACCCCACATGAAATAGATGTAAAATTCATGGGTACCTCAGAATAGAATTATCCCCCAAGAAAGGAAAGATTTTGTTAAAGCAATATTGGAAGATGGTCCTCAGATACAATGGCAAACATGATAGCCAGAGGAAGCTAGGCTCATAGACCAACAAAATAGAGACAGAGGTATTAATATTTTTTAGATCAGCTGCTAGGTGAAAGTCAATATGCTGAATCCCAAGGACAATTTTAATTTGATGACCACACCTTGACTCTATTGTTTAGCAGACTTAAATGCTTAGAACAAGGTTGAAGAATAAGGAGGTCTGACCCATTATTAAAATTATACAAGGCTCCAAAGAAGCTATCACTGATTTTTCACAAAGATTAATTGCAGGTATAAATAGAATGGTGTCAGATGATTATTAATTGAATCTTTGTCTTTTGAACATGCTAATGCATAACGTAAAATGGTGACTATACCTTTCATGGCAAAAGCAGCAGTAATAGATGAATAGATTAGAAATAGAGCTGATATTGGATCTCACACAAATTCTGCTTTGGTAGGAGACATGATTTTTATAAATTTAAGAAAAAATCAAAATGTCAAATGTTTTAATTTTGGTAAACAAGGTGATTTGAAAAGGGATTGTATGCAAGTTATTCATATAAACAATGTTTGGTTTTTTTCTAGAGATATTCGAAACAGAAGACCCCTACCATCTCAAATATGTTGAAGGAGTGGCAAAAGATGATGTTGGACTAATACATTCAGGTCAACATGGGACAGACAAGGCAACCCTTTGCCATCTAGAAACACCTTAGGGGGCATCTCATAGGCTCTAATATAATATTTTGTTCAATTATTTCCTGTTAGCATTGTAGAAACTCATTTACAGAGCAATTAGGAGAATCAATGTCTGTTGTTAAAAGCAACAGTGCTCTGGATGTGATCAAGGATAGAACAGATTCAGTAGTTAAACAAAAGTTCAGAAGAGACCATAAAACAAGTACTTTGGCAAACTATTATAAATGATCATAAACAAAAGCTAAAAATATAAATAAATGACTTTGAAACTGAAGTTTAGTAGGCACAGGTGAAGATGTAGCAATAATTTCATGAAAATATTGGCATCTTTAGGAGGTAAATGTTCAATTTTAGGGTTTATAACTTTATCGCAGGTAAAACAAAATGCAAGACAGGTTGAGTGTATAGAGCCAGAAGACAGATAGGAAAATTGGCTAACACAGCAATGAATTTATGAGAACGTGATTTGTTGAAGCAATGGAAAACACAGATTAACATTCCACCAATCTCAGAAAAACACAACATAAAGTAAGGAATACTTCTTAGAAAAATATTAAGTGGTATTATCAATAACAGTCATAGAGCATTCAGATTGTACATAAGCAGGGCAGGGCACAACAGCTGTTGGTATCTTTCAAATTAGTATTTGGTCTACCTTTAAAATGGTTAACTAACAAAACTGTGTTGGTAGAACAATGGCCTTGAACATCAGAAAAATTACAAGCATTAGAACAGCTGGAACAGGAGCAGCTACAAGCTAAATGTATTGAAGAATTGACCAGTGTTCACAGTTTTCCCATATTTCTCATTTTAAAAAATCTGGAAAATGGAGAATGGAAATAGATTTAAGAGCTATTAAGGGGTTGGGGATTTAGCTCATTGGTAGAGCACTTGCCTAGCAAGCACAAGGCCCTGGGTTCAGTCCCCAGCTCTGAAAAAGAAAAAAAAAACTATTAATAAGATGTTACAGCCAATGGGATTTTTACAGCTGGGAAATCACTTGTCTACTTTATTACCTAAAGGATGGCATATTATAGTGACTGATTTAAAAGACTGCTTTTTTCCTCTACCTTTACAAGAACATGATAGAGAAAAATTTGCCTTCACAGTACCTACATACAATAATTCCCAGCCTGTTAAAAGGTATCACTGGAAAGTTCTTACACAAAGGATGTAAAACTGCCACTCCACCAAGTGTCAGTATTTTGTATAATAGCCATTAGAAATAATTTATAAACATTTTTCTCGATTCATAATTTACCATTACATGGACGATATCTTTCTAGCTGATTCAGATGTAGATACTTTAGGGAAAAAATGCTTGATGAAGTAAAGCAAATTTAGCCTTGTTGGGGATTACAAATTGCCTCTGAAAAATTACAAAGAGAAGATTCTATTAATTACCTAGGATATAAGATAGATTTACAAAAAATGAAACTATAGAAAATACAAATCAGGAGAGATCAATTATGAACTCTTAGTGATTTTCAAAAATTGTTGGGAGGTATTAACTGGCTATGGCCCACAATTGGATTAATAACTCAAGAAGTAAGTAAATTATTTTATGTCTTGTGAGGTGATAAGGATTTAAATAGTTCAAGAAAATTGTCAGCTGAGACTAAGAGAGAATTGGCTCTGGTAGAAAAAGAAATCCTCAGGATACAAAAGAGGATTTCTTTGATCCATAGCTTGATTTTACCTTGGTTATTTTACTTTCTATGCATTTTCTAACAGGAATTTCTATACAAGGAGAAGATAATATTTTAGAATGAATAGTTTTGTCATACAAACAGAGTAAAAAAATGAAGACCTGTATGGAAAGGTATCTGAATTGATTCCAAGAGGAAAACTGAGACTTCATAAATTAGCAGGAATAGACCCAGCAGAAATTGTGGTACCTTTTTCTAATGCAGAAATTGCCTCATTATGGGAAGGAAATAAACATTTGAAATGAACTTGCAGTTATTTTTAGGAAGAGATTAGCAATAAATATCTCAAAAGTAAGAGATTTCACCTTATAAAAAGAATTGGATCTGTATGTGTCTGCATCTGTGTTGGCTATGAGCTACAGGAACTGCTAATTTATGAGCTGAAAAAAAGAAAAAAGATATAACCAGGAAAAAGATAAGACCCCAATTAAATGTCTTCTTTGAATAATTTGAATGACTCAGAGAAATAATTTCAAATCTAAATAGTAAAAAAAATTAAAAAGCCTATCCCAGGAAAGTCCTGTGTTTAAAATTTTTTTAAAAAGGAAATAGGAAATAGAAAAAAGGTTTGAAAATGGACTTTGACTTACTCTCAACATAGTAGCAGAGGCAGAATGAAATGAAAATAAAGGTGGACAAGCTGGTGAAGTAAGAGAGACAGCACCATTCACAGAAAAGAGCCTCAGGTTTGGGGAGATTTGTAGCAGATTTGCTGAGGAAAGTGAGACCTGGAAGAGAAGACCGCAAGGAAAGAACAGCACGAAAGCTGCCTGCCTAAAGAGGGATTTGGGAAGAGGTGGGCTTAGCTATTATTAAACTGAGAATTGATCTGGGCTCTCAAAGAAATTTATCAAAAATGACACGCAAAAAAACTCCATTAATGACTTGGAATGGTTCCTTCATGGAAACCAAAACACGAAACAATTGTGAGTCATCTCTTAAGACAAGCCAAAATAACAGCTTTTGGGAATTACCACTTGAGGACTGACAGCCTCTTGCGAGTGATTAAGTGACATTTTGGCGGATTTGAAAGGAAAATACTAGAAACAGAAGCATACAATCACTCAAGCATTCATTTGTGAATTCACCCTAGAAACTTGTACAGTTGGTCTGCAGACTTCATGAATATTAGTTGAGAAAAATGGTCAATTGTATGTTGAGTCTAGCCTTATTCAAAGCTTCGACTGTTGGCTACTATATCATTCAAGATTCATCCTATATCTCTTTGTGTATCAGATGAATAAAAAATAAATTGTGATCAGAAATGACTTGAGATATATACATATATATATATATAGATATAGATATATAGATATAGATATATAGATATAGATATATACATATATAGATATTCAGCAAATGTTCCATGAGGAGAAAATGTGCATGTGTGGTGTGAAAAAGACAAGCAGTATGTTTGTTTATCTGTCTTTTTAAAAATTCTGTTTAATTTTAATTTATTAAGCTTATTATAGGGACACAGATGAGGAGGCATTAGGATTTTGTATGTTATAAATGAAAATATATCTCTAAGAGTATTTTGTTGTGGCTAATTTGGGGCACTTTAAGATGGTAAGATTATCCCAATGCTGCCCACTGAGAGAGAAGACTTTTCCCTCTGTGGTAGAAAATTTAAATAGTGTAGTTTGAGTTTTCCTGCCTGGCCCAGTCAGGACAAATCTCTCTTACCCGCCAGTCACACAGTCGCTCAGACCCAACCAAGAAAGCACACAGAGACTTATATTGTTTACAAACTTTATAGCTATGGCAGGCTTCTTGTTATCTACTTCTTCTATCTTAAATTAACCCATTTCTATAAATCTATACTTTGCCACGTGACTCATGGCTTACCATTACCTTACATCCTTCTTGCCACAGCAGCGGCTGGCAGTGTCTCCTCCTCAGCCTTCTACCTCCCACAATTCTCTTCTCTGCTTGTCCCGCCTATACTTCCTGCCTGGCTACTGGCCAATCAGAGTTTTATTTATACAGAGTGATATCCATAGCAAAATGGTATTATAATTAACCTCATAGTGACATATCTCCTCTTACTAAACATTAATTCGCCAGCTTAAAGGTCAGATCCTTAGAGAACGAGAAATTGGTGTCTCAGTGAGACAAAGATTTTTTTTTTTCTATTTGTCCATTTACTCAAATACTGAGTCATACACAAGAGTTATATGGGTCTAGTTTACTTGTCCTTGCTACTGTCCCTTTGCTTAGAGTAAATGTTATCAGGCCTCTGGCTTGGCTTGTAGTCTTTATCATGTGAACACATGGCTTACTGCTAAGGAATACATAAGTTTGTTTCTGTCATAAACTCTGACTTTCTAATGAAGACACAATGGGAATATTCTCCTCTTAGAAGCATCAATGGAACACCATAGTTTTGAGTAAGAAATAAATTAGCAACACTGTTCAGGTATCAGCATCTCTCTAGCTGATGTTTAGAACTATAGATACATACATACATGAATGGTTTCTAGACCCCTAACATGATATTTTTCAAACTTTCTTGGAACTTAGTATTTTAAAGCTAGATAATTTTGTTTTATAATTTTATTTTGTTTAGATAACCACTTAAGATTATTGGTCTTTCACTTTAGTTGACTTAAATTTACAAGTGTATTATTTTTGATAATTTAGATCCTCCTCAAAAATATGATAAAAATTATTGATATTTCATTGTCCAATGACTGTATTTCTGTAAATTAATTACTAGAATGCTTTGATAATAATATTTGTTGTACACCATCTTATGGTGAGTTATACAATGAAACTGATTATACTCTGAATGTAATAAAAAACAGAATCAGGAACATATAAAAAATATCATAAAGAACAACAGAGTCATATATGATTCTCCACATATATTACAACTCTTCTCATCTCTGTAAAGGTAAAGATAAATACTATTTGTGAATAGAAGGAAAAATCAAGCAGCAATAGCAGATACTTGGGAAACAAATTTATCTAGTAGGAGTGGATCAGTTTTGGTCGAACATCACATGCCTCATTTAGAGGGGAATATTCACATAGTAGGTAAAATAGAGACTCAAGACCTAAGTGACAAACAATATGTTGACATATTTTTGTTTTTTAACTTTTAGTGTTTTAGGCTTTGTGTTTTCTATTTTGGTTATCTTTCACTTCAGTGACATAAAGAGCTTCTTTCCCTCTACTTCAACATTCAATCTTCCTTCAGAGGAGAACTAAATTATTTATTTGGGGGATTTTAGAAGAAATATCTAGGGACAGTTAGCTAAGTTGTTATGCTGGAGAGCATACACCCAGATATCTCATTTCTACTTGGAACCTCAAAATGTTATTTTAATTAGAAATGAAGTTGTTATGAATGTAAATAGCTAAGATGTAATACTGAATTAGAATGGCCTCTAAACACAGAGAATGATGTGTAATTTGTTTCTGCCATGCAGTCATCATCCTGGATCTGTGATGGTTAAACTGAAGATAATAACATTAACATTCGCTTTCGATTTCAAATCAAAAGCATTGCCTTGCTCACATAGTTGACATTTTTATCTTCATCTACATGATACACATTTAACTCTCAATTGATTTCTAATTTCAGAGAAGATGTTGAAGTAAAGATTGCTGTCTTTTTATTCGCCCATCACAACACATAACCATGTACAGTCAGTATATACTGATACACACAATAATCCATATTCTTCATCCCTATACCAATTAAAATACCTGAGCTACTTAGCTTGGGCTGCAGAGTGACATACACAATAGAGAATTATCTTGTTAAATGTCTAGAGGCTTAAATTCTAGGAATGGTTTTTCAGAAAAAAGCTGGCAGGCACCTATCTCCAGCCTGGCAGTGACTGATGCTGTGGAGATATTTGCTCCACAGTGAGACAAGTGATCTTGAGGTAGGAAAGTGGCTTATAGACTGAGGAAGTTAATAAGCTTGCATGTTGGATGTAGGAGTCCATCTCTGACCTGTTGAAGCATTCTTTGGGGGGGGGGGCTGGGGGAAATTAGGAAGTATTGGATAGAAATATAGACATAGCTGGAGAGAAAAGAAAAAGATACAGGATAGATTTGGGAGGGATCTGGGTCAATACCCAGTCACCTCGAGTTTTATTCTAATAGGTTTTTTATACACTACCAAGGGGAGAGGCAAAAGACTTTCCCTTTCAAGACCAAAGCACAATGTATAGCCAAGTGTAGACCCTTTCAAACACATGGTAACCACATCCCTGGTCAAATCATCCCATTATACAATCCTGCTGGATTCTGCTCAGATTCTCTTACATTGAATAAGGCTTTATTAGGGAGCCTCTGTGGGCCCCCACAGTTGAGAAGTTTATGAAATTTAGGAGGTGCATGAATTTTTGAAAATTACAAGATTGACAGCTACATCATATGATTGCAAAAGCAACAAAAAAAAAATTCTTGGGAGAAGATATTCCTTCTACTGGGGATGCCTGAAAGTTGGGGAACTCCAGGGAGGCAGAGTTTGTGAGTCATTAGAGATGTAGTCATCCACTTTTTGGTAATGGAACTGTGAGTCACCATGCCTTTTAGACAATACTGATAATCTCACTTCTTTGGTCTGCCATCCATTATCATATCTGAGGTGAATAGAGATTTCTCTGAATCTCCCTAGGGAAATTCAGTCAAGATCTGACTTCTGCCTGCATCTTCAAAGGCTATTCCTCTAAGTGATGCAGGGAAGAAGGAAGACGTTGCTGTAAAGAGCTATGGGTCTTTCATAGCCCAATTGTGCTGACTCAAGGGATTTCAGATACTTATGATCAGCAAAGATTTACCTTTGGCATTAGCATTTGGGATCATTGTCTTATACTGATGAAGACTAAAGATGTAAACACTTAAATGAGTGAGGAGATAGCAAATGTTTAAAACAGAATTGAAGAAAATTAATGTTAAGAAAAGATGAGGAGGACTTCCAAGACACAACCATTTAATATAGAAGGAAAATAAAGAATCCCCCACAAACACACACACACACACACACACACACACACACACACACACACACACACACACACACACACACACACACACACACCAGTGGCGGTGGTCTATGTGGGTTGCCAAGGCTTATTTCTGAGGGGTTTTTACAGGGTTATGTCTGAAGAATGAATTAATGTTATTTGTTGGCCAATTTAAAAGACCCCAAATTCAATATAGTCCAAAAAGAGAGAGGAATGTTCTCTGTTTGTGTGTTGCCTATCAGGTTGGGAATGAGTGAAGTCTTCCTTTACCATTTCTGAGTCCAGCTTTATTATTTATTGAATTTGGCTATTTGATAGACGTTAGTCTCTAGCTAGTGTTCCTACCTCCCACATCCAACCTCCAACCTTACAGTTGTCTCAAATAATGCTATATAAATTAAACTCTTTGTTCTTACAACTATTAAAAATATAATTATAGTTGCACTTAATATTAGTCAACTCTTTGCCTACAAGATGGGCTGGGATTTCATTTTTTTTTATTGGTGTACATTCATTTATTGTATTAGGTTATAGTTTGATCTATGAGCAAACAACATTAGTGATCAAGTACATGTTTGCTACCCCTGTAGGTACCTAAAAGCTTGTAGGAAAAGTGGTATCTTTCCCTGGACTGTGAGTTCTGACTAAAGTCTCTTAGACTCCCTCTGGCCATGAGGGTGTTCTTACAGAGCAAACTTCTCGAATCACATGTTAATACTAACTGTCTTTCTATTGGTGCAATTAATTTTGAATTTGGGGACTTTCTTGAGGAATCTAATGTTATATCTTTGAAATTTAAAGTATTTCCTGGATGTTAAATCCTCTGACATGTTTGCATATTGAGGATATTTTTTTAAATCTTTGAGTATTTCCATTTGCTGGGATTATTTTGTGCTTTTTATCTTTGTTGATACTTCTTATGAAAATAAATGTAGAGCAAAATTAACAGATTTTGAAAGTGAAAGTAAATATTGGCACTACTTAGATGTCATGAGGGAATCTTTAAGGTTGGATGGGGTGAATCATAGCAAAGTATAAGGTTTTATGTGCATGGGATAAAACACATAATCTTGTACTCTACATAAAATAATCATGAATATAAATGATCATAGGCTCCAGTAGTTACCATTCCAACTATGTCCACATGAGGTGTGCTGGTTCACTAGTGGGTCACTAAGCAGAAACAAAAAGACTTGAGAGTGGGTTAGGAGCACACCCTGTGTAGCCATTTCAAACTCAAATGATAGACATTAAAGGGGTAGAGATGATAAAACAATGGCTTGATGGTTAGGTTTTTAATAACGTAAGACTTTATAGTGTTAATATGTGACCATCTGGACCTATTCTGTCAATAAAATAGCCAGTCTATTAATTCTATATAATTAAAACTAAACTAAGGTATCAGTAACATTTTAAAAATTTAAGGTGTTTTTTGTAATTTTAAGTTATTTTCTAAAGCCTATTTTCTTTTTTTCCCCTTTTTAAAAATTATATTTGTGTTTTAATTTTACAGATCAGCCATGGATTCCCCTGTCCTCCCCCCTCCTGACCCCACCCACACCTTCACCCCATCCCCTACCCTCCATTCCCATCTCCTCCAGGGCCAAGACTCCCCTGGGGATTCATTTAAACTTGGTGGATTCAGTACAGGCAGGTCCAGTCCCCTCCTTCCAGGCTGAGCAAAGTGTCCCTGTGTAAGCCCAAGGTTCCAAAAGCCAGCTCATGCACTAAGGACAGGTCCAGGTCCCACAGCCTGGATGTCTCCCAAACAGTCCAAGCCACTCAACTGTTTCACTTAACCAGAAGGCCTGATCCAGCTGGGGGCTCCACAGCCATTGGTTCACAATTCATGTGCTTCAATTCGTCTGGCCTTTCATCCCTGTGCTTTTTCCAATCCTAGGCTCAACAATTCTCGCTCCCACAGGCCCTCCTCCTTCTTGACAACTGGACACACACTGAGCTCCACCTGGGGCCTGGCTGAGGATCTCTGCATTGACTTCCATCTGTCACTGGGTGAGAGTTCCCGCCCGACCGCCAGGTGTTTGGCCATCTGATCACAAGACGAGGTCATATCAGGCTTTCTCTCGACCACTGGCAACAGTCTACAGAGGATGCATCACTGTGGACCTCAGGGGACCTCTCCAGCACTCTGGCCACTCCTGTTCTCATGTGGTCCTCATCCATCATGGTCTACCATTCCTTGTTCTCCCTTTCTGTTCCTGATCCAGCTGGGATCTCCTGCTCCCCCAAGCCTCCCTTACTTCAAACCTTGCCCTTCATTTCTTACACACTCTCATCCAGGTTGTTCATGTAGATCTCATCCATTTCTCTGTTACTGGGTGATCCCTGTGTCTTTCCTAGGGTCCCATTTTCTAGGTAGCCTCCCTGAAGTTGTGTAGCACTCTTGTCATCTTTGTTTTACATCTAGTATCCTCCTATGAGTGATTACATACCATGTTTGTCCTTCTGAGTCTGGGTTATCTCACTCAGGATGCTTTTTTTCTAGATCCATCCCTTTGCCTGCAAACCTCATGATGTCATTGTTTTTCTCTGCTGAGTAGTACTCCATTGTGTATATGCACCATATTTTCTTTACCCATTCTTCAGTTGAAGGCCATCTAGGTTGTTTTCAGGTTCTGGCTATTACAAACAATGCTGATATGAATGTAGCTGAGCAAATGCCCTTGTGGTATGATTGAGCATTCCTTTGGTATATGCCCAAGAGTGCTACAGCTGGGTCTTGAGGGAGATGGATTCCCAATTTTCTAAGGAAGTGCCATATTGATTTCCAAAGTGGCTGTACAAGCTTGTATTCCCACCAGCAATGGAGGAGATTTCCCTTTGCTCCACATCCTCTCCAACATAAGCTGTCTTCTGTATTTTTGATACTAGCCATTCTTAGAGGTGTGAGGTGGTATCTCAGAGTCATTTTGATTTGCATTTCCCAGATAATTAGGGATGTTGAACAATTCCTTAAATGTCTTTCAGCCATTTGACCTTCCTCTGTGGAGAATTCTCTGTTTAGTTCTATAGCCCATTTCTCAATTGGACTGTTGGGCATTTTGATGTCTAATTTCTTGAGTTCTTTATATATTTTAGATATCAGCCCTCTGTCAGATGTGGGGTTGGTGAAGAACTTTTCCCATTCTGTAGGCTGTCACTTTGTCTTGATGACCATGTCCTTTGCTCTACAAAAGCTTCTCAGTTTCAACAGGTCCCATTGATTGATTGTTTTTCTCAGTGTCTGTGCTACTGGTGTTATATTTAGAAAGTGATCTCTGGTGCCAATGCGTTCAAGAGTACTTCCTACTTTCTCTTCTATCAGGTTCAGAGTAACTGGATTTATGTTGTGATTTTTGATGCACTTGGACTTAAGTTTTGTGCACGGTGACAGATATGGATCTATTTGCAGCCTTCTACACATTGACATCCAGTTATGCCAGCACCATTAGTTGAAGATGTTTTCTTTTTTCCATTGAATATTTTTGGCTTCTTTGTCAAAACCTACATGTTCATAGGTGTGCGGGTTAATGTCAGGGTCTTCAAGTCGATTCCATTGGGCCACATGGTAGTTTTTATGCCAGTACCAAGCTGTTTTTTATTACTGTAGCTCTATAGTAGAGCTTGAGGTCAGGGATTGTGATGCCTCCAGAGGTTGTTTTATTGTACAGGATTCTTTTGGCTATCCTGGGTTTTTTGTTTTTCCATATGAAGTTAAGTATTATTCTTTCCAGATCTATGAAGAATTATGTTGGTAATTTGATGGGGATTGCATTGAATCTGTAGATTGCTTTTGGTAAGATCACCATTTTTACTATGTTAATCCTGCCTATCCATGAGCATGGGAGATCTTTCCATTTTCTGACATCTTCTTCAATTTCTTTTTTCAGGGACTTAAAGTTCTTGTCATATAGGTCCTTCACATGCTTAGTTAGAGTATCCCCAAGGTATTTTATATCATTTGTGGCTATTGTAAAGGGTGATGTATCTCTGATTTCCTTCTCAGCCTGTTTGTCTATTGTATATAGGAGCACTACTGATTTTTTTTAGTTGATCTTGTATCCTGCTATGTTGCTGAAGGTGTTTATAAAGTGTATGACTTCCTTGGTCGAATTTTTTGGGTCACTCATATATATTATCATGTCATCTGCAAATAGGGAAAGCTGGACTTCTTCCTTTCCAATGTGTATCCCCTTAATCTCCTTATGTTGTCTTATAGCTCAGGCTAGATTTTCAAGTACTATATTGAATAAGTATGGGGACAGGGGACTACCTTGCCTTGTTCCTGATTTTAGTGGTATTGCTTTGAGTTTCTCTCCATTTAATTTGATGTTGGCTGTTGGCTTGCTGTAGATTGCTTTTATTATGTTTAGGTATGTTCCCTGTATTCTTGATCGCTCCAAGACCTTTATCATGAAGGAGTGTTGGATTTAGTCAAATGCCTTTTCAGCATCTAGTGTGATGATCATGTGGTTTCTTTCTTTGAGTTTGTTTATATGGTGTATTACATTGACGGACTTTCATATGTTGAACCACCCTTGCATCCCTGGGATGAAGCCTATTTGATCATTGTGGATAATTGTTTTGATGTGTTCTTGGAGTCTGTTTGCCTGTATTTTATTGAGTATTTTTGCATCAATGTTCATGAGAGAGATCGGTCTGTAGTTCTCTTTTTTGTTGCATCTTTGTTTGGTTTAGGAATCAGGGTAATTGTAGCCTCATAGAAGGATTGTTCTCCTTATTTCTATTTTATTGATTTCTGCTCTCAATTTGATAATTTCCTGGCATCTGTTCCTCCTGGGAGACTTTGCTTCTTCCTGTTCAAGGGCTTTCAGGTGTGCTGTCAAGTCACTAGCATGAGATTTATCCAGCTTCTTTATGTGGGCATTTTGTGCTATGAGTTTCCCTCTTAGCACTGCTTTCATAGTGTCCCCTAAGTTTGGGTATATGGTGTATTCACTTTCATTGATCTTTAGGAAGTCTTTAATTTTGTTCTTTATTTCTTCCTTAACCCATTGGTGTTTCAGTTGAGCATTATTCAGTTTCCATGAGATTGTAGGACTTCTGTAGTTTTTTCTGTTGTTGAAATCTAACTTTAAACCACGGTGGTCCGACAGAACACAGGAGGTTATTCCAATTGTTTTGTATTTGTTGAGATTTGCTTTGTGGCCAAGTATGTGGTCGATTTTAGAGAAGGTTCCATGGGGTGCTGAGAAGAAGGTATATTCTTTTTGGTTTGGGTGGAATGTTCTGTAGATATCGATTAAGTCCATTTCAGCCATAACATCAGTTAAGACCATTATGTCTCTGTTAAGTTTCAATTTGGCCGATCTGTCCAGAGGTGAAAGTGGGGTGTTGAAGTCTCCCACTATTAATGTGTGGGGTTTTATATGTGATTTAAGCTTTAGTAATGTTTCTTTAACATATGTGGGTGCCCTTGTGTTTGGGGCATAAATTTTCAGAATTGAGACTTCATCTTGGTGGATCTTTCCTGTGATGAGTATGTAATGTCCTACATCATCTCTTTTGATTGATTTTAGTTTGAAGTCTATTTTGCTGGATATTAAGATGGCTATACCAGCTTGTTTCTTAAGACCATTTGATTGGACAGTCTTTTCCCAGCCTTGTATTCTTAGGAGGTGTCTGTCTTTGAATTTGAGGTGTATTTCTTGTATGCAGCAGAAAGATGGGTCCTGTTTTCATATCCATTCTGTTAGTCTGTTTCTTTTTATAGGTGAATTAAGTCCATTGATATTAAGGGATATTAATGACCAGTGATTGTTTGTTTCTGTTATTATTTTTATTATTTCGTGGTAGTGTGTGTGTATTTCTCTTCTTTGGGGTTTACTGCTATGGTATTATCTATTGCCTGTGTTTTCATGGTGTATCTGCCTTCCTTAGGTTGGAATTTTCCTTCTAGTGCTTTCTATAGGGCTGGGTATGTGGATAAGTATTGTTTAAATCTGATTTGTCTTGGAAGGTCTTGTTCACTCCATCTATGATGATTGAGAGTTTTGCTAGGTATATTAGTCTAGGCTGGCATCCATGGCCTCTTAGTGTCTGCATTATATCTGTCCAGGTCCTTCTGGCTTTCAAAGTCTCCTTTGAGAAATTGGGTGTTATTCTGATGGTTTTGCCTTTATAAGTCACTTGGACTTTTTCCTTTGCTGCCCTTAATATTCTTTCTTTATTCTGTACCTTTAGTTGTTTAATTATTATGTGGCGAGGGGACTTTTTTGGGGGGTCTAGTCTGTTTGGTGTTCTATAGGCTTCTTGTATCTTCATAAGCATTTCATTTTTTAAGGTGTTAAAGTTCTTCTATGATCTTTATATTTTCTGTGCCTTTGAGTTGGTATTCTTCTCCTTCCTCTATCCCTATTATACATAGGTTTGGTCTTTTCATGGTGTCCCAAATTTGGACATTTTGGGTCATGGCTTTGTTGGTTTCAGTGTTTTCTTTCACTGATGAATCAATTTCTTCTACTGTATCTTCAACAACAGAGATCCTCTCTTCCATGTCTTGCATTCTGTTGGTTATACTTGCATCTGAAGTTTATGTTTGTTTACTCAGATTTTCTATTTCCAGCATTCCTTCTGCTAGTGTCTTCTTCATTTTTTCTATTTCCCTCTTCAGGTCTTGGACTGTTTCCCTTGTTTTTCCTGATTTTCTTTCAGGGGCTTATTTTTTTTTTTCTTCTGCTTTAGTTGTCCTTTCCTCTAGTTTTTTATAACATTCTTCCCATTTTTTATTTGTCTGTTCCTCCACTTTATGTTTGATTTCTTCTATATAAGGCTCTAACCTCTTCATGATGTTACTTATAAGGTTGTTTTCTTCTTCTTCTTCCATTCTGTGATGTTCACGTCTAGCTGTTGGAGAATGGCTAGGTTCTGGTGATGCTGTATTGCTCTTTATTTTGTTATATGTACTTCTGCCTTGGCGTCTGCCCATCTCTTTGTGGGTTCATTCTTAGTCTTATCAGTGTACTTGGTCCAGACAGAACTGACAGATTTAGGGAGCCTCTCTCTGGTCCAGATGGAAGCTCTGGGCTGGATGGGAACTCTGGTCCAGATGAGAGTGCTGGCCGGATAGCAGCTGGGGGGCTGGCCTTTGAGTCTCAGGAAGTCCATGGGATCTCCTTATCTTGTCCAGATGGGAGCTCCTCTTGCCCAACGGGAGTTCCAGGACAGGATGGAGGCTCTGGTCCACATGGGAGTTCTGGGGCAGATGGGAGCTGGGGGCTCTCTGGTCCAGATGGGAGATCCAGGACAGTATGGAATACTGAACACTGTTCTCTAAGTCTCCGAAAGTGGCTGGGGTCTCCAGCAGATGGGTGTGGGGGCAATGCATTGAGGTTTTAGTGTCCACTGGAGGGTCTCTCTGGTCTCTGGTCCAGATGGGAGTTCCAGGGCAGATAGGAGCTGGGGGCTGGTCTCTGAGTCTCAGGACGTGGCTGGGGTCTTGGGCAAATGCGTGTGGGGGCAGGGTGTGGAGACTGCAGGGTCTGCTTTCAGTCTTGGGAAAGGGGAGCCTTCCCACAGGGCCCGCCGATTGATCGGAAACTGGGGCCAAATTGGGCAGGTCCTCCCAGGATGGTGCCCAGGGGTGGGACCCAGGGGCGGGCGGTTGCCTCTCTGACTATAACCCTAGGCACGCACCTCTGGTCCAGATCTGAGTTCCAGGGCTGATGGGAGCTGGGGGCTTTTCTCTGAGTCTCAGGATGGGAATTCATTTTTAAAGTAAAAGGACACTTATTAGAAACTATATGTTGTAATTAGCTGTATTAGAAATAAGAATTGGTAAGAGAACAGTGGTGTCTGACATATGTCCTTCCAGTTGCAATTGTCTCTCCTCTCTAATGTGAGGGAGTTAACAAGTCAGCTAGCAGTGCTTGCTTCCCAAAGTGTGCCTGTTCCTAAATGAGACAGCCTTAGCTATCTTGTACTTAGCTAGCTGCAAGCTTCTTTTGGTTTTGGTCCTCACTATTTGGACTCTAACATTCTTTTAAAATCTAAAGTCTATTCTCACTGTAGCATATGTGAGCCATATTACGATTTTTAATCATATTCTTTTTGTTTATGACCTACAGTTATCTAGCTCCTAGATCAATCTGATGCTATAGTCTCTTCTTAAAAGACACAAGATTTATGGGATTAAGTTCCCACCTTGTAACATCATTTACTCAGTTACATTCTAAGTAGAATCACACTTATGGAAAGAGCACCAAGATAAAAAGGTCGTGGGGCAATGCAATGAAGTTCATAAAACCTCACTTGATTCCTAGTCTCTAAATTGTCCCAGATAGGGCACCATTCTCAAAAGCACATGCTTTTCTAAACTTCCTCTTGACTGTCTCTTAAATCTCATAATTGCTTCCTCCCCAGACCTCCATGTACTCTGATTATTAGTAAACAACTCTATTTTTGTTCTTTCACTAAAGAAATTGAAATCATTATTTTGTCCCAACAACCTGCCACAGCTTTATAATTTTCCTAAGTGTGTGACTTCACCTGCCTGAGGAATGCCTTGTGAAACAACAGACCTCTTTAAGAGTTGATGTTTTGTTGTTTTCCTCTAGCATCTGGCCAGCTTCTCCTTTTTTAATATAATATCCTCCATTTTCCGCCTTTGCTTTTCTATGGCTATGCATCACACCTTGTGCTTCAATTCACTTTTAAGAAGTTATATAAGTTACTCCCCTTGCAAGACTTCGTTAGTATTTACCCTAATTATCTTAATTTACTGTAGTAGGTATTTGATAATTTTCCAAAAATATAATTAGTAACTAACATTTATTATATGTAAGTGTTTAAGAGGCAATAGCAAGGGTTACAATACACATAAACCACATTCAAATTGCAGTGGACATATTTTCACTAAAACTGTGCAGAAAGAGTACTCTAAATATCAAGCCTGTGGTTTGATTGATTTCTTGCTTTAATTTGTGATTCTATTACTTTTTTCAGCTGATGGGAATGGATGATAGTGCTCATGATGAATTGTAAAGGAATGGGGCATTAAAAAGACAGAAAGAAGAGGGAAGGAGGAAGGGAAGAAGACAGGGAAGGGGGAGAAAGAGAGGGAGGTGCTATGGAGCAAGGAAGGAAGGGTGTGGAAAACTTGAAGAATGTACAATGGCAGCTCCCGGGTCTTGGGTCTCTTCAGGAGTGACTGTGCACTATCTTTTCCTCTGGGCGTAAAAGGAAAGGCAACAGCAGCTCAAGGGAGCCATCAGCGTGTCATAAACCAGAAAGCGCAAGTATTTCAAGCTGGCATTGTGAATACTGTATGTCCTGGGTTCTCTCTTCTCTCCTGTTCTCTAGTTTTGTTAATGGTGAAGACCATGTCTTAAGACCAGACCAAAAAGAAAAAGAAACACTCTTAAAGCATATGTGATGGAATTATGTAAGCCACAAAGATACATAAAAATATTTTTTAATATAGAATGTTTGTAAATCTATCACAAATATATTAAATAATATACTTACGTTTGTAATATATGTTATTCTTTGAATCAAATGTCATTCTTCTTCTTTGTTTTTTAAAAACTGTACCTGTGTTAAGAAATGCTCCACTATTCTGATTTATGCAGTTATGAATAAAAGGTGCTTGAGTTGAAACAACTCAGAAATCAAGTCTGCCTCAATCCTAGGACCAGATACTGCCTTACAATTATTTTTGCATCTAGTCATCATTTCAAGGATTAAAGAAAGCATAATGACTTGTCTCAAAATTTAGACTCACAAAGTATGTAATAAAGTAAATATTTTGTAAGTTATGGAGGAAGAAGAATAAATTTACAATATTGGTAATTCTATTTTTAAGTGTGTTTGTTGCTTCCAGATTTTCTGACACTAAGTGACTTTAAAATTGTGGAATAAAATCCAATATCTTCCTCTACTAAGTCCCCACAACCTAAACACCAGCTAGAGATAGATAAGTCATGAGTCACCTCAGCCCTACTTAGATGTAATAGCCCATTTAAAAAGTTTATAAACCTCACATGATTTCCACTAAGAGTATACTGTAAACTCAATCCTGACTGAATATTGAGGTATAGAATTACAGAGGATATCCTCCCAGTTAACCTATTTCTGTCTGTTTGGTTTGACCCAAAACACATTTATTTTTGAAGGACACATCGGGAAGGTTAAAATTAAAATAATTCTTAGCCATGCACTCCTATTCAAAAACAAGAAGTTGCTCTACAGATGCAGCAGAGGGAAAATATTCTCTGAAAAGAAAACCCAATTCAAAAGAGATAAATATGTAAATAGGAGTGTTCCATGAACGCACATAGGCTATTCTTACTAATGTTTCTAGAAAGCACAAGTTGACCATAGTCATCTGGTAGGCTTTCACAGAGATGGACTTTTCTGCATCCCAAGAGCCAGTCCAGGTTTACACTGAGACAGTGGCAGGCATCATAGGATGGAGATGCTGTTTGGAGATGTGAACACAGGACTCTATTTTACAGTCTGGACTAGTTAGTTACATTGGGCATCAAAATGGAAAGTGTTAGCTGACCAGAGGCAAATAGGCTAGGGAAAACATGGGAACTGAGGACATCAGAATTCCTGATGAAAAGCCAGACAAGACAGGGTTTAGAAGATTTCAATAAGACACTGGTAGAAATAGCACCTACTGTTTACTAAATACTGAGTCTCTGAAGTCAGCAGTCAGGCCTCAAAGTTATGGGATTTTACTTGAAAGATTTAGGAGTTGAGGCAAGTTAAATATAACCCAGTAGTTCCACTTTTGCACTTACGAAGACACTGTGACTGTTAGTTTAACTGATGATGGGAGACTTCCTCTGAATGTGCATGGCATCATTCCATGTTTTGGGTTCCCAGGCTGAAAACAAAAGTGGAAAGTGAATAAATCACTAGTATGTATCACTCTCTACTGATTGTGGAGTCCCATGCCTTTCATACAATAGTAGACTGAACTTCCTCAATCCTTGAGTGAAAATAAACCCTTGCTTCCATTAGTTGTTTGTATCAGTATTTTGTCAAAATGAGAAAAGTAACAAATATAGACAGGTAGTTATTGTTTAAAATAGAATAAAATATATAAAGCACTTAGCACTGTACTTGGTGCATGTAAATCATCAGTTAATTCTATAAATTCATCACTATGGTTATTATAGGATAAGTCTTACATCAAGTTGTTATTTATTTGATAGTAGTTTAATATATACAAATACATGGTATGGAGGCCCAAATTATTCATGGTTAGAGAATCTGAGCTTGCTTTACCCAGCAGGGCTGCATAAGGGGATGATTTGACTATGGGCATGGTTACCAGATGTTTGGAAGGGTCTGCATTTAGCTGTATCTAGCAAGGTGAATGTCTTTTGCCTTGTTCCTGGGCATTGTTATAAAAAGGCCTTTTGAATAAATTTCTGGGCTGTTGAGTAATGACCCAGGTCCTCCTGAAGCTATCCTATGTTTCTGTCTTTCCTCTCATTGGATAGGACTATCATTCTACCTGATATTTTCTTATCCTTCTGTCCTCAAGAGCATACAGGGAGGTGGAAGGTCCCTCACAATATGGTATGAAATAAAATATTTTTCTATGACTTAGAGAGCTATCTGTAAGAGAGAGACAGACAGAGAGAGAGAGAGAGAGAGAGAGAGAGAGAGAGAGAGAGAGAGAGAGAACCAAGAAATTAAAAATTAAAATCTGGGCACAAATGTAAAATCCTTTAGATTATAATGAAAACTCCTGTTCAGTTCTACAGGAATGAACCTCATCTTTCATGACTCCACCATGGTTTGTCCACTATGTCACAAATCAGAGACAAAATCCTCATGAACTTTGGAATAAAAATTCCTAAAATACTTCATTCCATTTTATCTTACTGGACCTGTATGAGTACAAGGATATATATTGCCAAATCCTTTGCCATGTAGTAGTTTTGTTTGTGACAGGAAGGATATAACAGATATAAAATTGTGATCAATGACTATGTTGAGCTCAGGTTAATATCATGCAGAGATTATCATAGGCCTCATTCCCAACACACAGTTCCAAAGAAAAGTGTAGCAATCATAAGGTTCTGCCTCAGTCCTGTGGAAAGCTTACCCCCAAGGCAAGCCAGATAGAAAATAACCCTTTGTTCCTTTTTTTCATGGATCAGTTTTGTCCAAAGCCCTTGCTGTGATTCAGGTTTTCTTCAACTTTGATATCTACTACTGATATGTCTGATTTGTGAACTTGACGCTCACTTTCCTTTTCAGCTCTGCCTTGTTCTCACCTTTAACTTCAGCCTCTTTGCTCATGGTGTCCCGCTTTGATCTTTACCACATTTGTAAAAGTCTAGTGCATCTCCAGCATAGAAACTTTAGCCATGAATAATATCTTAGAGTTTATTTATTGTAATAAATTGTACTAATGATTATAGATCATTATGTTTGACTAGTTTGAACACTGAACTAGGCATATGTTGCATGTGTTCATTTATTTATTATTTTTAAAATTTATCTATTGCTGTGGATATTGCTCTGTGTAAATAAAGTTCTGATTGGCCAGTGGCCAGGCAGGAAGTATAGGCGGGACAAAGAGAAGAGAATTCTGGGAAGTAGAAGGCTGGAGGAGACACCACCTACCACCGCCATGAAAAGCAACATGTAAAGACATTGGTAAGCCAGATGGAATTGGCTCACTCCTTCTCTAAACCCAGACATATTGCTAAAAGAAAAGGTTAAGAGATTCTTGTGTCCCAAATCACAAGAGCCCTCTGGTGTGGGACAGAAAAAACCCAATATTTTTATTTAAAGCAGGTTGGTTATAAATGTGATCTCTTTCTAAAGAAAAAGAGGGGATATGATATAGATATAATAGGATGAAAGGGTAGATTAAGGAACTTACTTCTAAAGAACAACAACTTGTTTAAAATGTTTTACATTGGTGTAGATTTTAGTCTATTGATACAAACTTAAAGTTAATTTTGTTATACTGTGTGTATATTTCTACTCTTGTTTAAGATATTATGTTTGTACAGCTCATTTAAAATTGTAATGGATAATTAAAAATAGATTAATAACTGGTCATCTATGATAATCATACTCATAGCTATGTTAGTTAAGTCTTCTAGGTATACACAGAGATATTTCAGATAGACAGGTAATCTTCAAACACTTCAAAGGTCTACAGAATATGGCATTTAAAATATTTTTAAAATTTAGACTTTCTGGACAGTGAGACATGTCTGCTCCTGGCAGCACCGATTTACTTCAGAGAGGAGGATGGGCACTGAAGATACTTCATATGGAGTTTATCTTCACCTTGACAAAAGTAGCCATTTGCCTGGACTGCTTGATCGACTAGACATACAGGACCCATAAAAAGGTGACCACTAAACTTTGCTTGACAAAATGGTCCTTCAGGTTCCTGCTTCTCAGAGGAAACTGCCAGACATTCTACAGGACACTAAGAAAAATGACCCAGAGACTCTAGCCCTGTGGGCTGAAGACAAATGCCCCAACTTTACAAAGGAACATTAGGTGACTGTCCAGGCTGCCAGCTGTCTCTGTCTACCCTGCAAGACTCCCAAAAGTTGCTTACATCCTTCTCCTGGTTCTCAGGTAATATTATATCCTTCTGAGGTCTTTGATATGGTTGAAGACTAGATAGTTATAATTTCCTCAGTTATGATAAAAGACAAGTTAGATATAAAAACCTTAGACTCACAAATATAAGATAGATAGGATATCTTCTTTAATATTGTAACTGTAATTCTTGTTTGATGATTGTTTTGTTATATGTAATTGTACTATGTAAAAGTTAAAACCTTCCTTTAAAAAAATAAAAGAAAAGGGGAAGTGCTGTGGATATCGCTCTGTGTAAATAAAGTTCTGATTGGCCAGTGGCCAGGCAGGAAGTATAGGCAGGACAAAGAGAAGAAAATTCTGGGAAGTAGAAGCCTGGAGGAGACCCTGCCAGCTGCCGCCATGGAAAGCAACATGTAAAGACACTGGTAAGCCACAAGCCATGTGGCAAAGTATAGACTAACAGAAATGGGTTAATTTAAGATAGAAGAAGTAGATAACAAGTAGCCTGCCACGGCCATACAGTTTGTAAACAATGTAAGTTTCTGTGTGCTTTCTTGTTTGGGTCTGAGCTACTGTGGTACTGGCGGGTAAGAGATTTGTCCTGACTATGGGCCAGGCAGGAAAACTCTAACTACAATCTATTGCCTAGTAAATTTCTTTCAGCTGTCATGAGTGACATTGTCAGCAGCTCAGGCTATCCAGTAAGGACTTGAGAACTTATAGCCCCTGACCTGCACTGATGACAGATACACAAGGTATTATGAAAGGAACCAGAGCACATGGAAGCTTTATGTGAGGGAAATTCTGGGTGAAGCGTCCAGCTTTAATTTGAGTTCTGCATCTGTTATATGGATATGGTCATTGCAAAAATTCCTTTCTAACATACTTTCTGAAGGGGACTTGTTAAGATTTTACATTTCAGTTCCCCAGAAAACTCAGGGTCCCTTAATCTTATCAGTATCAATAATGCCATAATTTTATAATACATTATCTGTAATCATGATAGTCTTTATATTGAAGTTATAAGATAGCATACTCTCCTCTAGTCAGCTGAACAGAAAAGATATTTACTAGTAAGTAAGCCTGTTGTTGTCTGATTGTTTATTTCTATATAATAGGATAGAGTTCTTTTATACTACATGTAATATTTTCTTACTGGTTTTATTGTATTATTTTTCTCATAGATGTAATAAAAATACTTGACAAAAACAATTTAAGGAATGAAAGATGTATTTTGACTCACAATCTGAAGTGCAACAATCAATCCTATTGAGAAGGCACAACATTTAGAGCATCCCTAGTTGTGAGGCAGGAGCATAAAGCTGCTGATCAAATCACAAAGAAGGGCAAATGCAGGGATTCAGCTTGCTTGCTCCACTTCATTCATTCTGGGCCCCCATCCAATAAAAGGAGGCACTCAAATTCCAAGGGGATCTTCCCACCTCAGTCAATGCTCCTCTATGGAAATACCTTCACAGAGTAATCTTAATACTTGAGTTCTAAGATATAATCAATTTTATTAAGGTGAGGAGTATCACTGATTTAATATTAGATTCACACATGGAGAAAACTTACAAGACACAGCTCCAGTTTTAGCTGTGAATACTTAGAGTTTATTAATTATGATAATACTTGTAAGTTATTATGTTTGACTCATTTGGTTACTTCACCATGTATATGTTGTACTTACTTATTTATTCTTTTTAAGATTTATCCATTGTCTGAGAACTGTATGTTCTCTTAGTTTGAAGGTTAAACCTATGAGTTATAAGGAGTATATTAACCCTAATAGTCCAGTGTTACGTATAATTTTACCCATTTTACAATTAGGGAAGTTTCTGATACTTAATGAATTTTCTCAAGTTACAGAGGTATTTGTTGGCGGATGTTCCTGTCCTGCAGCCACACCTAAGTAACCACACTGAGTCTTATATTAATTATAAGTGCTCAGCCAATAGCTCAGGCTGGCTACTAGCCAACTCTTACATTTAAATTAACTCATATTTCTTATCTATACTTTGTCACATGGCTTAATATCTTTTCTCAGTACAGCATACCCATCTTGTGTCTCTCTGAATCTTCTGGGAACTCCTGACTCAGCCTTTCCTCCTCCTAGCATTCTCAGTTTGGCTCTCTTGCCTAACCTTAGTCTGCCCAGCCATTGGTCAATCAGTTTCTTTATTAAACCAGTCACATATGTTCACACAGTGTAAACATTTCACAGGTATCATGTGAAAAAAAAGGCCTATGTTTAAACTCAACTGCTGACCGCACTTCCTTTTTTGGTGTTGAAGTATATTAATAATCTCAGGACTCGTGTGTGGAACATGAGCTTAAATGGCCTCTAATCCAACAGTCTTCTCCAAAATCTCCATTTCAACATTTTCCATTATTATTGCTGGAATCATTGATGCTGTGAATTTACATCTAAATTCAACTCAAAGATAGTACTCTGCCATTTCTTTTTCACATTCCTTTCTTTATAAAGAAAGATCTATTTGTTTTTATTTTGTGTGTATGTTTTTGTATGCATACCTGTAGATATGTGTGTGCATCACATGTGTGCCTAATACCTTGGGAGACCAGAAGACAGTATCACTTCCCCTGGAATTAGAGTTACAGGTGGATGTGAGCCATCCTGTGCATTCTGGGAATGAACTGAACCTATGTCCTCTGCAAGTGCAGGACATGCTCTTAACCACTGGGCCATCTCCTCAGTCCCTTTCTTAATCTGAGTTTATACTTTCTTCATCACCACTCTCTCAGTGCACTTACTGTCTTCTCTTTTCACCTGTTGCTCCTTGTGTCCATACTTTTTTCTTTCTTTATTTTTTTGAGACAGGGTTGCTCTGTGTAGCCATGGCTACCCTAAAACTCACTCTGTAGACCACACTGGCTTCAAACTCACAGAGATCCACCTGCCTCTGCCTCCTGAGTCCTGGGATTAAATGTGTGCACTGCCACTGCCTGACTCCACTTCTTTCTATTAAACTCAGATCCACTGACTCATCTTCGTTGTGTGTTTTACCAGTAAGCTTTCCATGTTCCTATCCTAGTCTCTGTTTTCTGCCAGTTTCCTGTCCTGAACTAACATGATCATCTCTTTCTCTGCTGATTTTCATATTCAGAATACTGTGTAGTGATGCCAACTACATCCATTACCAATAATTTGTTTTCCCCTTATCTACCCTCCTTGCTAGTGAAAACTCTGTTCATATTTTTCCTAGTTACCGTCTAGTCTCATGGTGGCTTATCTAAGTTCTCAATTTAATTTTCTTATTTAAAGACAGTCTATCAGTTCCTTATAGTTCTACTTTCCTGTGAAGCTAGGAGATTTAAGCCCCTAGTTTCAAAATCCAACTTCTGTTCCTTGTGCATGCATGTTATTTTTCCTAGGTTATCTATAGGACTCATTCCTCCCAAAGCTGCAAGACACATAATGTAATATGTTACCAATTTCAAACACTGTATTTAATTTAAAAATATTTTTGTTGTTGCTGACTTGACCCTTCTGATTGCTTTTGATTACTTTCAAGTGCATTCTTATTTAAAACATGATCTGTAATTTATGGGCAAACGTCATTGCCACTGTGTATCTTCCACCAGGTGGAATATAAATTCCATTAAAAACTTTGTTTTTCACACCAGACGATTACAAGCCATTAACCAGTTCCTGGCTCCATGTGATACCTATTAATATTTTTGAATGAATATGTAAATCCCCACAAGTGTTTGGTCACTTATTTTCTTCTCTGCTCTTCACTCCTAGAAGACCATTATGATAGCTACCTCATCAGAGAGCAATGTGATGATACAATTTCCTTGTTTATATCATGTTAAGCTTGTATATTTGGTGCCCAGGATAAGAGAGGATTCTTTGTCACTTGCTCTCCCCTCTCAGCAGTCCAAAGCAGGAAATTCGGTGTGTTGACCCGTTCACCCTGGCTATTTCTCAATAAATCTGGACAGAACACATATGGCTCCAGCACTCTGTCTTTGTCATTAATATACTTTCCAAACAACTGCCCTTCATATTGAACTAAAAGAGACTGACGTCTGCTGCATTTCATTTTCTTTGGTAGCATTGGCCAAGGTTCTATTTTTGTCACCCAGACTATTTTGTGTGGACTATAGTCTACCAGAGACTTCATTGAAAACAGCCAGTATATTTTGCTTCAGAATTCAGGTTGAACTTGAGTCACAGTCTTCAGTGAATAAGAATGGTTGAATGTAAAGAAGCAGCAGAATCCACTAAACCCTTTGATTAAAAGTTTTGTGCTTGGAATTTAAGTCTGCCTCCTGAAAAAAATGCATTGCGAACCACCTTCCAGTTACTAATTTCCTGGGTTAAAGCAAATGTAAGAAGCTCTATCAAAGAATGCAATAGCTCTGAAAGCAGATTGTCCAGGGTAAATCAAAGAAGCGCTTCTGAGAAGATCTGTTGCTGGTCCATTAATGCATAACTGCCACAGAACAATATCTATTTCTTAATGACCACTTTGCCTTCCTTCGTGTTCTTTTGGAAGAAAATAGTGATTCTGTTAAAAGAAATCATAGTAACATTTTGCAAAGGACTCCTGTGCTTATTGTCACTTCTTGCTTTGATTGCTCCCCACACCTGAGATTTCTTTTCTTTTGTCTGTGTCAAAATGCCATTGGGATTTTATAAAAGGTAAAATATTAAATGAAATGAAAACTTGGTTGTGCTTTCATTTTATCTCATTATATTTTAAAGTAAGTTTTCTGTCAAGTTTCATATGCTTTGTTTGAAGTCTGTTATCTATTTGAAACAGGGTCAGCTTGCTTGTTTGTGGTTTCTTCTGTGGTCCCTACTTTCCTCTTCAAATAATCTATTTTATTAGTGATAGCCTTTAACACAGGTTCTGAGGAGGCTGAACAGATCTTCAGTCTCCAAATTATAAAGGGATTGTGTCAGAAAAGTATGTTTATACTCTACATTCTGTATTCGAGACCCTGTAATTTCTGTCATACAAATAATATTTGTGTATTTATTGATTTAAATCATTAATTTTTGATAGATGAAAATATGAGTGGATAATACTGTAGACTTCTGCTTTTCACATTTCTTATCCTTCAGGTTTATCTCACATTTTTTTTTTTGTTTTGTTTTTTTGTTTTTTGTTTTTTCAAGACAGGGTTTCCCTGTGTAGCTTTGTGCCTTTCCTGGATCTAGCTCTGTAGACCAGGCTGGCCTCGAACTCAAAGAGATCCACCTGGCTCTGCCTCCCGTGTTTAAAAAAATCCCTCCTGGGATTAAAGGCATGCTCCACCACCGCCAGGCTAACATTTTTATTACATATATAAGAAAGAGAGAGAGAGAAAGAGAGAGAGGAGAGAGAGCGAGCGTTTAGGGTCAAGCTATAGACCTTATGGTTCATTCCCCAGTGACATAGTTCTACTAGCCAGATCCTACTTCTCAGAGGTTCTATAGCCTCCAAAAGGCTATATGAATAAATATATGAACCTGTGGCAGAGACTTCACACATGCAAACTCTTATAACTACTTCATACTTACCTTTCTGAGAATTTTTGTTCATTGATTTCTGTGGTTTCTCCAAATTATCTTGCATGACCACACTACCTTCCACCAACTTCCCATTCGTTAATCATGCCAGATTTTCTGCTGTTAGCATCTATGAGGCCCCATTCCTGTAACATCAATGTTGACGGTTTCACAACTTGGATCATCACTTGGATATATAATGATGGTTCACAAATCTCTTGTGAATTTTCAGTTTTCTTTAGCTCTGTGATGTGTTCATAGTCAATTCTTTACTCAGCAAGGAGTTTTTATTTTTGTATTTTGCCTTAAAGAGAAATAAGAACCCACAGAGTGTAAATTCGCTACCTCTTAACAAATGTCCTTTTTTTCCTCTTGGAACTAAATTCATTTCTTACATCTAATCTGTTGTATTTTTCCCTATCAACTATCTGAATTACTTTTTGTCTATAACAAAGACTCTTCCATTAATTTCTTTCATATATTCATTCTCTACTGGACCCTTTGTATATGTAATTGAAAGTGTTTCACGTAAAATTAAATAAATTAACTAGCTCGTCCACTCCCCTTACATTCTCTCTCCTTTCTATGAATCTCACACAAGCATCAGAAAAACTTGTCTAGTAATGAGAGAGTTTAAGAAGAAGACAAAATGTAGGACATGATCATGAAATGGGAATGAGAAGCCTGGGGAAAATAGGAGTAATGGGAGAAGAGTCAAAGGAATCAAGAGGACACCATACTGCTTGGGTTACCAAAGCAAAGTTTGAAGACACCCCAAATAAAGGTGCTATTTATGCCAGGGAGAAAAGACTGTGATTGTGTTAATTAGTTTTCTGTTCTTGTATTAAAATACTGAAGGAAAAAAGTTAACTTAAAAACAGAAAGATTCATTCTTGCTTACAATCTGAGAAGTTTGAGTGCATGTTTGGCTGTCTACATTGCTTTGAAGGCTGAGGTAAGGCACAAACACCTTGGTAGAATGACATGGAGGAAGAAAGGTATTCATATCATAGTAGCCAAGAAGTGGAGGGAGAGAGGGAGGGAGAGAGAGAAAGCTAGAGAGAGTTAAGATGTACCCTTCAATACCATACTCTCAATGATCAACTTCCTTCAACCAGGAGCGATTGTCTACTAGCCTACCCTTCAGAGGCCTCAGTATTGTCTTGATCTATATTTAAAAGTAGCTCCCTTATGATCCTGTGATTAACTTATTTCAATAGCACCACCAGCTAAGAAACAAGACTGAATTAAGTCTTGATCTCTTAAGAAAACTTCATATTCAAACCATAAAAATGATCATGACTAAATTTTAGTGAGTAGCAGTGACAAGAAAGCACATGATAATATAAAGTGAATGTACAGGGGTTTGTTTTTCTTTTTTTCTTTTCTTTTTCTTTTTTTTTTTTTTTTTTTTTTTTTTTTTTTTTTTTTTAGAGACAGGGTTTCTCTGTGTAGTTTTGGTGTCTGTCCTGGATCTCATTCTGTAGACTAGACTGGCCTTGAATTCGCCTGGCTCTGCCTCCAAAGTGCTGGGATTAAAGGCTTATGCCACTATTGTCCAGTGGGGTTGTTTTTCTAATGAAGCAGAATAGTAGAAAATTCATAATGGAGTTTAGAAAGATGCCATTTAGGGTTCACAGATGTGAGACCAAGGGATGTTGCAAAAATCACAAATTCCAAATGAAAAGGCTGCAGGATAAAACTGCATTTTCATGGGAGAGTCCAACCCTGGATGGAAGAACAGAGAAGGTAGATATAATGCAGAAATCAAAAATAAAGGGTGAATTTAGCAGTTTGAATGTTACATACCCTTCATGTATTCATGTGTGTGAACACTGGTTCTTAACTGCTGGTGCTTGATTTGAAAGCTGTAGAACCTTTACTTTAGAAGGTGGAACCTCACTGAAGAACGTGGACACTAGGGATGGGCTTTGGGTTTGATAGACATTCCTATTTCCTTTCTACTCTCCCCCTCCTAACTGCAGATGCAACATGACCAACTGTCTCACACTCCTGAAGCCACACCCTCCTCACCATGAGCCAAAATTGACCCTTCCTTTCTTTAAATTTTATTTGTCAAATATTTTGTCACCCTAACAAGAAATGTAGCCAGCACAGTAAACATGGATCAGAGCATTCTAAAGGCACATGGTGTGTGTGTGTGTGTGTGTGTGTGTGTGTGTGTGTGTGTGTTGGAGGTGTTACTGAGCCATGGTGTTAATTCAAAGAAGGATGCTGCCACCATGTAAAGGAACCTAGAGTATAGGTGATAAGAACAGTTCAAATACACAATGAAAACAATAACAAATTTAGGTAGGAGAGATGGCTCACCAGTTAAAAGCACTGGTTCTTGCAGAGAAACTGAGTTTGGTTCCCAGCAGCCGTATGGTGGCTCACAGCTCTCTGTAATACCAGTTCCAGAGAATTAGACCTCAATTTCTAGTCCCACAGTCACTATAAACATGTAGTATACATACAGATGTGCAGGTAAACACTCACTCACACACACACACACACACACACACACACACACACACACACACATATAAATATTTTAAAAGAGCCAATTTAAGTAACAGTAAACTAAAATTTCCACAAACTTACAAATTTTGTTGTAATATTTAGCATTTATATTAGGAATGCCGTCTTGTGCTTCTGAAACTACAATTCTGAGTGACAGAGTAATTTGTAGGCTGATTTCACTAGCTTTGGTGACAGAAGCTGGGTGTGAGTTCTGCATACACTGACAGTTACCTTTACTTCAGTGCAAGTGCTTAAGAGTAAGCACGGACATCTGATGGCCCACCTGATCACAAAATGTGAAGGAACTCATTGTCAATTTAAATTTTACATTCTGTAGACACTACTATCCATGTACACCTTTAGTGATAGTCCCTTGGCATTTTTCTAATAAACTCCTTCTGCATTGAGTTAGATTACTCAATGTTCTAGCCATAACAACCAAAAGTTATGGATTCTAGCCACATTATCCCAGAGTGAAAGTCATCCTGTTTCCTCCCTGCTATACATAGAAGATACATAGCTCTGTTTAAAATATAGCCATCCCATGACCTTATTTGATTCAGTTCCTGATACACTTACTGATGAAAAATAGGATTATGCCAATTTTGTTTCTGGGTTTAAAGTATTTTGCAGACTTGTTAAGTTTAGCTATAAATAATCTCCTTTTGGTATGCCATGTTTAAAAGTTCTTTGCTGCAGAAACGGATGAAGTTTTCACTGTGGCTAATGTGAAGTGAGCAAAGGACAGATTTAAAATTAAGAAGATAGGGTATATAAACAAAAGAGCTTGGCTTTGCTAACCTAAATATAGAAATAAAAATGTGCAGTGAAGACTCAGGATTATAGTAGCCATGCTGATTCTAATTTTTTTTTTTTTGTGGAAATAGTTTGCTTCAGATAGATCCAGTCAGAGCATCAAGCTTTCTGTAGAGTATCCTACAGTTCTTTTCATCTAAAAATTATGTTCATGCAGATGTTATGTTTCTTATGATGGAGAGTCTTCCAAATGGGGAAAGTGGTTTTCTTTGTGTCAAGTGTAATAAACTCAAAGTAGGGAAGGCAGCCTTGCAGCCTGAAATCCTATTTGCTTGAATTAGGCTGACTTTCTCATATATCTTTCAGCAAGAAAACAGACGGTATATCCATTCGGTGATACAGAAATGGAACATTTTTTCAGTGCATGATCACATGGGAACTTCTACTAGATCTTTTTACTGTGCTTTTCTTCTTATTTTTTTCCTGCTGTGATTTTGGAAGGCTTATTCTTCTCCTGTTAAAATGATTAGTGCTTTAAATGCATGAGATCACTTACTGAAATAAAAATCCAGCCAAGCCATATTCTCATACTGTGATCTCATACAGGCTCAGCCTCCTGAAAGGCCCCTTAGGAGAGTTTGCAAAATTGTTCATCCAATTGTATGCAGTCCTAGCACACAGAGGAAACATGTTTGACTAAATCTAGTTTTGTTTTGTTTTGTGGTTTTTTTAAAGGTGGGAAGGCAGATGCCAAAAACAATATAAACCCACATATGCCTTAATATAGGCAACTATCTTGCAAAATAATCTCTCTCTGTTGTCCATGTAAAACTCACAGTGCATGAAGCAAACACCTGAATCCTTATGTAATCCTCACTTTCTTCACCAAGAGAGATGTAAGGCATTCAGACTGGAATCTGGCTCTGTGCCTTCACTTACAGAGCATCTGGGGAAATGACTTCCTTTCAGCTTCACTTGGCCTCAGAGACTTTGGATTATTGCTCTTTTGACTTACATGCATTTTGATTTTCCAATCAGAAAATATAACTAGGAGCAGTCACTACTGAGCATGACTTCAGTTCAAACTAGTTTCAAAATGATCTTGACAATGAGTGGTAAAATAATTTTGGGCTATTCTGGAGAGTCAACACAAAACCCCATTAACATTTTTTAAAGTTCTTTTCCGTGGTCCTCCTTTCTTTACTTGTTAATTTTAATTTTCATAAATTTCCCTCTCTACTATTTTCCCATGTTCTCACTTCCTCCCCCAAATCCTTTCCCAACAAAACAATGTATTTTTTAGGAACCATTTTTAAATTCTTTATTATACACGCATGTTCATGTCTGTGCATAATTGTGCAGAGATCAGAGGACAACCTCAACTGTCGTTCTCATGCTGTACACCTGTTCTTTTTGAGACAGGGTCTCTCTCTGCCCTAAACTTTACCAAATTGCTTGGGCTGGCTAGCCAGTGAATGCCTGGATTCTGTTTCTACCTCATCAACTGGAGTTATATGCAAGCATCACCACACCCATCATTTTTTAAATGTGGTTTCTAGCAGTGGAAGTTAAGTCCTTGTACTTGCAAAATAATTTATGTCTCCAAACATAAAACTCACTTTTGAGTGAAGTAAGACTTGGAAAAAGTAAAATGCATAAATCTTAAGTGTGAAATTCCATGAAACTGGATAAAACATGCCCTTGTAACTACTGTGTTGAGATAGAATATCTCTAGCACTCAAGAAAATTACTGTGTCCTTTTGTTAACAACTTAGCCAACTTCAGGCAAGCACTACTTTTATTTTTATTGGCAAAGATTAGCTGTGCTTGCTTTTGAAGTTGTTGAATAAAAGTACTATATACGACTGGGGATGGAGTAGAATAATTGTATAATATTCATAAGGCTCTACATTCAGTCCCCATCACTGCAACAAACAACAATGCATGCAATGCCTCTATCTTTCCCAGGTGTAGTTCACTAATTCAATGTCTGTGAGATTCACCTCTGCTGTTCTTTGCATCATCTTCCAACATAGAATCAAGGCAGGTAGTATTACAAGGTGTGACTATTACCTAAGGTAGGAATTTATCTCTTATTTTTTTAAATTTGAAATGATCCTAGATTTTAAAGAATAAATTAGCAATGAACACAGTCTTGGATGCTTCTTTTTGGATATGTTTTCATTTATCCTAAGGAAAAAGGGAACAAAAATAATTGGAAGTTTAACTTCACTTAGATAAATAAATAAATTAATTAATTAATAAATTAATTAATGGACCTGCCAAAGTGCTTTCTAAAACTTTCTAAATTTTACATATTCACTGGAATTATGTGAAAGTTCTGATTTTTCCATACTTTGGACACTATTACCATTCTTAATCTAGCTATTTTAGTGGCTGCCGAGATCGATCACATTCTGGTTGCAAATTTGGTAATAATAAATAAAACTGGCCATGTTTTTATATTCATATTGCCTAGTTATAGACTTTTTTAATGTGTGAAGGAACTGTTTTGTTCATGTTTCTAGAAAAGAGGTTGAATTTTTAATTGATTTGTTGGTGTTCATATACAGTCTGAATATAAATCCTTTGTTTAAAGACATACATCTCAAATATTCTGCAGGTAATATTTTTGTGAGTAATAATTTTTTCTTTATTGTGATATCCTTTTATAAACAAAAATTTTAAATTTTATGAAGTCTAGTTTTTCAGTAATTCAATGCCTTTTAACTTTTTGTGCTTCTTAAGATCTTGCCTACTTGAAGGTAATTGCTAGTCCAGTAAATAAAATTGTATTATAACACATTCACTTATTTATGTGTTGTCCATGACTGATATGGTAATTGATGTTACTGAATTTAATATTATCTAATTTCCCCCAATTTTTTACCACTGTCTTTTCCCTTTTTTCATTTCCAGTTTCCCCATTTTGGAATGAATAGCATCACTCCGTTTTTCTTTCCTACTTCATTAGCCATCAACATTGTTGGCTTCATCTTTACCTCTGCTCCAGGCTACAGAGTATATATTCTCTATTTCAGCAGTTCTCAACCCCACTAATGCTGTGACCTTTTAATATACTTCCCCATGTTATGGTGACCCCTACCATAAAATTATTTTCATTGTTACTTCATAACTGTTTGCGACTGTTATTAATTGTAATGTAAATATATGATATGCAACCCCTGTGAAAATGTCATTTTTACCCCTGAAGTATCACAACTCATAGGTTGAAAATTAATAATGTTTAAACCCTCCACTCTCAAAGGAAAGACATAAAATAGTCAATAACAACATGAAAGAGGTTCAGTATCACTTGCCACTTGGAAAATGCAAACTAAAACTGCAATGAAAAACTGGTGTATGTTTACCGGTATTACTGAAGTCAAATAGAAAAAGAGTGGTAAATCAATTTGAACAAATGTACAGTATGTGGTTTACAGGAATGCAAAGACATAAAGTGAATTTGGAAAATACCTCGACAGTTTCTATGGAATTAAACATAACCTTATTATAGCTCAGCATATATGTGTACAGTTAACTGAATGTAAGGATAGCAGCAGACTTACAGTCAAGGAGCCACAAGGACAGAGTACCTTGAGGGTGATGAAAACTGTCCATATTTTAACTGTAGGTCTGGTTACTCCATTAATATCTTTATTTGATAAAGCTCACTGAACTGTATCCTTTTTGATAGATTTCATTATATGCGTAATTCTGACTTAAAATATGTACTTCTAAGATTGTAAGCTGTGCATCCAAAGGTATTGATTAAGCACCAAAACAACCATATTAACAATAAAGAAAGAAGAATTTCTGAAAACTAGACTTGTGATCTTGGCTTACTTTGCCAGGATCAGCATCAAAGTATCCTCAACATCTACTGTTTTAAAGGCACGTGAATTTTAACAGAATGTGGGTAAGGTGGGTACAGGTATAAGTCTACATATGTACATGCCTGTGGTTGGCATAGAGGCTTGCTATGAAATACTAGAGATATCAGAGAGTCCATGAAGAGAGTCAGAGCTACACCTGGCACAGAGGAGACATTGCCATCAGGTGGCCACAGACCTATCAGGAGAGAGTTACTTTTATTTTTTTCACTGTGGACCTTCTCTGCTCCTGGGTGATCTCTGTTTATACAATAATCCATTGTACAGTATTAATGTACCCCATATGTGAGAATCTTTCCATGGGAAGGGATGTGGTTCAGATTTGTGACTAGAAGCAAATTATTTAGTGATATCTTGCAGGAGTCACACATTTGAAGGTCCCATAGTCTCACAGCAATAGATCATATCTATAATTAGTTTGACAATGGTCAGTGTATTCACTAAATACTATCAAAGGCAAACAAATGACTTACATATAGATAACAGGGCAGTTGTACATGCGAACCCATAGCTGTTATTATATCATATACAAGATATGTGTAATCACCAGGAAGTTGGAATTTCAGCAGAGAGAGAGGATGTGGGCATGAAGTCTGAACCCTGTCTGAAGAGCTACTGGCAGTTGATGATATCTGCTGAGAAAGGGTTTTCATAAAAGGACAAATGTTTTGGTGGGTAGGAAAAGGAGATGGAACTGAGTTAAGGTGGGACTAGAGGAATGACCATGACCAAAATATATTGTATGAAAATTTCAAAGAACTAATAAAAACAAGAGAGAGAAAGGGAACTTACATTATATAGATCATCACGATCCAATCAAATTCCAGAATGCTAAGAGAGGAAGAATATTAATGAATTTGCCACTGAACCTATAACTCGTGCTAGAGTTGGGGTTAGAATTTTAGTTGGGCTAGAGTTTTTCAAACCTTAGTATAATGCTCACCCTGCTCTACTTATAATATGATGTACAATAACAAAAATACTGTGGTGATCTGAAACTTCTAGCAGTTGTGGATATACTCTATAGTACTGAGTACTCGCTAGTTTGATGCACTCTGTATTGTAGGCAATAAAGGAGGATTATGAAAATAAACCTGCTTCCAACAAGGGCACTGGAAGCATATTCAAACATGGCTGCCTCTTTATTCTCAGCTTTCATGAACTACATTGTGGTCTAACTCAAAGCAGTCACGAAGTAACTAATGATCAGCTGACTAAATTTTCACCTCACTCTGAACCCTCTATTAGCATTTAGCGAGGTGCTTCACTACACCAAACCTACCTAACTTCTTTATTGTAAGCATGGAAACTCTTTACTCATGCTCTAGTAGAGACAGAATTATAATACGAGAGTCACTAGAACAGGGTCTCTGAGATGACTGATACAGATTTTTTTAAGAGCTAACTATTAAAATAGAATTATAATTTATTTTTAGCTTAGAGCAAATATAGCTGTTAGATAACATTGTTTTTAATATAACCCTTGTCTCCAACTTGAAAACTATAAACAGTGAACTTCGTAAAGCTTAGGTTCTCAATCTGTGGGACAGAACCCCTTTAGTGACAAATGATCGTTTTACAAGGGTCACCTAAGATCATCTGGAAACAAAGGTACTTAAATTATGATTCATATAAGTTGCAGAATTACAATTATGAAGCAGCAATGAAAATACTTTTATGGTTGGGTTTCACAACGTGAGAAACCATATTAAAGGGTCACAGCATTAGGAAGGTTGAGGACCACTATCCTAATGGGAGAGGGGAAGGACAATGGATACAAACCTATTATGTCTGAAAAAACATAGTTAAAATCCTTGCAAATATATGTGGAAACCTATAGATTTGGGGTCAGGGTCAAAAATGTAAGAAAATTACTGACAGTTACCTTTCCTGTGCCATACCCAGGTTCTGCTGTTTCCTGAGTTTAGCAATTAAAACAACAGTTCACTACTGAATTATGATAGGTTCAGGGGAAGCTCACTTACATATAATGACGTGAAGATACTAGAATTGAGAGGCAACCATTCATGAATTGCTGTAAGTATTTCTTGATAACACTTTCAGATTACTCATCCATTGCCTATGTCACTATATATCTTTATTACAAATGAAGACAGAAAAAAAGCCAAACGTGCTGGCATCATTGACCACCAAGTTCTTTATGACCTCTCTCTATTCATGTGACCCGTCTCCACACTGTGACTTTTCCCATAGGCCCTTTTATTCTGATCACATGATTTAACTCAGAACAACTTTTTTTCTAAAATTTTATTTTATAATTTAACTTAATTTTACATATCAGCCATGGATTCCCCTATCCTCGCCCCTCCCCACCCCACATTCCCCCCAGCTCACCCCCCCATTCCCATCTCCTCCAGGGCAAAGACTCCCCTGGGGATTCAGCTCAACCTGGTAGATTCAGTCCAGGCAGGTCCAGTCCCTTCCTCCCAGGCTGAGCAAAGTGTCCATGCATAAGCCCCAGGTTCCAAACTCAAGCACTAAGGATAGGTCCTGGTCCCACTGCCTGGGTGCCTCCCAAACAGTTCAAGCTAATCAACTGTCTCACTTATCCAGAGGACCTGATCTAGCTGGGGGCTCCTCAGCTATTGGTTCGTGTTGCAATTAGTTTGGCTATTTGCCCCTGTACTTTTTCCAATCTTGGTCTCAACAATTCTTGCTCATACAATCCCTCCTCTTTGTGATCAGATGGCCCAAACACCCTAACTGTCATGCTAGAAATCTCATCCAATGACTGAGCGAAGCAGATGCAAAGATCCATGGCCAGGCCCCAGGTGGAGCTCCAGGAGTCCAATTGGCGAGAAACAGGACAACTCTTTAATTCTCACACTCACATTACATTTTTGCTTGCTAATAACATTTATTTTTCCTTTTTGTATCAAAAGCTTAAAATTTTGGTAAATGGCAGGTGCTCAAAGTATATTTATTTGTTGAATGCATGAGCAAAGTATTGATAGACAGGCCTGGCAGATGCACAGGGCACAGGTTAGGATGCACAGATTAATTTTTGCTTAGTTGTGTGTGTTTTTTCCCTAAGAAATAGAAAACATGAAAGTATATTAATCCTTCCATCATGAGCATTTGACGTGTGTCACATTCTTCATAGCTGAGAAAGCATGTTTAGGAAAATGAATTTATTGTCAAATAAAATTTCAGTTCTTGCACACTTGCTAGAGTTTAACTATAAGAGAAAAGACAATGAACCTGATTTCCTGGAAGTGGATTAATTTCTCAAAAGATGAATGAAAGGATGAGGCTGCTCCAGTGGAATTCTGAGGAATGACAGTCCTACAGGCGAGCCTATGAAAGTTGTAGACATGTTTTCTTCCTTCAACTCCAGCTTATAGTAGGTAAGGCAGCCAGACACTTTGATCTCAGTGGAAGTACTTTAAAGCATACTCTCTCAAAATCTAGCACAACCTCTTCTCTTTGACTTTCTGAATTATTCAAAGCTATTCTATTGGTATAAGGAAATTAAACTATTGGCAAATTTTTATAAAAAGAATAGATAAAGTTAAACAAAATCGTGATCTAGTATTGTTACCACCATACATTGAGATCAAGCACAGGATGACTTCAAGGGAAGCAATGATTTCTTGAGAAGAAAATCAAAACAACCTATGAACCAACCAACCAAACAAACAAACAAATGAAAATTACATCATCAAAGCCCTTTACCAATGAGTAAACATGTCTCTTTGCCCATTCTGACAAAATCCTTAGAAGTGCCCTTTGTAGTCTGAAAACAATTCCAGTTTGAACAGTAACTTAGTATCAACTTACTTATGATCTGTTAATGGGTCACTCAGGGCAGGCCTTGAAGTTTCTTAGCTCCACCCCATTTCTATCTGGTCTCTGACTGCAGATGCAATGTGACCAGCTGCCTTCTGAGCCTGTACTCACACCTCCCCTTCTATAATGGATGGTAATCTCTGAACTGTGAGCCAAAAGTTAAACTAACTTCCTTAAGTGGCTTTTTGGCAGGTATAATATTTTGTGTGGTAGCCCACAAAGATTCCAACTTGTGGTTTGAGTCAAGGTCAGAAAATGAGTTTATGTTGCTCTCTAAGGCTGCATAATAGGGTGTAAAGGCATGGCTACCAGGTGTCTTCTACTTCAAGGCCTAATCACAAGATGTTTTGTTGTAGGACATGGTGAATAGGTGTTTTGAAGGGTCTACATTTGGTTGTACATTGTGCTTTAATCTTGAAAGGGGGAGGTCTTTTGCCTCTCCCCTTGCTAGTATATAAAAAGCCCATTAGAAATAAACTTGAGGCTGCTGGATATTGACACAGGGCCCTCCTGAGGCTATCATGTGACACTATCTTTTTTCTTCACCTATATTTCTATCTAGCATTTCTCAATTCCTCATTCCCCCCTTCAAAGAATCCTTCGATAGATTGGGGCTGAACCCCAAAACTGAACACTGACAGTCCTTCTGGCAGGGATTATAAGTATAAGCTCAGCTTAGTTCTCTGTATTGTGGATATCACTCTATTCTCAAGCCCAAAATTACTTACTTAGTTAATTAAATTAAAAAATAAACAGCAACAACAACAAAACCCCCAAAATGTAAAACCTTCTTTAAAACTTCAGAATCTCTCAACTGTGGTTTCCTATAAAATCAGAAATAAGTTACATGTTTATTTTCTTCATTCCATAAAGGAAACGCCAAGACATAGAAATAATCACACTGAAGCAAAACCAATCTCTAGCAGTGTAGTTCCAAAATCCTGTAGCTCAATATCGGACACACAGGACTTAGTCGTGATTTTTTTGGGTTCCAAAGGATTTGGGTAGTCCAATTTCTCTGGTTCTTCTATCTATGAGAAAACACAGCTTGCTTTGGAGGTTCAAGCTAGCTCTGCTCCATACCTGCTGGTGTCCTTGGCTGCTGTTTCACAGTTCTGGCATCTCTAATATCTTGGGTCTCCACTTCTACTGAGCCTATAGCTTCACAAATGGCTTCTCCTTGTCTTTCCTTGGGAGCTGCAGCCCTGCCACAGGGAGTCAGTCTTCAGCTCTTCTCTATGATCCTCACAATCTTGTGTTTTTCATGCTTTAAAACCCAAGCATTATGCAGAAGCCTCCTTTTTTTCCTTTTCTTTTCTTTCTTTCTTCTTTTCTTTTTTGGATTTTATTTTTGAGACAGAGTTTCTCTGTGTAGCTTTGCGCCTTTCCTGGAACTCACTCTGTAGCCCAGGCTGGCCTCAAACTCACAGAGATCCACATGCCTCTGCCTCCTGAGTGCTGGGGTTAAAGACATGTGCCACTACCACCCAGCTAGAATACTCTTCAGTATTGCCAAGTGTGGCTGCCACTTGAGATACAACCTTGGCCCCTTTGTTCACAGCTTCTGTATGCTGACCCCAAGAAAATACTTTCCAGAAGAATTTGCCTTGATGACACTGGTCTCTTATTAATGACAGCTGAATTTTTAGTCCCAACTGACAAACTTCCATTGTCTCACTAAAGTAAAAGTGGTTTCAAATAGCAGTTGGATTTTAGCCACGTTGCTCTAATTCCTGGCCCGGTAGTAGTGGTTAACAAGCAGGGTTCAAAATCCTAAGATAACTCACCCCAACTTATCAAGATTTGTTTCTTTGTGGCCTGAGATCCCATTAGGCTTCAAAGTATTTCTCATGGACAAGAAGTGATGTCAGATTTCTACACTTTTCAGAATAAGGCTAGTTGTTGAAATTGATATGAAATGGACAAAATACTCAAGCTTGTTGCTCTATCAAATTTTATTTTCAAAAGAGCTTCTTTTTGTAAGTTCTCATATTTTTAGATACATTTGTGTAACTTTTTTCTCTTCACTTATATACATCTAAAAGGATTTTTATGTGGCAGTTCAATATGGGATCTAGAAAGTTTATGTTTAGAACTTGGGAATGAAGAGTATAATATTTTTATTGAAGGAGTAAGTGGTTTAGGATTTACCTCTGTGGATGGAGAAATAATCTGAGCCTATTCCTAAATTGAGAGTTTTTAGCCAACTTCAGTAATTTGGTTTTGGAGACAAGGTCTCACCATCTAGCCCAGTCTGCCTCCAATTTTCAAGTGAATACTCCTGTTGTCAGAGTACAAGTATATGCTACCTCTAACACTCTCTCAGTATTTTGCTCTATCAAATATTTGTTGTTAATAGGGCCATTTGATTATTTAGCATGTTTCTACTGTCTAGGCTCTGGTACTTGATTACTTAATTCCCATTTGATAGTGCTATTGAACAGCCTCATACCACTTCCAGTTTGCTCTCTGTGCTTCTTGAATGCATTTGAAAATCTGAGTTCTTAGCTTCCTGTTCATGCTGCCATGTGCACTGCCACGGTGAACTCTTCCATAAGTCACTGTTGGTGATATCCTTGGGTGCTTCTCTTCAATTTCATTGTGCAATGTTTTGGTAGGTTCTGCTCTAAACTTCTCTCTCTCTCTCTCTCTCTCTCTCTCTCTCTCTCTCTCTCTCTCTCTCTCTGTGTGTGTGTGTGTGTGTGTGTGTGTGTGTGTGTGTGTGTGAATATTTTTCTTAGTTTCATTAATAGGTCTTTCTAGGCTTGTATCTTATCAATAGTAAGTCTTTTAAGGCTTATAGCTTATAAATCAATTGTTCATATTTGGCAAAGTTATCACATCACTTTTCTAAGAATAAAATATGAATTACCAAACAGATAATAATTATAATTTACACTGTGTCAATCCCAGCTAAGTTGGTTATCCCTTCATTTATTTTTTTCCATTTTCATGTCATCCATTGTAGAGTCCTAACTCCCTGCAGTATAATAATATTCCCCATTCTTTTTCCTTTTTTTGGCTTGTTTGTTTGTTTGTTTTTCAAGACAGGGTTTCTCTGTATAGCTCTGTGCCTTTCCTGGAACTCCCTCTGTATATGAGGCTGGCCTCAAACTCACAGAGATCCCCCCTGCCTCTGCCTCACAAGTGCTGGGATTAAAGGCATGCACCACCACCACTTGGCTAATATTCCCCATTCTTAACATGGGAAAGATATTTTTAAATAAAATCTAATTCTTTCCTTAAGAACTCCTAGGGGTTTTATCAGATCTGCTGACTTATCAGTTTGTCTACAACAGCAAGGGTTGTGAGAGTGGAGCTGTGCAGAGGTAGCCAGCTGCAGCAGTGGTGCTCAGCTGTGCGGGGGTGGAGGGGTGGCAAGGTGCCCAGGCAGTCAGGCTAGTGCTGTGTGGTGGGGTGGCTGCTGTGCTGCACAGCCAGAGTGAGGTTAGCTACAGCCGCTTGCACACAGCCGGGGCCTGAAGGATTGGGCTGTATATAGAGGCCTGGGGAGTGGACTCAGGAAAAGCCCATGACCCATTGGGAAGAGAGAGTGAGTTGCCTGAGAGGTGGACAAAGGGGGACAGGTAAGAGAAACCCGCATCACATGAGGCAAGGGCACAAGGAATTCCTGAACGACTAAGTTTGTGGTGGGCAGATGCCACACCTGCAACTACAGAGCCAGCCATTTCAGGAGCAGCCTTGTGATCTCATGCCCATGTTGGAAGCCAGATACACATTTGTCTAAATTGTTCTATTATTAATAAAAACTCAGGAGTCCGATATTGGGATAAAACCCTGATACATCAAGAAAGTGGTAGAGGAACAAACAGTTTACCATCTCTCTATGCTTCGCAGCTCAAAAAGGCCTGTGCATCCTTCTAAGCCCCTTCCTACTCCTTCCTGTGCCTCTCTATCATATACTGGGTATTCCAAGGTCTCTATGTTTAATACTAGTCAGCTAGTCCCTGACTCTGACCCTTGACTCAAGGTCAACTTTATTAACAGTCTGGGATTGTTACAAATATCCTGCAAGAATGCAATTTTCTCTCAACAGAGTAGTAACTGATGCTGGCTTTGCCCAGGTTTTATCTTTCATCCTTTTTTTTTCTCCACCCAATTCCTTCCTTAACCAAGTCTCCATCCTCTCTGAGGTAGTTAATTTTCTGTCTTTTTTTTTTTGGTTTTTCAAGATAGAGTTTCTCTGTGTAGTTTTGGTGCCTGTCCTGAATCTTGCTCTGTAGACCAGGCTGGCCTCAAGCTAACAGAGATCCTCTTGGCTCTGCCTCCCCAGTGCTGGGCTTAAAGGTGTGCACCACTGCTGCCTGGCGAGGTAGTTATTTTTCAACAAAGTTCATGATGCATTTATAAAAATTGATGTGATTACATTTTCAGTAACACTTGTAACATTTACTTATATTGTTTTATGGAAACTTGGAGGTAAGACAATTCTAAAAGCTTTTCAATTATCATAAGAAATGCTTGAAATAATTATGCAGGGAAAACCATTATTTATTTTCCTTCCTCATATCTCTAGAAGTTTCCACCTATGATCTGTTTGCTCATTGAACTTGTGAGGCACTATGGTAGAAAGCACACAGTAGAGTAAAACTACTCACTTCCGAACAGGGGGCTAAAGAGAGAGGAGAGCTGTCTGGGTTCCACACTCCATGTAGTTGCCTCTACTAACATCTTATTATTGGCATTTTCCTCCTTCCTTGTTTCCTTTCTTTATTCATTTATTTGTTTTACTTTCAAGTCTGATGATAAATATGAACATATCATGAGATGCTAAATAAATTCCAGGTATAAAATTTTATTCTTGGTTTAGTCATATTTAAACAGATATTAAATGTAATTTTAAATTATAAGAAAATGAAATCTTTTGAAGACTACCATCTATGAGAAAAACACAGGATGTTGATGCTTACACAATTATATCAGGAATCATGTGCCCAAACTGCAAAAAACACATAAAGCCTGTATAAACTGCAAAATACTATCCCATGGTAATGCACACAGACATATGAATTAACCTCTAATTCCTTTTTGGGATATTGCTGTGGGATGTCCTTCTGTACACTGTGAATATGTGTTGCTCTCATTGGTTGATGATAAAGTTGTTTGGCCAATGGTGAGGCAGAATAAGTTTAGGCTGTACAAACAAACTGAAGAGGAAGATGAAGAAGGTTGGCATTGGGACAGATGCTGTGAGCCAAGAAGCAAGATACATAAGAACCAGTAAGCCACAGGCCATGTGTTGATGAACAAATTAATAAGAATGAGTTAATTTAAATGTTAATAATAATCCTGAGCCATTGGCCAACCATTCTGTAATTAATATAAGCTTTTGTGTGTTTATTTGGCAGATGGGGTATAAAACTCTGCTTCTGTTTACAAATGGCACTCCTACAAGCTGCACATACATACACATAAAGCCCAAGAAAGATTGAAAAGAAAGAATTCTAGACACATAAAAATGGAGCCAATAGCAGCTTCTTATTTCATGTCTTTCATCCAGGCTGAAGTACAGAGATGTATCCCCTGGCCAAGCTGGCTTGAGCTTCATCATGGCAGATTCCCTCCTTCTCACATAAGCTGGAATACAAAGCATACTGTGTGTTTAGGGCTTTTGCTCATGTAGACAGAAAAGGAGGTTAGAGATATGTAGCAAGAACAGATAAGATTTTTTTAAAAGGCCTCTAAATGAATCACAGTACGTTTTAAAAATATATAGAGATGGAAGAGAGAAGAGAAAGCGTATATACAGACTTTGATTAAAAATATAGATTTAAAATAATAAAATAAGTCCTTAAAAGGGAGATGAGAGTAAGTAATATAAAGAAAATGAGCTACATAAAGATGGAAAATTCACAAAAAGTCTGGATTATGTATATTATTGTGTTGTCTTTAAGATTTTTGATAGCTATGAGACATTTGATTATAAAAGCTGCTGGATTAAACCAACCTATGTATTTTTAAAAATATCTTGACACCAAAATTTAAGTCAAAAGGTATGCTACTTTGGGAGTGAGGTTGTGTTTTGGTTTCCACAGGAAATAAGAGGCTATGGATTCATTCTGGGTTAAGGAAAATCAGGTTTGATTGAGGAAGACACTGAAAATCTTGACTACAGACATGAGAAAATAAACCTAAAGTAACTACAAAACACATGATGTATATTTTACCTGCTCAGACATAAAACAAAAAAAAAATATCTTTAACTGGCTAGTGTACAATTCACAGTTTATATTTGTATTAATACAGATATGTATATTATCTTTAAAATTTTATGTATTTTCAGAAAGGAGATAAGACACCAATAATAATGGCCCAAATGATCAAACATCTAAAACAGCTTCGAGGTTGTTGACTAAGATGATCCAGCCTCACAGAATACTCCAGCCAAGACTTAGCAATTATCCCAATTTTCTCAGGATCCCTCAAATATTACCAATGTCCCCCAATCAACAGGAAGTAGTCTAGAAAAACTATGCCCACATTACCAAATATTACCATAATATTGGTTATAAATGTCTGTTTTCACTTAAGGGGGTGGCTATGAATTGTTAATGGCCATAGTCAATCTCTTTCTAAAGAATAAAGGGATATATGATATAGAAATGATGGGGGGAAAGGTAGATTATTAAATCTACTTTAATCCAAAAAACAACTGTTAACCTCAAAGTATTTTATATTGGTATAGCTTTTAGTTTATTGATATAAATTTAAAGTCAATTTTGTTATACTACATGTATATTTCTATTCTTGCTTAAGATTTTATCTTTATAAAACTCATTTGAAAATGTAATGTATAATTAAAAATACAGATTCTTGTTTGGTAACTGTTTTGTTATATGTGTTTTTACTATGTTAAAGTTAAAAACTTCCTTTTTGATTAGACAGAAAGAGGTAAATGTTGTGGGATGTCCTTCTGTACACTGTGAATATGTTTTGCTCTCATTGGTTGATAATAAAGCTGTTTGGCCAGTATCAAGGCAGAATAAGGTTGGGCCGTGCGATCAAACTAAAGGGGGAGATGAAGAAGGGCAGAGCTGGGACAGATGCTGTGAGCTGCCCAAGAAGCAAGATGGGAAAGAACCAGTAATCACTGGCCATGTGGCAACACATTAATTAACAGGAATGTGTTTATTTAAATGTAAGAGCTAGTTAATAATAAGCCTGAGATATCAATCGAACATTTACAATTAATATAAGCCTCTGTGTGGTAATTTGGGAAACAACTGCTGGGTATTTGAGAACAGGCAAGACAGAAATTCTGCCTCCATTTACAAGATATTTTTGCAACTATATACTTATGAAAGAACAGTTATCTTTCTAACTCTAGAGATATGCTTAATCTCTATCCTTGTTATTTATACTAGTGACATCATCATTAGTTGTAGAAATTATGTTTGGTAAAAGGATAGAATGAAATTCACTACAAAGCAAGGTCCAATTTGTTTCATGTGTTAGAATTTTATTTTAACAAATATTGATGGAAGTAAGAATATTTTTTTAAATGCTCTAATGTGATGTTGTATTATGAAGTTGTCTTATATTCAAGAGTTTCCCTTTGGTTCTCAAAAACCTAAATAACAAAGCTTAAGCACATGAAAAAAATGGGCACATCACACTGGCCAGTTTTCATCATGCTTTATTTGGGAATCTTAGGACAGAATTTCAAGATGATTTAAAGTTTTTAGATGATAGTTTTACCTGACATAAAAATTAACATAAGTCTTTGACATTCCTGACAACCCTTGTTACCTCTGTTTCCATTTTAACTTAGCACAGTAAGCCCAGAAAACATAGATAAACTGCTCACCTCATACAAAATTCTCAGAGTCAGAATTAAAGGAAAACTAGGAATTCACTTTACATTCAGCCTGCTTTAAAGGTTCATGAGAATCTTTTTCTCTAGTCTTTCTTCCCATTAATATTGATATCAGTAGAGGATGGGAAAGTATTTATAATTAATTTGTAAATGATATATTCAATATTCAACTATATCTTATCTATACTTTTTATAAATTAATATTAAAATTTAGTATATCTTATGCACTTCCCCTTACTTTTTCCTAAGCATTTTTCTTCCTTATGTTTCAATATACAGCAATATCATGATTCATAAGATTGATAGCTAATTTATTTTTTTAAGTTTTTATTGGTTCTTTGTGAATTTCACATCATGCACCTTAATCCTACTCATTTCCTATCCCTCTAATCCACCCTTTACCCTTACAACCCTGCCCTAAAGAAAACAAACAAACAAACAAAAATCTGACCATGGAAGCTGTGGTGTGTCAAGATGTATGACAGAGTAGAGTCTCCTGCCCAAATAGATTTATTTGCAAATGTTCATTGTAGTAAGTCATTGGTCTGATTTGAGGCCTCTGGTTTCTGCTACACTCACAATACTGTACCCTCACTTGTACTTCTGGTGTATCCTGTTGTTGCCCTGTATTATGGCGATCCTGCAGCTTTGTTTCTGCAAGACAAACACCTTCACATGCTCCAGCAGCTCTTAGATGAGGTAGATATTGGGTTGGTCCAACTCAAAGCCTTGGATCTGGGCCTGGTAGTAGTTGAGTTGGTCAACCCTGTTCTCCTATACCACCACCACCAGAGACAGCTCTTCTAATTTGCCTAGGTGAGCGGAGTATTGACAAGCTCTCCTGCTTGTGGCATCTGGAAAGGGGCAGGACCAGCTCTCCAGCACTCATGACTTCAAGTCCAGCTTTCTTGCACCCACATCACGAGGGTCAGCTCTTCTGCATCATCCTGACAAGGGGTAGAGCCAGCTCTTCTCGTTTCAGGTGCTAGGGAAACTCATCTGTACCACAGCCAGGTCTATTGTACTGCCCAGGTAGGATGTGGGAGTTCTCCCACTCTTAGAGCCAACTCTCCTGTCTACTGTAGGTGGTAAGGAGTGGGTGTGGGGGGGCAACACAAACACACACACACACACACACACACACACACACACACACACACACACACACACACACATGCAGCCTATGGCCTATGAGGGTCAGGGCCAGCTCTCCTGAGTGCCACAGTCAGTGAAGGGCCAGACAAGCTTGAGCATCAACATGGCTCCAGGCGGCAGCCCAAATATGGGTGTCATATGGCCTTTGTTGGTAACACTGACCAAGATCCCTGCTGCTACAGGGCCATGAACGCAAGCATGGCACTCAGTGGCTGTTGGGACAGCTCAGTGGCCTAGCTAATCACATCAAGCTGTTCCTCACCACTCTCACATCTCCCATTCTGTCTCTCTTCATATTGTTCAAACCATATGTTTCTCTTTCTCTACAGTCTCTCTACCACATACTTGCTCAACATAGTGGCCCCTACCCTGCCCACAATGCATGGCAGTGTGTGGAGACTTCTCTAATGTCTTTTATACCCTGACCACCATTATGAAGTGCTAGAGCCAAAGATGAATCTAAGTCTGTCTCCAATGCGACTTTTCTATAAGGTACCAGGCCTCTTTTTTGACATGAAGTCAATTCTATTTACCATTATTGCTTCTCTGAAGTTTGACTTTACCAGCTGACTCCAAGCTCCATGAAAGCAGGAAACTGCATCTGCCATGTGCCCCAATGCCAAGAAGAGAGCCTAGCCCAGGGTCAATGCAGATAATGACCAGCATGCCTCTCTCAATATAGTGCGTTGTTGCATTTTCCTATCTTTCTCACCTCTCCTTTGCATTTTTGTTCTTTGTAGTGGTGTCCCAGGGCCTGTGAGGGTGATGCTTGGCTGTCATCTTATCTATATTTTTAAAGTCTGATTTTTCTGTCTTGAAAGTAATCAAAAGAAAATAACTGGATGATGTATAGATTGTAATCATAGACAAGAAAATGTGATTATTTGAAGTGAATAGAAAGGGAAACTAGCAAGTATGCCTCTGCACACTGAAGCTGGTGTGTATTCTGACTGATGGATTGGACATGTGCTGTGAGAGCCAGTCACATGATCCAGATGTTGGATCCCACTCAGTAACAGGGACTCCATTTCTATCTAGGCTGAAATTTTAGTAGAATCAGATGACCACCCCCTAAAACTTATTTCACCCAGATTTCTAGTAAATAATCAGGAAACAGCCTAACTGCAAATTTCTACCCTCCCCTGATTGGTTGGTATTAAACTGGGGCAGAACCACAAACTTCAAAGGCTTTCTGATGAGCTGGGGGGTCCACCACTCTGGAAAGTCCCTAGTCATGTAAAGTTCCTAACCATGTTGCTTTGGGCTCTGTTATAATTGAATAATGCTATGGCAGATCACATTTTGGTTTTTCTCTTTAAATGGCTTGCTCTCCACCTTAAGGATGTGGCTTGGATCCCAACACTTTTCCAGTAAATTTTCTGTTTTCTCAAACCCAGTCTTCCTGGTGGATTATCCGACCCTAATATAACACAACATAGAGCTATGTTTACTCTTCAGCCAAAGGGTTCCTTCATAATGAAAAAAAAATTTTTTGTGGTTTCTTGATTGTACATTGTTTTGTGAGTTTCACACCTTAACTCACCTTGATGTTGGGTAGGTTATTCACATAATTTTTTTTTTTATTTGATGTTTCATTCCAGAATTTTTCACTACACAAAATAATCCCAGATATTTGGAAGTAGCATCTTCATGCAAATCATCACCAATATAACAAATAATATAGGAAGAAAGGAAAGGGCAATCAGAAGAACTAATGACCTTCCCTTTGACCAAACTACCTTACTTCTTTATTGTAAAACATTTGGTAAGAAAAAGGCCATAAAGAAATGCAGAGGGGTGTCAAATAGTGCGTGTTTAACCTTAGTCCCTGAATATGTGTGAATTATAGCACATTATAAAATCTGGTCTCCAAACAACCTTAGTAATGCATAAAAATTTAACCATTTCCATAGCTCTTTAAAGGATTAATGTGTTTAAAAAACATAAAAACATGGAAGCATTTTATGGGTCCTAAAAGAATAATTATAACTGAGTTGAGCCCTATGGAGGGCTGTTTTGCACTGAGGTTAACACTCTTGTGGTTATCAGGTATATCACTTTTACAAGTATATTTTTCACTTACTTGTACTTTGTAGCTTTATCTCTCAAATTTATTGGAGTAAATTATTATTTTAATAGCTCTGCAAAGAGAGAAATCAAGTAGAGTTTTACGAATTGAAAGTAATTTTTTCTTTAACATCTTTATATCTGTAAGAAAATAACTTTTCTGTAATTCAGAGATGAAACTGGGCTTGCTGACATCCTTGGATTGCTATAAGTAAACCCTTTATATGTACACATACAAAATTGAAATAACTATTGTCTATGTTTTCCTCAGGCTTAATTGGATAGTCTTTTCATACCCACATTCTATCTAGAATGTGCTAAAGATTAATTGGATATTTTAAGTCAGAGTAGATAAAATCTTTAAATACTTGGGTTGCAAGAGAAATTTGTGCAGTGTTATCAAGTGGAAAATGTATTACCCAGCCACTTATATTAGGACATCAGCTGGGTGCCATCATTTCTGATAATTACTACAATGCTCTGCTTGTAAACTTCAGCTTCAGTGCCTAAGAAAGAAATCTAAACTTTGTGCTGAATTAATTCTCCTTCAACCAGTGCTTCTTAATATTAATAAGCAACTTTCTAGAGTATATTACTTGAATTTCATTAGTTGATAAATAGAAACTTCAAAAATTCTCATTTCTGTCTTCAGATCTAGGTTTTGAATGCAATATTGGTCTTCTATATGTGTGTTTATGAATATTTTTTCTGTGATAGGCTGATTCTAAGTCACTTTCTGTACATAGCTACACAAATTAATAAAACATGCCGGCTACATTAGTTTCTGTTATGTAAACTTGCCGCATAGCAAGCAAATAGCCCAAAGCTACTTAAAACCCTGAGTTGTTACTAGTAAATTCTCTGGTCATTCGTCTTGCACATGTTAGTATTAGTAGTGTATCCTTTCAGATCATCAGCTATGTGGAGTCACAAACTGATCTTGAGGGAAAGAAAGCAGTGGCCAATGATTAATTCTAAGACTTTGTCTGGAAAGTCTGTTGCTGTGGTTTGGTTTTGTGAATCAAATTGTATATCATGGACAGAGCTACCCATGAAGCCCAGTCTTCCCTTTTTCTGTATACCCATATCTTTTCAGTAAATATCATGAAATAAATCAAGTAGGTATATAACAGAGAAAATAAAAAGCCCAAGAGTGGTAGAAAATAAATAAAAATAATCTAAAAGACTACAATGAATATTGAAGGCTGAATAATGAAGATGACATAACACAGTATGAAATTAATAATATTTTAAATGAATTAGTTTCATGCCTGAAACCATAAGATAAAGGAGATGGGAAGTACAATCCCCATCTAAAACAGGAAAAGAAACAAAGTTCAAAAACTGGCTTGAAAATTAATTAAAGTAGGTAAGATGAAATTTAGAATGGTGCTAGTTATGAATAATGAGGTGCTATATAAACAGAAATTCAATACAACACACTAGAAATAATTTAGGTTAAAAACTATCTTATTTTACTGAGAGATACTATATTCACTGGAGATTATTTCCTTGTTGTGTTAACTGGAAGACCTGTATTAAGTATATTAAATTATATCTTCAAAATTTTGTATGCTGAGTTCTAAAGGAAATTTCATTCACTCAAATAAACTATGTGAGAACATGTTGACGCTTAATTTAGTACTCTTTAATGAAGATTAGGTTGCAGATTCATGACAAGTCAATAATCCAATCCTGCCTTAAGTCTCTCACTGTCAATGAAGCTAATTGATTTACTCATTAGCTATAGTCTTGTGTGGCATTCAGAAAAAATGCAACTTTCCCTCACAATTTCTTGAGGCTAGAGAACACAGCATACTGATACTCTTTAGAAACAATTTGTGCCTTGATCATTCATTTCTCAGTGCCTACTATTTTTCCAAATTCTGAAAGAGCAGTTGGCATGCAAGTACAAAAACACATGAGGGGTTGGGGATTTAGCTCAGTGGTAGAGTGCTTGCCTAGCAAATACAAGGCCTTGGGTTCAGTCCTCAGCTCTGGAAAACAAACAAACAAACAGGAAAATATTGGACTTAAATAGCAATAAGACAAATCACAGTGGAGAAATATTGCCACTATCTTGATGTATAATATATCATACTGCTTATGTTTCTCATCACTATAATGAAACTATTGAAGGAAAACTTATTAGAAAAAAAATTATTCTGGCTCATGATTTCAGATGACTATGTCCATCATGTTAAGGAAGTCATGGTCAGTAGTGGAAGTGATGCAGGATGTGGTGGCTGGAATTTCTGTTGTGCTGACAGCACTGTACTTGGTGTATAATAAGAAGCAAAGAAGTAAACTGAAAATGTGGGGGTGTACAACCTTTGAAGACCCATAGTAATGGATTTTCTCTACTCAAACTTTGATTCTTAAAGATTCCCCAGCCTTCTGAAACAAACTAGGGACCAAGCAATTAGAATGTGAGCCTAAGGCAGGCATTTCATAACCAGAATATAACAAGTCTTTCAACACAAAAGTGATGTTTCACTAGGATGGAAATTAGTCATAAAAGGGTAATATAAGTCATTTAATAGATTTCATCCATTTATTTATTTTTGAACAGAGTTTCATGTGGTTGATATGTTGTGCACCCCAATAAACTTATCTAGAGGTCAGAGAACAAAACAGCTACTATATTAAACATAGAGGTTAGGCAGTGGTAGCACAAGCCTTTAATCCTATCAATGGGGAGGTAGAGATCCATCTGGATCTCTGTGAGTTCAAGGCCACCCTGGGAACTGAGTGGGCATGGTGGCTTACCCTTTTAATCCAAGCACTTGAGATCTCATGTCTCTGCTTGGGAAGGACACATGCCTTTAATCCCAGGAAGTGATGGCAGGAAATAAAAGGTTATATAAGGTGTAAGTACCAGGAACAAGAGGCTTATAGCAGTACTTCAGGGGTGAGGACTCAGATGCTCTCAGTGTGAGGATTCATGGAAACAGTGTCAGCTGAGGAGTTCTAGAGGTAAGGTTGGCTGTGACTTGTTCTGTTTCTCCGACTGTTCAGCTTTCACCCCAATATCCAGACCCAGGATTTTTATTAATAAAACTGATTTTTAATTCATGTGACAGTTTCACTATGTAGTTCTGGTTGTCCAGTAGCTCACTATGTAAATAAAATTGCCCTCCTACTCACAAAGATCTGCCTGCCTCTGCCTCCCCACTGCTGGGGTTAAAGGTATGTACCACTAAATACTGCTAGTCATAAGATATTTTAAAAATGCATTAGAATTAAGCTGTAGACAGAATCAAATTCAGTGTGATATTTTAATGCATTGAATATTATGTCAGAAATTATCTGGATAAAGTGTTACGTTTTTCATAGCACTGGTATCATGGAAAACAGTCGTTCTAGAATCTGCCTACAAATGCTGTTTCACTGAACCTTGAAGCACCTTCATATCATCATCTATAAGACTTCCACCAAAGATATCCTGTGAAAACCATGGTGGATTAGAATGAATGACTAAAATAAAGACTCATAGGAACTTTCAAAAACTCCTTCCAATGGCAAATAGCCAATGGAAAGGCATACTATACAATGCTGGGGATGTCTTTGTGTATTCTGTGAACATGTTGCTCTGATTGATTGGGAAATAAAATGCTAATTGGCCAGTAGCCAGAAAGTATAGTATAGGTGGGTAAGGAGAGAGGAGAATGCTAGGAAGTGGAAGGTTGAGTCAGGAGACACTCCCAGCCACTGTCACCATGAGAAGCAAGATTTAAAGTATCAGTAAGCCACAAGCCAGGTGGCAACTTATAGATAAATAGAAATGGGTTAAGATATAATAACTAGATGGCAAGAAGCCTGCCATGGCCATACAGCTTATAAGCAATATAAGTCTCTGTGCTTACTTGGGTCTGAGTGACTGTGGACCCGAGCGGGACTGCAGAAAACTCCAAATACACTACCATGCTACTAAAATTTGAAAAGCACAAATCCCCATGCAAGAGCCTTTAACTTCAGGCAAGGATGCCCCATACCATCTTCACGTAGCTCCTTTCTCTAATGCTCTCCTCATAACCAATTTTGCCCCTAGACTTCTTGGAAAGTCCCTCAGGCTGTTTATGATGCTTTTCCACATCTGGTCTGCCTATGGTGGGCCTGGTTCCACTGATACCAGGAAGAACCATTTTTTATGGTTTGTGTGCTGTCATCTCACAAAATTTCAAGCTAAAGATTAGCTGTCTAATACTCTTCTTATATTTGTTCCAAACAGTATTAGTTGCTGTTATATCAGCTACCTTCATGTTCCATTACTACTTAGCTCATAGAACAAATGGTGTATCACTTGCTCATCTTCTTCAGTAAAATTTTAACAACCCAATAACAACTATTTGAATTAACAATGAATGACTAGTGAGAAAGCCTGGAAAGCATGAAGGGTGATGACTAATATCCAGTTTCTGCATTGTATTTGATTTTGTATACACTTTACTCAAGTTGTTTGTTGGGCTGTTTACACTATATAATTTACCTTTTGAAAAGTGGTACCCATTAACATTTAGTACATGACTAGATAGAAATCCAAATATCTTTCAGGGCTTTGATAGCATTGTTTCATTTGCTGAATGGAAGAAGATTAAGCATGGAAATCTAGTATTCAAATGTCAGCAGTATCTATGAGGATACAAGTAGGAAAATAGTACAAGAATAGGTAAATAGAGTTCAAATGCAATACATATTGTGACAACATTTTAGAAGTGTTTTTTTTTTTCTCTCAGTACAGCAGCTGCACCCATATCTACTGCTATTCCAGCCAGTAATTGTGGCTCTGCAATTACTGGCACATTTCTCAGGCAACAGTACAGTGAGAATTTTACATTCCACCAGATTGGGCTCTTGATGTAGCCATCAAATGTAGGTTTTAAACTAAATTTCTATTGTTCTATTTATCAACAAGACCCAAGAGTCAGAGGTTGATGTGAAAACCTGCTAGCTAAAAGAGGTAGAGGAGGAACTGCTGACCTTCCCACTTTACCAGCATCTTAGAGAAAGAGCATCCTTGTCTTCCACCAAACCAAAAAAGACAACCACACTTGAAGTCCCTCTCTCCATCTGTCTTCCAGACTCCTGACTCTCTATGATCACTTTCTGTCAACTAGTTTCTGAATCTGCCTCCTGACTCAAGGTTGATTTTATTTAATTAATGTAAATACAAAACCACGGTTCACAGTGTGACTGAATATTCCACAACATCCCCCCCCCTTTTTTTCTAAAGAAAAAGGAAAAGACTTTATCCTAACACTGTAAAACTATACACAATCAGAACAATTATCACGTTAGAATTACATTCACAATATTCAGTCCATTTATATTTGGCAAATTTGGAGAAACAACTCTATTTTCTACCCTATTTTGGTGAGGCCAAAGTTGTATACCTAAACCACTTTCTATCATATCTTATATTAACAACCTAAAAATATCTTTTTTAGACCTTAAAACATTTTCCTGGATAAACAAATTAAACTTGTGTATCTTTCAACTATATAAACTTTTTATTTCTTTTGTAAGTGTCTTTTCTGAATTTGGTAGCAAAGAGAACTGTAAAACTTTAACTATCTAGTCTTCAACCCCATTAGAGTTCTGAGAAGAACAAAATGTTACCTGAGTTAACAGGAAGTGCAGATAAGGCAACTTCCAAAACTATAGGAATGACAGAGACAGCAGGCTGCCTGGGCAGTCACCCAAGTTTCCTCTGCAACATTGGAACATTTAACATAGGCCTATAGACCTAGAATATCTGACAGATTTTTCTGTGAAGCAGGAATTTTGAAGGACTGGCCATCTTGTCTTTGCAAAGTTCAGCAGTAAACTTCTTTTGTGCCCTGATTCTCCAATTTGGACAGTATCATGCCAGCAGTTGTGTCAAAGGAATTTTCTTGCCCAGTGGCTAGCTTTGCCAATCATCTTCTCCAGAGTAGATTAGTGTTGCCAAGAGCATATATATCTCGCTGTCATGAAAATCCTTATGTTATTAACACATCTTAAATGGCATATTCTATAGATCTCTGAGGAGTTTGAAGAGCATTTATCTATCTACACTATATCTCTATTTAACCTTGAAAACATACTCAAAATGATTACACGTTTGATTGTTATGGGAGACTAACTATTAACATACATTTCTTACTTTTCATAAACAGTTTGTAATAATGGCTTTCAAAGAGTAGAACTTTCTATTTTTTAAATAAGAGCTGCATAGTCACAATACCTTAAATAAGAGTAGAAACATATATATGTATATATAATAGTATATATATATATTATATATATATATAATATATATATAACAAAAACAATTTTACATTTACCTCAATATACAAAATCCAAACCAGTGTAAAATATTTGAGACTAGTAGTTGCTTTTCAGTTTAGAAGCAGATTAAATAATCTGTCCTTTTATCAATTTATTCCTATTCAAGCCCCTCTTTTCTCACTAGATAGGAGAGAAAAGATAGAGGAAAGATAAAAAGAAAAAAAAATCCCATAATCTAACCTCCATTGTTTACTTTCCTCCCTGACTATGACCAATAACAAATTGCAACTAATCCCCCTAAACAATTACAAACATTTATAACCCAGTGAACAACCAAAGTACCAACCCTGCCTCTTGGGAATGTGGGCATCATGTTCTTAAAACTACTTCCTGCTGACTAGGGGGGTGAAGCCATCTTTAGGAGACCCTGAGAAAATTGGGATAATGGTCAAATCCTGGAAGAGCTGGCTGTGTCATTTGTTATCCAGTCTCTATAGCATGGGGAAATACAGGACTTAACTGAAGTCCCAGATAGAGTAGTCTTTGAGGCTGGACCCTTTCATCTAGCGTCTTTGAAGTTATCCTGAGAAGCTTATAGTTCAAAACTGAGACTTTGAGTGGTGTTTGTCAATTTAATGCCATTACCAGAGTCTGGGTGGATTTGTAATTGCATGAACTCATCATCATTTTGGAGACCACAAATGTCAATGTTGGGAATGGTCATTAACTTCAGATCTCAGAAAAGATAAAGGACTGCAATTTATTAAGTATATCAGTGTGTAACAAATTAGTTCCTAATTACCTGCTTCAGACTCAAACCTGAAAACATATATAGGAAGCTAGATGAAGCTTATTTCTAAAATTACTTAGTACTTTGTATGACTGCTAATATACTGACACAAAGTTTATATATGCTTAATGATATTATAGGTATTGAGATAATATTTATATCTTAAAATGTTTTAAAGAAAGTAAAACCAAAGGATTATAAGATTAATGACAATAGACTGGTCTCTTAATTTGGAGTTTCTTCTTTCCAGTACCAGGTGTCACTTCTGACAAGAGACAGATTTTGGATTTTTCTTTAATAAGTATGTTTTGGTTTAAAGGAGAGAGCCATATTCCAACTCCAAAGCTAGCTTTGATTTTTAACTAAATGTGGACCACAAAAATACCCTTTGCCTTTTATGGATGTACACAGAAGCAACAACAAGCACTGGGGAAGATTTATGAAATTCTACCCTGTTGGAGGTGTGCTATACCAATAGGCAAATTTACTCTCTTTTGGAGGTGGATATTTTCACTTGATGATTTGTCCTTTTTCTCATGTTTCCAGTTAGTTATCTTTAAATTCCATAGTTGGATGCTTCTATTCTCCCAGAAAGACAAGAAAACAAAAGAACAAAAAACAAAAACAAAAACAAACAAACAAAAAACCACACAAACAAAAAACAGACAAACAAACAAATCTGTGTCCCATCCCTACCTTTGGGGAATTCTATTTTGCCCAGATGTATCTTCGTTAAGGAAAAATGTTCTTTGGCAAGAGAAAAAGTATTAACTTGTAATGAAAAAAAAATAATTCTTTTTATACCTAATCAAATTAAAGGCATTTGTTATTCTTGTAAGTTAGTTTAGACTGAATGACCACCTTTTTTATGAACTATCATCTCTCATTAATCAATCATTTAGTTTTGTTTTAATGTAATCTTATCAATTTGATAGTTTCCATAGCTTTTCTTCTCCTGTGGTAACAAAACTTATATCTAACATAACCCATAACCTGGTTTTCACTCTGAGCTCAACACATCTTTAAAATATATGGCTGATTTAATCCAACAGTTCTTTTACACTATTCAGTATCTCTTGGCAGCTGTTGTTTCCTTTTTGTTCACATTTAAATAATTATGGTTAACAAAGCACTGCAAAATATATCTCTACGGTTCTTTATTACCTCTTTCTGTTTATTAAACATGTCTTTTAAAGTGTGATTAGATCTTTCTATAGCTGCTTGTCCCATAGCATTGTATCATATACCTGCAATATGCTTTATGATGTAATTTTATGCAAATAATGTTTCATTTTACTAGAAACATATGCTGAAGCATTGTAAGTCTTAACTTGTACAGGTATCTCCATAATTGGCCATGACTCCTAATAAGTGTATAATTACAGAACAGCCTGTTCAGAACTTAAAGTGTTTTTCCACTGAAATCCTGAATATGTACTTATGGCATGGTGCACATATTTTAATGTTCTAAGCTGCAAAATGAAACATGTCCATTTGCCAAATTTCATTTCTTTGAGTTCCTTTTGGGTTACTTCCTGCAGTTAATGGAGTTTGATTATACAAAGAACAAGTACAACATTTCCTTATAATTTTGCTTGACTTATTGCCAAATGACAGGAAAATCTTTTTCCAAACCTTTGTTATTAACATGGTGTTTCTTATGAAATTCTGAGACTTCCAACACATTTCATAGCAAGAGCTGATCAATTTAATCATTATCTTTTGCTAGAGTGTCTGGTAGATCCATGTGGGATCTGGTATGTGTAATATACAATGGATTATTTCTACTTGTGATTACTTGTTGTAATTGAATAAATATCAAAGTTAATTCTGAGTCATCTTGAATAAATTTTGCAGTTTCAATATGTAAATCAACTATTTCTGCATATTGGTAGTCAGTATCTATATCAAGACATTCTGGAAAACCTAACAATACCATGAGAATAGTATATAATTCTGATTTTTGACCTGAATCATAAGGGCTTTGAGGCACTTTACTTATTTTTTTCCTTACGTATAACCTGCTTTTCATGATTTATTTGCATCAGTGTAGAATGTAGTGTCTCCATAAATTGGTATTACTTTTATTATGTTTAGAGACAGGCATAGACAGACAGACACCTACATGCACATATACTCATCACACAAAATCACATACATATATTCTTGATTTAAAAGTGACTTTTACTTCAGTTCTATCACAGCTTCTTAGAGCCACTAAGTGGTACTGTTTAAGGACTTTCACTTAATTTATTCTGATGTGGAAAGGAATCTCATGGAATCTAAATAAAGTTGTTCTTTCATTCCAAAAATGTTAGAATCATAACTTCTGACCCCAAGTCTTGGGCCAGCAGACACTGGTCAGTGTTTTAATAAAATAAGTGCTGAATGGTCTTAGGATCATGGCAGCATCTATAAAGAGAGATATGGGGGGTTATAAATGAAGAATCCACTTTGACTCAACTGACACATTTCTCTTCACTTCTGGGCCTCTCATTAACCAGCTGATCTAACAGTGACAATTTTTATGAGGACATACTATTTTTAGAGGGAAGCATCAATAAAGAAGGAAACAATGAAACGTAAGATCACTGTTGTCTATCACCTGGGTTAGTAAGAGGAAAATATCTCTGTGGCACAGTTGTGAGCTCAGTTCTGAGGCACATGTCAAAGGATATCATTTGTTCACCACATCACACACCCAGGTTCCAGGCAACCTCACATGTATCATTAATAAGTTCAAGTTTTTACTAGGACTATGTGAAAACCTTTAAAGGGTGTACTACTGGAACTTAAACTGAGCTTTTTTCCCTTTCAAGCAGGAGGCCCTCTGTTTCTGTGTGCTTCATTTCTAAAAATACAAATTTTAGATAGAAAGTACTATGTAAAAAATGTCACATCTGTACTAAATATACAAAAGCTTTTGTCATTCTTTCCTAAACACTTTAACATTGTAGAGTATAACTCACGACATATGATATACATTGTATACATTACTATAAGTCATCTTGAAATGACTTTCTGTGCACAGGAGAAATTACCCAGATACATCAGACAATACACCATTTTCTATAAGGGACTCCAGGATCTGTGGATTTGGTCACCTGGGGAACCATTGCCCTGTAGAGCATGCCTGCATGATATCAAAACTTTATGAATGCTACAATTCTGTGTATACTGGACAATGAATACTCAGGAAGAAAGCTAATTTTACATAAAAGAAGAAAATGATCTAGATATTAGTTTCTGCCTGCAATGTGTAATAATTTACTGATGATGAATATATCTCAAAAAACACACTGGATAGAATGTGTCTGTAAGACTGTGATCCTAATGGTCTTAGAGCATGCCGTTACTCATGCAGAAGTGCATTTCAGATCAGCAGTGGAGACATAGCCTGCTTTTGTACAATACTGGTACAAGTATATGTCTGGTAGTAAAGCTAGTGTTATGAAAGGCACACAAAGCAGTCATTAATGTATCACATTTTTAGTATCCATCTGTTGATGCGTGTCTAGGCTGTTTCTAATTTCTGGCTATTATGAATAGAGCAGTAGTGAACACAGATGAGCAAGTGTCTCCATAGTAGGATATAGAGTCTTTGGGGTATATGCCCAAGAGCAATATAGCTGGATCTTGAGGTGGATCTATATCAAGCTTCCCATGGGACATTGATTTTGGTTTCCATAGTGGCTGTACAAATTTTTACTTCCACCAGCAATGGTTAAGTGTTTTTTTTTTTTCTTTTGTTCCTGAATACTCAACTTCATGAGCTATATTTGTTCCATTGGTCTTTTCATTGGCAATTCTGACTTGCATAAGATGAAATCTTGAAGTTTTTATTTTTTTTCCCTGATGACTAAGGATGGTGAAGTTTTCTCTGGCATTTGCAATTACTCTGTCTATCAGCAGATGATAGATAATGAAAGCATGGTACATTTTCACAATGGAATATTATTAAGCTATTATTAAAAAATTATGAATTTTACAGGTGAATGAATGGAGCTATAAAAATTACCCTGATTGAAGTGACCTAGACCTCTTAAGACAAATAGTGCATTTATTCTTTCATACATGGATGTTAGCTTTTAAACTTTCAATAGACATGCTAAAGTTCATATAAGACAGGAGTTTGGTATAGAGGAAGGGACTACAGGAGACTATCTCCCAAGGAAAGGGGAAAAGGATACATAATTATAGAGAGACAGGATAGTGGGAGACCAGAATGGAGAATAAAATGGGGAGCTAGATGGGGGAAGGGAGAGGAATAAAGGAAGGGACAACTAACACTAAGGGCCTTTTGAGGCATCATATGGAAACCTACTACTGAATGTGTTTCTTAAAATATATACATACATAAAAGAAATGTAAGTGGAGTCACCAAATAATGGGAGGGACAATGCCCCAACTAGATATCACCAGCGAAACTTCCAGTGCTAAGAATAAATAACATTTAATTAGGTTGTCATCCAAAGAGGCCTCATGGAAGTTCCACAAACAGCACACGCTATTGTCAAATCCCTATTGCTGAAGATAGCACTTACATATGTCTCTGAAGATAAAGTTGAACTGGTGTCTAAATAGAACCTTAGTTCATGGTATGAGAAGGTACTCTGTACCCTATCAAAACAGAAAGATAACCACCAACTGAGCTACAAATTCTGCAATCTGCAATGGTAACCTGCCTGCATGATATTCAGGTGCAATAGTGGCACACATATTTGGAGAATTAGAAACCAGCTCCTCTCTGATTGAATTTAAGGATTCCTCCATGAGAAGAAACCCATGCTTGATACTGCTTTGGTGGTCAGGGACATGAGATCAAATAGTCTGTGAGTTTAGAAAAAGTCCAAAAGCTATTATCCTCCTAAAGGAATCCAGCAATAAAATGACTCCTAGCAACATTCTGCTAAATAACTCGAGCAACACAGATCAGTGTCTCACTCAGCCATCATTAGAGAAGCTTCCTCTTGCAGAAGATGAGAACTTGCACAGAGACCCACAAGTAGACAGTGAGAGACTTGGAACAGTAACTTCTAAAAAGGCTGTCTTCATCAAACTTCTCTCCTCAGGACTAATGAAACTGTACAGAAAAGGAATTAGAGAGACTGTAAGACAAGAGAGAGATGACATCAAGGAAATGGTATCTTTCAGCCACAACAGGGCTGACATTCATATGAACTCACAGAGAAGGGAAACTATGTTCAGCTATATTGGAGGCCAACTCTTTTCTGAAGAGTAAATGGAAGGGGACTGGATCTTGGAAAGAGGGGATGTGGTGGGAACCTAGGAGGAGTGGAGGGAGGGAAAACTGTGGTTAGGATGCATTGTATGATAGAAGACTCTACTTTTAATAATAATTTAAAAGATAGTAGTAGAAGCTTGAGGTAGGTATGTATGTATGTATGTATGTATGTATGTATGTATGTATCTACCTACCTACCTACTCACCTATCTAGTTACTTATCAGTATTTTTTATGAGATTAAATTAGATTAGGCTAGAAAACCAAGGAATGAATAAAGGAAACACTGAGGAAAGCTCTTTCCTTGCCATGGTTGTTTCTTCATTTGAACAAGGCTGTTAAGTAATGGCACCTACAAGGACCATACCAAAGCCAAAGGTATCATCATGACTATTGTGATAAATGCCATAATGAAATATTTGCTCATTTTAAACTAGATTTCACCATAACTATAGGCAAAAACTGAGTCACGACAAATATTTATGTATTTTTTAAAACTCCTTGCTAAGAAGCAACACACCTAGCTGCTTACAATTAGTTCTGCTGGGGATGGCAATTTTAGGTAGCACAGAGGGAAGCTTCTGGAAATGACATTAATTTTAAAAAGCACAATCTTAGTTTTGAAAACCTGACAGAGACATCATAGATAAAAAGGAGATATTTGTCCAGGATGCTGTCCAGTGAGGAAATGGGGCCTTTCTAAATTCATCTCCCTTCCAGAAGTAATGGGAGATATTTTGGACAGAACTAAAGTTCTAAAATATAGAGATTTAATATTATTATAAAATAACAGTTGAGAAGACTACAGATGTTTAAGATTACCTCAAAATAGACAGCCATTGATGGATTTTGTTTAAGAAAATAGAGTTACAAAATGTGTTAGTGACTTAGAATTCCCATCCAGGTGGTCGGTGCTACAGGAATTCTTACTGCCTACTGACACATGATAAAGATTTGGGGGCACATAGAAATCCTTCCATGCATGTTCTCGTTCAGTGATAATGGTTGTTCAGTAAAAGGGTACAAGCACCAATATCTTCTCTATTTATCAAAGATATGTGTGTGCATGCAGGCATGTATGTGCATGTGTATAGTATTTATTAATCATCTTATATGCTTTGAAAAGTGCGTTCCTCTTCTCTCTTCCCCTCTTCTCTAGGAAATGTGCCTGTGCCTTACAGATTGTCCTTGCTTATTTCTCTGTTGCATTCATAAAACACTGATCAAAGACATCTCAATGGAGGAGGTTTCTTTGGATTATAGATTACAGCCTATTCATCTGGGAAGCTCAGGCAGGAAACTGCAGGAGGAATAGAGGTAGAGACCACAGAGAAACACTGCTGAATAGCACATTCTTTCTGCTTTGTTTAGCTGCCTTCTTATATAGCCCAGGCCCACCTACCAGGAATAGCTTGGAGACAGTTGGCTGGGCCTCCCTATATCAATAAGTGATTAAGAAAATTCCCCACAGGTCCATCTTATGGGGACAATTCCTAAATTGAGATTCCTTCTCCCAAGATGTGCCAAGTTGATGGCCAAAATTAGCCACCATACATATTTCCTTTGTGCCTAGATAGATGTTGGCATTTGCTTCTGATGGATATAATCACCTACTTTCTCTTTAAAATGGACTGCCATCAACTAATGTTTCCTGACTGAATCAGCTTCTTGTGAGTTCTTGCCAGCTGTAGTCCATCTGCTTGTAGGTCAGTATCTACCCAGCTGCTGCTGTAAGAAACCCTTACACTGCCACAAGGACCTGCAGGTAGTTCATTTGTTCCCCAAGAGGAACTCTTGCCAAGAGAATGCTTGGGAGTAGTTCCAGAAGGCCAGTTTAACTTCCATAGCTCTCACTGCTGTGATGTGATGTCATTCCATGGTTTGTGGCAGTTTGTTGAGGGCCAGGTGCAGGAGATAAGGGAACACAGTGGGAAGTGAGTGGCAGGTATTGATAGATAATTACATGTTCACACGGTTGGGCTTGCCCAGCGGACCACCTAACTATTTCCGGTGTAGAATAGCCATCTCCGGGTCAGACATCTCGCGGGACCGGGACTCTGTGGCCTTACATGGTTGCGTAAAGCATGCACGCAGCCATGTAATCTACACGCATGCATGGAGTACCCACAGGAGTCCCTGTACGCATGCGCGGCCCAACCTTTAAAAGGCCGGTGCCATCTTACATGAGTCTCTCAGCCCCCTCCCCCCCCTCTCTCCTTATCTCCTCACCCACATGTGTTTCACGCAGGCCTGTCACCTCTGTCCTCTTTAATAAAACTCTCCCGTGGTCTTGTCGTGTTCGGGACGTGTTCCTAGCGCCACATAACTACTAACAGGTATGTCTCCCATCTCTGTTTTGTTGACCAATTCCACAATGCAGGTCAGCATAGTTCTATACTGACCCAATTATTCCTACCTGGGCATGCTTATATATAACACTGTTAATATTGCATGCAAGACATGTAGCCAATCCTCATTTTTGGCAAGGCAATATAGAAACAAATAAACTATATAGGCCCTAAGAAACAGGGTCACTCCATCAGGAAGTGGACCCCCCAAGGCCATGAGCCAAAGTCATGAGTCAACCTTTCCTCTTTATAAGTTAATTATCTTAGGTATTTTGTTATTGTAATGGAAATCCAAATAACACAGCATGATACCCTCTGAAGACCACATTTATCTCACGTACACTTTGTGATCTACATGAACTGCTAAATATTTAGAGGGACAGGACAATTCAAAATGCACAGAAACAAATGTTTGTTCTTCCTTCATTTTAAGGAGTGGGTATGACTGGCAAAAAGCCACATCAAACATTACAAAAGTGAGGTTAACAAATTTTTAATCTGTGAATTTTGTTTATTCTGTGTTTGGATGTGACTGGGAAAAGAACCCTGCCAATTGCTTGAACTTGTAATTCATGACCAATGGCCTCAGGAAGGCCTCTATACTCCTGGAGGTCATTCTGTGATTCACAGCCTGATCCTGGACTCTTCCAAACCTAGATTTTAACTTCTCTCTCTTTCCTCAGCATCTCCTTTACTGTTCTGATGCTCAGTCTTCTTCTTCCCTCTTAAGCTAAGAATCAGAATAGAATTTCTGTGTCTTTCAGTACAACATCCTCTGCCCTAGCGCCTACACTCACACATCGTGTAGAACTAACCATCACAGATGAATGCTTGGTGCTTTTCTCAAAAGTCATATTCATGCTCAACTCCAAGTCTCATTTCAATCACCTGCTCAATGTGATCAATGCCACCCCTCTTTCACTTAATAACTATAACACTGCTTTTTATTTGGTTTTGGGTTATTCTCATTAGCATATAGAACCTTGCTAATACTGTTTTGGTTTTAGCTTTCTTTGGACCACATTTGCTCTTCTAGGTGTCTCTCTCCCTTTTGGGCCATTCTGTAACAATTCTGGTGAAATACCTCCTCATTTACTACCACCAAATATTATCTTCCTACTTTTCTTAAATTTGCTCCAATGAAGGATTCTCCCCTGCCATGAAATGTTTCATGGGTATTACTACTGATCTCCACACTGTCTAATCTATCCTTCAATTCTCAATTCTCATCTTAATTTAAACTATCAGCACCATCTAATATAATTTTTCTCAGAAGTCTCCTTGGAATATGCACCTTGGTGTTCTGGCAATGTATTTGACAGAATTTCCTCTTATTTTACTGAAAAATTATTTTAGTCTCTGGATGAAATTATTTTAGTCTCTTCCACCCCACTTTATTTTACATTCAGAGGGAATCAAGGCCAAACCCATGATTTTCTTATCATTTAATCATTTAAAAATAAATTTTCTCTTGATTTGCTCACCCATATTTATGGGTAAAGGTATGTTTTTTTTAGTTTCTATTTTTAATTTTTGGTATTTATGGCTCATTTTCTCTCCAAAACAGTAACCTTAGCCTTCTAATGACTTGCTGACCATCATGAGCTGGGTCTCAGTATGACATATTAAAAAACAAGTGTGGTTATTTTTGTTGAACTAGTTTTCACATCTGTTGAGTTCAAGCTATGCCCTACTCCAAGTTACACTATATTGAATAACATAGGGGTTTCTCAGGCTGAGCCTTGACCTTGGTTACTCCATTGTATCAGGATATTTTGAATTCATCTGAGGAGAATGATAACTGTAGCCTTGCAAGTCCCCAGAAAATGTACCATCTGCCAGATGCCATCCATCTAGCACTCACCTATAAATGACTTACTTACTCCTGGGAAGAGAAAGGTACTCTACTGGTTCATTAGAGTGAATTTTTTTATTTCTTTATTATTACTATTATTATTATTATTATTATTATTACTATATTTGTGTTATAATTTTACACATCAGCCATGGGTTCCCCTGTCCTCCCCCCTCCCGCCCTCACGCCCACCTTCCCCACATCTCCTCCCCTCCATTCCCATCTCCTCCAGGGCCAAGACTCCCCTGGAGATTCATTTAAACCTGGTGGATTCAATACAGGCAGGTCCAGTCCCCTCCTTCCAGGCTGAGCAAAGTGTCCCTGTGTAAGCCCAAGGTTCCAAACAGCCAGCTCATGCACTAAGGACAGGTCCTGGTCCCACAGCCTGGATGACTCCCAAACAGTTCAAGCTATTCAATTGTCTCACTTATCCAGATGGCCTGATCCAGCTGGGAGATCCATAGCCTTTGCTTCATAATTCATGTGCTTCCATTCATTTGGCTATTTGTCCCTGTGCTTTTTCCAATCTTGGGCTCAACATTTCACGCTCTTACAGCCCCTCCTATTTCTCGACAATTGGACACCTGGAGCTCCATCTGGGGCCTGGCTGAGGATCTCTGCATCCACTTCTATCAGTTATTGGATGAGAGTTCCAGCTCGACTGGTAGGGTGTTTGGCCATCTGATCACCAGACTAGGTCAGATCAGGCTTTCTTTCAACTACTGCCAGCAGTCTACAGAGGATGTATCATTGTGGATTTCAGGGGACCTCTCCAGGACTCTGCCTATTCCTGTTCTCATGTGGTCTTCATTTGTCATGGTCTGTTATTCCTTGTTCTCCCTTTCTGTTCTTGATCCAACGGGGATCTCCTGCTCCCCTAAGCTTTCTTTCCCTCAAATCTTGCCCTTCATTACTCCCACTGTCATCCAGGTTGTTCATGTAGTCTCATCCATTTCTCTGTCATTGGGTGATACCTGTGTCTTTCCTAGGGTCCTGTTTTCTAGGTAGCCTCCTTGGAGTTGTGTAGCAGTCTAGCCATCTTTGTTTTATATCTAGTATCCTCTTATGAGTGAGTTCATACCATGTTTGTCTTTCTGAGTCTGGGTTACCTCACTCAGGATGATTTTTTCTAGGTCTATCCATTTGCCTGCAAACCTCATGATGTCATTTTTTTTCTTTGCTAAGTAGTACTCCATTGTGTATATGTACCATATTTTCTTTATCCAATCTTCAGTTGAAGGGCATCTAGGTTGTTTCCAGGTTCTGGCTATTACAAAAAATGCTGATATGAACATAGCTGAGTAAATGCCCTTGTGGTATGATTGAGCATTCCTTGGGTATGTGCCCAAGAGTGCTACAGCTGGGTCTTGGGGAAGATCGATTCCCAATTTTCTAAGGAAGCGGCATATTGAGTTCCAAAGTGGTTGTACAAGCTTGCATTCCCACCAGCAGTGGAAGAGAGTTTCCCTTGCTCCACATCCTATCCAGCATAAGCTGTCTTCTGTGTTTTTGATATTACCCATTCTGACAGGTGTAAGGTGGTATCTCAGAGTCATTTTGATTTGCATTTCCTGGATAATTAGGGATGTTGAGCAATTCCTTAAATGTCTTTCAGCTATTTGAACTTCCTCTGTGGAGAATTCTCTGTTTAGTTCTGTAGCCCATTTCTTAATTTGACTGTTGGACATTTTCATGTCTAATTTCTTGAGTTCTTTATATATTCTGGACATCAGCCCTCTGTCAAATGTGGGGTTGGTGAAGACCTTTTCCCATTCTGTAGGCTGTCGCTTTGTCTTGTTGACCGTGTCCTTTCCTCTACAAAAGCTTTTCAGTTTCAACAGGTCCCATTGATTGATTGTTTTTCTCAGTGTCTGTGCTACTGGTGTTATATTTAGAAAGTGATCTGTGGTGCCAATGCATTCAAGAGTACTTCCTACTTTCTCTTCTATCAGGTTCTGAGTGACTGAATTTATGTTGAGGTCTTTGATCCACTTGGACTTAAGTTTTGTGCACAGTGACAGATATGGATCTATTTGCAGCCTTCTACACATTGACATCCAGTTATACCAGCATCATTTGTTGAAGATGCTTTCTTTTTTCCATTGTATATTTTTGGCTTCTTTGTCAAAAATTGTATGTTCATAGGTGTGTGGGTTAATGTCAGGGTCTTTACTTCGATTCCATTGGTCCACATGTCGGTTTTTATGCCAGTACCAAGCTGGAGTGAATTAAGACTATAGGGATGCATAGACACATTTAATTTATAACAGGAAAATCAGGCCAAAGAATTGATCAGACATATATATTAAAGAAAAATGTAGCTTCCTCCCTGTGTCCATGAAGTGGTGGACACTTAATACTGTGATGAAATGGCCCCTAACAACCTATCATCTGATAGTTGGTGTGATTGTAGAGGGTTTGTGTGTGTGTGTGTGTGTGTGTGTGTGTGTGTGTGTGTGTGTGTGTGTTTAGCTCACAAACAGTAGACTCCCTTAACTTTGGGGCTTCAGCTGAGATCAGTCTTCCATTTTTGAAATGCCCTTCTTAGCTGCCTGCTTATGTACCTCTTTGCTCATCTGGATCTGGGTCTTTACCCTTTGTTTTCTGTTCTTGGACCCTGATTCATCCTTTTTTCTTGCAGGCTTACTCTGTAGCTTTGCTCCCAAACCTGACTCCAGTAGCTCCAGCAGCAGCTTCCTCCAGGCATTGATCTGGTCTGTAATCAATAGAGACTCTTGGTCTACTTTTAAAATCCTTTGAGCACCACAGCAGCTTGTTTAACTGGTATTCATTCTGTAAACCATATATATGTGTGTAGATAGCTAGATGTATTTACTGTGTGGTGTGTATGCACTGTGTGATATGAGAGTTAATATTAGTAATTAAAATCAGAATAAAAGAACCTGCATTTACTTCAGTCAAGTTACAAAGTTAGACATTTTTAACAAATTTCTGTCATTTAAAATTCTGACCTTTGAGAATTTATTTCTATTCAATAAATTATGACATTGTAGAGCATAGTTGTGTTCATTTACTTCAAGGTGCTCTCAGGACAACTGCCTGTATTCACATCACAAAATATAAACTCATTAGTACCAGTGTTTTACAAACTATTGATTTCACTATTGAACCTCAAGAGCTTCAAACAGTATTAGAGATTAGAATGAATAATTAAATGAAAACTTTATTTGTTGTCCCATGTATGAAGTGTGGTTTATGCTACGAGTCCTCAATAGGTTTTCTATGCATTGTGTTTTATGTTCTCCCAGTAAAGATAGGACCAAATTATATGACTAGGGATAACTCTTTATCAGTCTGTGTTGTATAGATAGTACCAGACAGGAAGTGCAATTTCTGGGTCCACCCAAAGGCTGTAGTAAAATTTCTTCTCAAATGGAATCAATGGAGGGGAGGGGAGGGGGGGTAGGTGGGGGTGGAGGACAGGGGAACCCATGGCTGATGTATAAAATTAAAAAACATAATAAAAAAATCATTTAGTTAAAAAAAAAGTTGCTCATCTCAATATTGATCAAGGCTCAGCCTGAGAAAACACCTTTTTTTTTTTTTACACAAAATGGAGTAAGTTATAGTAGGCATAGCTTGAGCTCAACAGCATCTTATCATTGACTATATTATTGATAAATTACTATATATGTACATATATATGTGTATACTTGCATATTACTACTACACATAGACATATTCACACATACATATACACACATTGGTTCATAAAGCCCATAATTGTTTTCTATCAAATATAGATCACATTAAAATCAAACAGAACTATAATCCTGGTTTAAAGAATTACAATGAATTAACTATCCCAGATCTTGGAGGGAAAATCAGTATTCTGTGTTTACTTTTCTTTTTAAGTGGGGTTGATTATGGAGAATAGAACATCTATTTAAGGAGTGAGTCTTTTTATAAATTTGAAGTTGTTTTTCAAATTCTCTCATGCAGAAATGCAATTTTTAACTACGCAGAATGTTTCCTGCTCAAGATAGTCAATTTCAACTAAAGAAAGATAAGAATGTCTACTAGTTCCATCTTAATTTGAGTTTCTTTTGTACCCATTCCCACCTGCTCCTTCCAACTCAGTGCAGTCATTCCAGAGACAGAGAAATACTCAGTGCTTATTCTGAGTCCAGTGCCTCTGATATGGAATAAGAACTTAAATATGGTCTTTGAATATTGAAATGCTGTTCTAAATACCTTTTGCATTTATTTCAGCTACCAATAATGATTGGCAAATTATCAGTCTCTTGGTTTCAAAGTTCTTTTGGTTCCTAGTACTGATGCTATTTTATACAAAAGTATGACTAGCCCAGAATAATAAATTTATTTCAAAACTTGGCAAAAAAAACAGTGGGGCACAGGGAAGGGATATCAGCTAGGGAACAGGCAGCAGATCACGACCCATTATCCACACTGTAAATATAACCTCTACTATCTGAGGAGGCTTTCCAGCCATAACTTTGCATTTTAAGCTGAAGAGATTTTCAGTTCAACAGCAATTTTTGACAAATTAGCCTCTAAATTCACTTAGCATTGATTTTAGGTAATTGGCAGCTATACCTGCCTGACATGGCTTTCTTGTGGCCTTGCATTTTCCCTTATTCTGAACCAACAATTCTGTATGTGTATTTAAGCAAGTGGAGCCTTGTGACATTTTTGTGGCAGAGAAAAATATTTTGCTCATTGCTTCCTGTGATTTTTCTTTTTTCTAAAAACAATGCAAGTTTTCCTAGATGCCATATGCCTTCTTTTCATATTTGCAAAAACCAGAGCTTTTCTTTTGGGAAGGTGGGTATGATGGGTTTAATAGACGATTAGCCAACTGCCCCACTTCTTGCCTCAAAGATCCTCCACATAATCTTCTTTGTTGAACACTAACTAATCATCTCTTCTTACCTCTTAGACAATGAGGATTGAAGTTAAATCTGCATATTGCACAGATTTACACACAGGGCAATAACCACTCTTACTACCAACAACATGCATACAGGATCCCAGAGGATGCATGTGTATTAAAAGATGTTGCATGGCTTGATCAAGAGAGAAATGTGAAAGAGATATGAGAATATTTTATTGTATCAAATTAAAAAAAATACAGCAGTATATTTTTCTCCTTTTTTATTTATTATATTTGTGTTTTAATTTTACACATTAGCCATGGGTTCCCCTGTCCTTCCCCCTCCCACCCCCCCCCCCACCTTCCCTGAGCCCCTCCCTTTCATTCCCATCTCCTCCAGGGCCAAGACTCCCCTGGGGATTCAATTCAACCAGGTGGATTCAGTACAGGCAGGTCCAGTCCCCTCCTTCCAGGCTGAGCAAAGTGTCCCTGTGTAAGCCCAAGGTTCCAAACAGCCAGCTCATGCACTCAGGACAGGTCTGGGTTGTTGTGGATATCGCTCTATATAAATAAAATGCTGTTTGGCCAGTGGCCAGGTAGGAAGTATTGACAGGACAAGGAAGGAAGTATTGACAGGACAAGGAAGAGAAAAAGGTGAGAAGTGAAGGCTGGGGTGGAGAGATGCTGCCAGCCACTGCCATGACAAGAAAGATATAAGGTATTGGTAAGCCATGAGCCATGTGGCAACTTATAGATTAATAGAAATGGGTTAATTTAAAATAAAAGAAGTAGATAACAAGAAGCCTGCCACGGCCATACAGTTTGTAAGCAATATAAGTTTCTGTGTGTTTACTTGCTTGGGTCTGAGCAACTGTGGGACTGGCACGTAAGAGAGATTTGTCATGACTGGGCCAGGCAGGAAAACTCTAACTACATGGGGTCCCACTGCCTGGGTGCCTCCCAAACAGTTCAAGCTATTCAATTATCTCACTTATCCAGAGGGCCTGATCCAGCTGGGGGATCCATAGCCTTTGATTCATAATTCATGTGCTTCCATTTGTTTGGCTATTTGTCTCTGTGCTTTTCCAATCTTGGTCTCAACAATTCACACTCTTACAGTCCCTCCTCTTTCTCGACAATTGGACTCCTGGAGCTCCACCTGGGGCCTGGCCTAGGATCTCTGCATCCACTTCCATTAGTTATTGGATGAGAATTCTAGCATGACAGTTAGGGTGTTTGACCATCTGATCACCAGACTAGGTCAGATCAGGCTTTCTTTGGACCATTGCCAGTAGTCTACAGTGGATGTATCATTGTGGATTTCTGGGGACCTCTCCAGAACTTTCCTTCTTCCTGTTCTCATGTGGTCTTCATTTATCATGGTCTGTTATTCCTTGTTCTCCCTTTCTGTTCTTGATCCAGCTGGGATCTCCTGCTCCCCTAAGCTTTCTTTCCCTCAAACCTTGCCTTTCATTACTCCCACTGTCATCCAGGTGGTTCATGTAGATCTCATCCATTTCTCTGTCATTGGGTGATCCCTGTGTCTTTCCTAGGGTCCTGTTTTCTAGGTAGCCTCCCTGGAGTTGTGTAGCAGTCTAGTCAACTTTGTTTTACATCTAGTATCCTACTATAATCAAAAACACAGAAGACAGCTTATGCTGGATAGGATGTGGAGCAAGGAGAACTCTCTTCCACTGCTGGTGGGAATGCAAGCTTGTAGAGCCACTTTGGAACTCAATATGGCTCTTCCTTAGAAAATTGGGAATCGATCTCCCCCAAGACCCAGCTATAGCACTCTTGGGCATATACCCAAAGAATGCTCAATCATACCACAAGGGCATTTGCTCAGCTATGTTCATATCAGCATTGTTTGTAATAGCCAAAACCTGGAAACAACCTAGATAGCCTTCAAGTGAAGAATGGATAAAGAAAATATGGTACATATATACAATGGAGTACTACTCAGCAGAGAAAAACAATGACATCATGAGGTTTGCAGGCAAATGGATGGATCTAGAAAAAAAAATCATCCTGAGTGAGGTAACCCAGACTCAGAAAGACAAACATGGTATGTACTCACTCATAGTATAGCAGTATATCTTTTAATAAATATCATTGGGAAACTTCTTAAAAATATTTCAAAATGTTCTATCAATTGAATTCTATATATCAAAAGTAGGAACTTATTTCAGTTACATATTAGTGTTAAAATAAAAGGAGGCCTTTAGCTGGGTGGTGGTGGTGGCTGGGGTGGCGCACTCCTTTAATCCCAGCTTTTGGAAGGCAGAGCCAGGCAGATCTCTGTGAGGTCAAGGCCTGGTCTACCAAGTGATTCCCAGGAAAGGCACAAAGCTACACAGAGAAACCCTGTTTTGAAAAACAAAACAAAAAAAAAAAGAAAGAAAAAAGGAGGCCTTTAATATATAATACACTGTCAACTTTCTTTGCTTTTAAATCTCTTCTGGATTAGATCAAAAATAAATACCTGGATGACTGATGAATAGATACTGGTTTCCTTGATGTTTGATAGTTACAGAGTTCATCTGGACATACACAGAGCTGATGGGAAGGACAACTCCTTAAAGAAAAAGATAAAAGAATTTCTTCCAAAAGTGAGAACTCTCAGTAAACACAAGAGGGACATAACAAGAGGGAATACAGGTAAAAAGTGAAAAGAGCAAACCAATTACACATGTAAATCAGCATTTTGAAACAGCACAAAGATGTTGTATTTTTCTGTGTGTGTTATATGTTCATATGGTTATACTGTAGGAGTATTAGTCAAGTATATGTCAACTGGATTTTCCATTTGTTTTTGTTATTTAAAACATGTTTGATAGTTTCTGACACATTAACCACCCTGTGCTGCTCAAGCTTCTCCTTCCACTGAAAAGGAGAATGAACATTTGTGACAGATGCTACTTTGTGGGACTAGCTCTAAATAGATGCTCCAACAAAATCAATAATATTATACAAAGCAGAGTAAGCAAGACCTTCCCTTCCTTAAGTCTGAAACTGTCTCCCACTGAAACAGATGGACTGTCAATGAGACTAAATTTACCAGCTTGTTTTTCCTCTTTTATGTAGGACCAACCCATGAAATCTTTCCTTATGAGGTAATGCTCTACCTCCATGCTTTATTGTATCAATGAATGAGAGCCCTGCTTCTGACTGGAGAACCTGTGCATGGGAGACTCTCTATAGCTGTTGAGCATTCCTTTTTGGCCAGTATAGTCAATTGAAGGATACTTTTTTTATAGCCAATTATCTTTCCTACTTTGCCTCTTCATTTTTAGAGGATTTGACATTAGAGACAAAAGTCTTTTTTTTTTTTTTTTTTGGTTTTTCAAAACAGGGTTTCTCTGTGTAGCTTTGCACATTTCCTGGGACTCACTTTGTAGCCCAGGTTGGCCTCAAACTCACAGAGATCTGCCTGGCTCTGCCTCCCAAGTGCTGGGATTAAAGGTGTGCATCACCACCGCTGGAGAGATGGCTTAGCTGTTAAAGGCTAGGCTCACAACCAAAAATAAAAGTCCTTTTTTTTTTTTTTTGCTCAGCAAGAGTATTGCAAATTGGACTTTCTACTAACAGTTCTGTATTTCCTTGTCTTTTGCACTACAGTTCAGAATGCTCTGGAATGCCAGGCTCAATATGTCAGATATCATGTTTTCATTTAATTTCAGTTGTATAATGAGATTTATTTGGTTAGATGCTATGGATTTATTTTGGCAGGTTTTGTTGTATTGTTTCTGAAATGGCTTGTAGACTTTTCTATACATTTTTAATGCTTGTGTATATATATTTATTACTGTGAATGTATGTGTCCATGCAAATGGAAGTACATATGTCTTGTAATTATACTACTCTGGTTGGCAGTGAGCCCCAGGGATCCTCTTACCTGCTCCCTCTGCACTGGGATGATAAACATGTGCCTCCATACCTGCCCTTTTTACTGAGGGTCTAAGAATCAAACTCTCTTGTGAGGCAAGCTCTTTATAATTGTGTAGTGGGTAGCCATCCCAGCCTTGGCCTGGAAGTTCCAATCCCCATAGAGGCTTAGGTAATGGTCACGCCCACGAGGTGGGGCTGAAGGAGGAAGTGGAAGACCCAGGATTGAGAGGAGAGGTCTTGCTTGGTTCTGGGACCCTGGACGCTGAAGGTAGACTGAGCAGAGTTCTCCAGAGAACACCGCCAGACTGCGCCATACCTTTGCCAAACCCTACAATCTATCCCTTCATTTGTAAGTTACCCCACAAAATAAATCTCCTTTTTAACTACGTGGAGTGGCCTTAATAATTTCACCAATAGAAATGTATTCATCTCCCTATAGCCTTATATATTTTTGAATATGAAGGGGTAATTCAAACAAATCAACTTCTCTTGAATACTTTAAAAAGAGTCACCAAAAAAGTATAAGTCCCCTCCCTTAAGTATTGGTTAGTATATACTTCAGAAACCCGAATATGGTGTCTCAAACTTGTAATCTCAACATTTGTGAGAATGAGACATAAAGATATCCATAAGTTTAAAGCCATTCTGAAATGATGATTGGGCTCTAGGGAAGTATGGACTATACAGTGAGATCTTGTCTCAACCTTCCAAGATCTAAATAATGAAAAGTCATGAAGACTCAGTTCAAAACTGAGAAATAGAACTTAACACTTAAACTAAACTTTAGATTTCTCCATCTTTTCCATGTGCCATATCATAAACAGAAAATGACAGTTCTGTAGATACTTTTCTATACCCCAACTGTCCAAATTCTAACAGCAAAGCTACTCCGTAGTTCAGAAATATGCACTATGAGCAGAACATTAGGGCTTTCAGTCCACAGAGTGTCATGTGAGACATCTCAAGGTTCGGAAATAACACATCATCATCCAGAGTACCTTGTGCAACTTCTGGTAAAGCATTTTCTCATAGGATCAGGTTTGGAATGAACAGACCTTCCCTTATTGGGTAAGGTGTTTTCAAGGGTTCTTAGGAAGCAAACTCCTCTGTAGTTCAAATTATCAAAGAAAGAACTAATAATTCAAAAATGTTACCAAAATTACAAATCTTTCTAAAATTACTTATTCTGTAATGATTTTATACATATAAATACTGGTCTTTGGACATAAGTTTCCCCTCTGATCCTCACCTCCTCCTATGGAATCCCTTATTCCTCTTAATCCCTCCTCCTACTTTAATTTTATTTCATTGTATATCTGTTTGTTTTGCTTTGTACCCTTGTGTATTTAGTTGGGCTTGCCTGCATGAGCCTGGCCGAGGGTTATGTATTTGAATGAGGGCAAAGTACCAGTAGCTACACCACTGAGGAATATGACTCTCCCTCCCTCCCGGCAACTATTAACTGCCTATGCCTCCTCAGAGAGGTTGGAGTTTATAGGTACCTCCTCCATATTGATGGAGTTGATGGAATATTGATGAGTTCAGTGTTGTTCAGGTCTTGGGCAGGTAGCCTCTGCTGCTGAGAGTTCACAGGTACAACAGTGATGGCACGCCCAGAAGCCAAAGTTTTACAGCAATCCTCCCTACCCTCCAACTCTTCTCAAATGTTCTCTGAGCCTTGGAAGAGGTTAGGACCAAACACTCAACAGTTGCTTATGCTTAGCTCACTGAGTCTGTGAACTAACTGTTTCCCAGTGTGGAGAGAAGCTTCTGTAACCAAGGTTAAGAGCATCCCTAGTCTATAGCTATAAACATAAATGTTTAAAAAGCAGTTTGACACCATGACCCATTAGCAAAGCAAGAGTACTAGGTACCTCTCCCAATTTAGAATTCTTATGATTTCACTTACACCAATTTAGAAAAATTATTTTAAGTCATATTCAAAATGAGTCATTATGAAACAAACTCAAATTAAATTCTAGATTAAAAATTAGGCAATTCTGTCATCATGATGTAGTTCTATCAATCAAATAAATATGATGTGATGTTAACAACAGTTAGAACTATACAGACGGCCCAATGGATAAAGCAATCACAGCTTTCCTGAAGCATGGTGAGAGATAGAAACAGAATGGCTAACAGTTTGTGGGACAGCTAGCCTGCTGTATGCAGTGGTGAACAATATAATCTGCCCTAGTCACTTCTCTTGTTGCTATGATTATCCATTCTGATCAAATGCAATTTGAGGGAGGAAAAGGTTTACTTGGTTATGCTTCCAGTGCACAACCCATTTCTGGGAGGAGTCATGGCAGGAATTCAAGCAGGAACTGAAGCAGAAACCATAGAGGAACAGTGCTTACTCGTGTGTTTACAGGCTCACATTCAGCTACTTTTCTTATGCAGCCCTGGCTCACCTCCTGCTCAGGCATGGGACTACCCAGAGAGGGTTGGACATTCTTACATCAATAAGCAATCAAGAAAATGTCCCACAGACATATCCATTAACCAATCAGATGGAGGCTATTTCTCGGTTGAAGTTCTCTCCTCCTGTGTTTGTCAAGTTGTTAAGCAAGATTAACCATTATAGACACTGTGTTTTCCAAGGTAGAAGGCAAGGACTGATACCCAACATTGTTGTCTGACCTCCACAATGCATCAATTCCACACATATGCCTGCACTTACATAAACATGAATGCTCTCTCTCTCACACACATCATGCATGCACATACAATTTACTATTCTTGGAAACATAATTGTTAGCTTTCAGGATTATGGTTTGGGATACTGATTCATCAAGAAAGAAAAGGAGATTTTCTTGCAAAAAATTTGATTAGAAAAGAACTCAGCGATGGTTTTATTGAGGCAAAAATTGCTATCAGTGGCCCCTTTTACATATGCTATTTAAAATGTATAAATTCTGGATGAAAGAGCTAAGATTGATTGCATTTTAAACACTTCTTAGAATTATGAATTTTCTACATGGGCTGAGGTGAAGGCTAGTTGATACATTCAAAGCATAGCTACTGGGCAAAAGTATCGAACAGTGGCACTCCTCTATACCTGATCTCTTATCTTATGTGACATATCTAAAGTAGAAAACATGCTAAGTAGTTTTGATGGTCAGGGACTAAACATCAATTCAGTTAATGCCCTGTTGAGGAACCAATGCCTTGTTTAAGATCAAAACTACTGATTTCCCTCTGATCTTCTGGCCACTATTAGCATTTTTGTAATGCCAGGCTTAAATTGCCTTTCTTGTGCTTGGGATTTGTTTGCCTGGAGCTAATGCGATAGGGAGGAAAACTCAGTGTGATCAAAGGTTTTCATTGATTCACTTTTCAGAAGCCCATTAAAAGGTTGCAGAGGCAGAATAAATAATATCTTTTTCCGCAGAAGCTAATCTATCAAGTTCATGTTCTCTTCAGTCTCCACCAAGCCAGGATGATTATATAAATAGTAGCTCTGGTTATTTTTTTAAATAAACTTGACTGCAGAGAATTCTTGAATATGCAATATCCAGTTTTCTTAGGTGTCATATCTTTCTATAGATGCCAGTACTGAAACTTCCTCCAGTACTGCAGAGTACAAAATGGATTGAGTCAGTTGATCAAGGTATATGTCATCACTGGTAAGTTATGCTCTCATTCTTATCAAGGGTACATATTCTTTTGTAGAATACTATACTCTATGATTATCTACTCAAACACCCCAATGTCCAGTCTAATCATGAGAGAAGAGTGAAATAGGTCAATGTTAGGATCATTCTTCAAAATTCGTGGGGATTTAAGGGTGTTGACCATCTCAGCTATTAAGTGTTCTAGAATATGCTTCTTAGCTGAACATGGTGATCTAAGATCAGTGCCTAGGTAGGAAGACCACATGGTTTAATGTGGGATTTGCAACAGTACAGAAATCCGAAAAGAATAAGACATAGAAAAGTCATTTTTGAGGCCAAGGGCTCTTGGTCATGAGCTAGGAATCTATGAAAATCTAAAGAAAATTTTCACTACAAAACCCACACAAGAGTATATACAGTACCAAGAATTTTCCATGACTAAATTACAGATAAGATATAGATTAATAGGATGAAATTGCTTTATGGGGTTCTGAGCAAGAGCAAGCTTCCTTGTGGGGTAAACGAGGTGAAGTGTATGCCACTTGACTCCCATGACAGTGCATGTTCAGAACTTATATCTGTCTCTCTATAGGATCTGCATCCTGTTTTGCACAGAAGATTTTCTTGTTAAACTTTGTGCCTTGAATAATAGAATGTTCCACAGGATGTCTATAATAATCACAGGATTAAATGGAATGCACTGTGCTTTTATTTAATGATAAATTAATTACTTTGTACTTTTCCTCAATGAATAAATAACTCTATGTGGTTAATATCAAACAGACAAGTAACAGAGGGTCACTTGGAAAGCCCTATTCGAGATGACATGGCCACAGTGGATTAATGGGACCTCTGGATCTGCTTCCATGTATGACAAATGCAATCTCTGGGTTGAGAAAATTTTCCCTTGAGTGTTTTATTTTACTGCTGAGTGACTGAACTTATTAGCTAATTGCCAAGGACACTCACTATTTTGTATTTTTTTCTTTTGTGGAAAGTCTTGAATTTTGATTAGAGATGAATTAGGATTATTTTCCTGAAATAAACCAAGGACTGCTTTCTGGTTCCCATTTCAATTTGCCCTTGTTATAGCTCTATTCCCAGACTCTATGAGCAGGGGCCTGTGTGGAAGATTTTTTTATTGCAATAAGGACAATTTATGGAAAAAATTCTTTGTTAAGATCCATGAGAAAAAGCACTAACTGGACTGGGACTCAAGGTGGAAATACATTCATGTCTGCATCAATTGAAATTGACATGAAATATACTATCTTAATTTTGAGCACTGAGAATTCAACCTGAAGCAGGGTGGAAGAGACAAGCTTTACTGACTTCCCATTATGACTGAAATTCTTCACATAGCTTTAAATTTACTTTCAAAACTTTGTTTTTGAGTAACTGTGACAGTTTGTAAGAAGAAATGAGAAGACAGATGGGGACCCATGATGTCCTCGAAGTGGTACCATGCATCCTCTGCCTGCTGCTTTTAATTAGTCTGTTTCATGCACCTGAGATGTCAAACCAGGGAGCTTTTTATTTGACCAATAGCTTTATCACTCCCTCATTTTTTGTTAATAACATAGCTCACAGATTAATTGATGTTTTGCTTTGTCACTTATAAATATTTTTGAGTATCATGGGCAAAGGGTCCATAAGCTAAAAAGTTGTACAAATCTATCACTGGGAAGACACTGGAAGATTACATTTTGCAAATTAAAAACTAAAGCATTGGTTGTTAGATCAGTGGCAGGGCATGCATACTAATTTTAACTTCAGAAATAGGGAGAAAGAGAGAGAGAGAGATTATAGATAGGTAGATAGATACATGATAGATGGTAAATAGATTGAAGACTGATAAATCATAGATATATAGATCATAGATGAGTTAGGGATAGATGACTGAAAGATGACAAATAGATGCATAGGTAATTGATGGTTGGTAGTTAAGTAGATAGTTAGATTATTGATAGATAATAGTAGCTATACAGATACTAGATATACAGATAAGTGACATATATATGTGATTGGTAGATAAGATAAAAAAGAATTTCTTTGTAACTAACCTCAAGACCTTTTTGAAATGCAATAAGCTAGATAAGTTTGTATGCCAATTGATACATCAAAGACTGATATAGAAGACAAGCAAAATGCATAAACTTTAGAAAGCATGTTAAGATCACAAAATCCAATGTGTTCAATCAACAGAGATGGTAAGATCTGTTATGAATAGAAAACAATAATGACAAACTACTAATACTCACTACAAAATCTAATATGGAAAATAAACTCAAATGTATGATCTACCAAACACAGAAAATACAAAAGTATCAATTTATCCCAGCTCTATAGGATATTTATGAAGAAATCATAGAAAATATGGACTTATAAAAAGTCTTATTTAGAACTCCATGTCATATTCTTATACAGGAATGCCACATGCACAAATAGGGTAATTCTTTTAACTAAAAACAAACAGCTATGATAGAAACTTAAGGCCTGGTACAACTAATTTCTCTTTAAAAAATAGAACATTTTTCTATAGTTTAACAAAAAACAAAGCACTTTTGATTTTGGCAGTTAGCCTAAATAGTTTTGTAGTTTAAAAGATGATGAAACATGACCAGATATTGAAATATATGGTAATTTTAGACAACTGATTAGAGAGGGAAAAAGTGTGATTTAATAAGAAGTGTTCTCCCAAATGTACATACTTACATTTGAAATAATAAGATTCATAATAAAATAGTGATTTTTTTTTTTGTCAGTGGGAAGAGGAAGGATTACTCAGTTAAAAAAAATGAGGCAATTAGTTTAATATTGGAGCAGGATGAAACAGAGTTAGAAATATAATGGGAGAATAATCCATGTGTGTTATCAGCTCAAAATAATATCCTATCAATTTTTCTTATGTTGAAATTGACCACAAAATTAAAAAAAAAAACAGAAAAAACACAAACCAATAACAATAAAAAAATAGAAACATCACGCACTAAATTAAACAAACCAAGTACACTGAACTTAATGAACTTTTATGCAGTTAGAACTGGCATTTGGAAAGGAAGCTGTGGAGCTTCACATTAAATTTTACATTTCATTTTCACTATCAAATATAATGTATATTTTTATCCACAATCAAAGACAACGTATCCATTGCAGAATTAGAACTAGAAAAGCAATCAGCTTTATATTCTCTTCTCATAGTTGTGTGCTGTTAATTTATTTGCAAGTAGTTTTACACTAAAATTTATTAAAATAGTTTTCATAAGAATAAATTTACTGCATTAGAGTTCTCTAGAAGAATACAACTGATAGAATCAATATGAATACAGTACTATCCCTGTCCCTGGTGCCCAGGAAACAAGGAATTTACAATTAAGATATCTAAGTGAATAATAAACACATAAAAACAAGTGCTCATCTCACTAATGTTTAAATAAATTAAAATCAAATGAAATGCCTAGCTTACATTACCAACAAGAGAAATAAAAGGGGCAAAATTATGGTTATTCAATAATCTTCAAATGGCTGATGATGTTACTCAGCAAGGAAGCTTGTGTTTAGCAGAGGACCTAGGGTTCAGCTCCCAGCACCATTAAAAACTCCCAGGCTTAACAGATTGTGACTGGATCAATTATAAGAACATAATTATATAATTGGCAAGATTTGGAAACATTAATGCACAGCATAAAATATACAGTTCAATTAATCACAAAAATTCTCACTGTGAAAAATCATATTTCACTAAATGTTTGTCTTGGCCTCTTTATTTTTGTATTAATAATACTTTTAACTCTTTGATTGGCATCTACTTTGATGAAACTAGCAGTAATCTCCTGTCTTCAACTGTGTTCATTTGACTTATTCTTTGAACCCACATCTTATGCAGTGACCATATTCAAAGAGAAGAAAATTAATGTAAGGTAGATTTTAGAATAAATTGAGGTTTTCATGTTACATCTTAAAAATATTCCAATGCAATGAGGACAGATGTCATTGTTATTGCCAAACCTAATTAGAAAAGACCTAGCTGATTTAAATTGCCAATCGTCCCAGTGACCTTTAATGTCAAATGCAAATGATGATTTGTGGTAGACATTGAAGGAAAAAAGTTATGAAAGAAAATTTAATCTTCAATTTCAAACTTAATATAGGCAAGAACACAACAATGGTATTTAACAGTCAATACTCATAATCTAAACAGATGCATTGCATAGGCTATTTCTGAGTAAACACACTGACATTCAATTAGTATAAATAGAAATTTCCCTATATTGTTTATTTCACAGGTGTTTTTATTAAAATAACCCTTCAATACTAGATTAAAATTATTTTTAAGAATTTAATCTGGAACATGTAGTTGGTATTTTAAATTAGATTTTAGAAGCTAACACTGGTTGATCATCCCATGTCTCATACTCCAAATTATCGAAAAGTTTTAAAAATAATTTACTGAATTTGATGTTTCTTAGATGTTTTTATTGTGCACATTGTATCCCTTGTTTATTGTCCTTATAGCAGATGAACCATTAAATATTTAGGTTGTAGCCTTATACGTATGAGAATGTACAAGAAATGATAAGATCATATTTTAATCAACTTTATTGTGGTAGTTTAAAAACAATCCATTTTGTTTAAGTGTTCAACAGGTGTGAAGCTACGTCTATCTATAGAGATGTCAGCATGTCTCTATACATTTATTATATATAAAAATGCACCACATGAGTTGTTTCTATTTAAGCATATAGTCCTAAGGTGATATTTTATTTGTGCTGAAATGTGGTGATATTTTATTTGTGTTTTAATAAAGTTTGCCTGGAGAGCAGAGGAAACAGCAAGCCATTTTAAGCAAACAAAGAAGTCAGGCCATGGTAGCACATTACCTTAATCCTATCACTTAGCAGTGAGGGTCGATGTGTGTTCAAGGCCACACTAGGGAACAGAGCCAAGTGTGGTCACACACGCCTTTAATCCCAGTATCAACCATAGAAGCTTGGAGGTCTGTACCAGACCAAATGTGATAGAGCAGTGTAGGAAGAGGAAGTGAGTTAGCTGGGCTAAGATAGCCAATGAGAGGGCAGAACAGAAAGGCAATAAAGGCATGGGTAGACAGGAAATAACTCATATTTGGAAGCTACAGAGTTGGTAAGGTAAGGTTGGTTGGTGACTTTTGCTATTTCCCTGATTTAAGGCTTTCTCCCCTATATTTGGCTCTGTGTTTTTATTTAATAAGACTATTTAGAAATTCATCTACATAGTCACATGAGTAAGAACTCTTGTAATCAGCATTTGGTTGTAAATGTGAAGAGTTTGTAACCTGAAAGTTTTCTTCTTGCTGTTTCCTTGCAGTCAGATCTTTCCTTTTAATCTAATTAATGTCTGGGTTTAACCAATGTAGCCAACCGCAGTTCATCTTACTTCATTTTAATAGCTATGGGCACAGTTCCCAGTCTTAAAGAGTAGAATTTACAAATTCTTTTCCTCCAGTTTTTAAACTATTCCATCAACAAAAGAAAAAGATGTCAGCTTTTAAAATTTATTATGATTGCCTCACAAAAGTGCATAGCATCCAGCAGCTAAACAATTCTGTTGTTGAGCATAAAAAGCAAATACTTCTGGAACAGAATCCTATTCATGAAAACATATGGTACACAATCCATAGAGTTCCATTTTAGAAAACACATTGCCAGATGAAAAGATAAATAATAAGACACTGAACTTTAGTTTTGTCCCTGGGCTTCAAAGAACTTTGCAATATAAGAAAAGTACTAATAATAATAGCAAAGGAAAAATTAAGACATGAGGGTATTCTGAAAATCACTGAACCTGTTATGTATGAAGTTCATAGGTTCAGTTGAAATTATCTGTTTGGATTTACTTTTAGTTTTTTTCTGACTAGTCTTCCAGTATTTTCTTCTTTTATTTTTTTTTTGGGGGGAGGGCAGAAGTGAATAAACAATCATAACTGTACTATCCCCGTCACCACTATCCTCACCATATTACCAGCACCATGATTTGTAGAAATGGGGCCTGTACAATGGGCTATGAACATGCCAGGCAAGCGCTCTATCACTAAGCTGTGTTCACAGTATAAGAAGTGAGTAAGCACATAAGTGAAGTCCTGTTAAAGATGACTGCTTAAGCTAACATTAGCCGGCGATGTGATTCTGGTTGTCCTGTACAGAGATGCTTCTACAGCTGCCTGTCCTGTGTTTCAGTGAACCGTAGTAATGTGAAGTCATTAAACAGCTTTTTAAAGCAGGTGGCTTCTTCTACTTGCATGCACTGTCTTGTAAGTTCTTACATTAAACAGTTTTCATCATGATTCATAAAAGGGATAAACTGAATTATTACTGCAGACACATCCCAGCTCACAATGAGCAGCACCGAATGTAAGAAATATTTGTTTCTGTTGTAATAGTTTATTTTCCTTTTGATAGCCTGCCCTTGAACTCTATAGCCATATGATGCTAACTCCTAATATATCACTGAAGGGTTCTCCATCTCAGATTGCTATAGCTCCTTCTATAAGTCATAGAAATTTCTAGCTAGAGATGCACATGGCCAGAAAATTTATGTTCTTACAAGTTTACTGATTACACAAATTCCTGCATGACCACACATTTTTCCCTATATCCTATAGAGTAGTTGTATAGACATCTTCCATGTACACTGATATCTGGTTGAGAGACATTTTTTATATATATAATTAAAGATATACTGCATAGGCATTATCAAACATTCAGATAGATTTTTTTTAATTTCCCTGTCATTGCCTTGTTATTATTCTGTGGCCTTGTCTCCATTTGCAAACTACTAAAGTAATATGTGGTATTTCTTTCATTCTAAAAAGAGGAGGGACTGTGGGAACGTGGGTTGTTGAGACCAGGATTGGAAAAAGCACAGGGACAGAGGGCTAGACAAATGGAGGCACATGGATTGTGGACCAGGGGCTGTGGGGCCCCCAGCTGGATCAGGCCCTCTGGATGGGTGAGACAGTTGAGTGGCTTGGACTGCTTGGGAGGCATCCAGGCTGTGGGACCTGGACCTGTCCTTGGTGCATGGGCTGGCTGTTTGGAACCTTGGGCTTGAATGGGGAAGCTTTGCTCGGCCTGGAGGGAGGGGACTGGACCTGCCTGTACTGAGTCCACCAGGTTTAAGTGAGTCCCCAGGGGAGTCTTGGCCCTGGAGGAGGTGGGGGTGGAGGGGGTGATGGGGGAGGGTGAGAGTTGTGGCGGGAGGGGGGAGGACGGGGAACCCATGGCTGATGTGTGGAATTGAAACACAAATATAATAATAATAATAATAATAATAATAATAATAATAATAATAAAAGATTAATCTTATTTTCAATTATATGCATGTGTGTCTATGTGTGTGTGAAGGAAGTATATGCACATGAGAACAGATGCTCACATAGGTCAGAGAAGGGTGTTGGATCTCCTTGTGCTGAAGTTTACAGGCTACTGGGAGTTGCTGGGTTGAGTGCTGGGAACTGAACATAGATCTTCACAAACAAAAGTCCTTGCTCTTAACTAATGAGCTATCTCACCAAATCCATTATGTATCATATTTCATAGAGAAAAATCCTTAAAAGTATGTGGCACATACTAGTCCAATTCTGCATTTAATCCAATTCAGTAACTCTTAGACACATGCTTTAAATTAGTATTATCATTACTCTTAATGTTACTATTGACATTGTCCATTATTGCTTTGCAGCATTTGTTTCTGGAAGTTAATCTCACTTCACATCACAGCTTGGCCACCTTGAAATTATTAACTTGGCAGTGAAGGGATTAGAGAAGAAATTCAGGAAACATCTGGCACATTGTGAAACAATAATGAATATTATCTTCTACACAGAATTTATGTTCATAACCTTATCTTTATTCCTTGGGAAACTTTAATCGCTCTCACATTTAATGTATACATATGTCCTGCCTCACTTAGAAACATAAATTAGGGTGTATTTTCCAATTCAATTTCATTTCCATTAACTTCATTTTTGAAGCATGAAGCTGCCAGTTTAGTAGGATTGTGCTCTGCATAAATACTTCCAAACCCTAAAGGAAGTGGATGATCATACCTAATTGTTTCCTATTCATCTCTGAATATAATAATTTTATTTTTCTGATTCAGCTCAGTTTTCATGATTATGCAATTAATTACATTATCTAATGCAATTTGTGTTTCATAGAAATGTTCTTGCATAAAGGATGACAGTCCTTGGGATTTGATGTGCCCATCAGAAAGGATGTGTCAGCTTTATGAAAATGCAATAAAGCAGAGAATTTAAAGGGTGATGCTGATGTGAGTGTGGGTGCTCAGAAGCACTCCACCAGGACTCTTTCCCATATCCTTTGCTCTCCCTGTTACATTATCCCACTTTGGTTTTATTTCCTTATCTGACAACATCATCCAATTCCTAATTTTAAGTATGACTTTATACCTATTGATCTCCTGTCTGTTGCTTTGCATGTCATCTTACTCTTGAGTTCCACACTTACAGACTAGATAAAAAGTGTCCTTGATGACTGGGAGTAATTTCTAAAGTAAATGAATAGCCTATCTGAATATTTTTTGGTAGCTGCTCATTGCTGAGGGACAAATTCCACAGATCTTGATTTCCTCAATCAAAAACGGGACCAATGATGGGTAGTTCCTTTAAGCAACAAACAAAACAAGACATATATTTCTGAGACTTCTTTAAATATCTAGCATACATAGTAACCTTAATAATGAGCTGTTTTCATAAAAACTTGTCTGTAAGTGATCTGCACAAAGCTCAATCAAGAAAGCCATGTACACTTGAAAAACTAAGTTCAAATTCCTAGTACCCATATAAAACCTGGGCTTGATGGCCCTTGTCTTTAAGTCCAGTGCTGGGAATATAGAGACAAAAAGATATTGGGATCTCATTGGCCAGGCATCCTAGCCAAATCAAGAAATCAATGAGCTCCCAGTTTAATGAAAGAACTTATCTCCAAAAAGAAGGAGGAAAACAATCAAAGATGCTATTCAACATTGACTTTTGGTATCACCAGCACACATGCATGTACACATATACACATCAACACAAACATGTGCATACACCACACACACACACACACACACACACACACACACACACACACACACACACACACACACACACACATGCACGCACATGCACATACACACATGCATGCACATTCTCTAAAAATGTATTTGCCTGAACATCCTTCACAACTGATGAGAGACGCTGAAAGCCCAGACACAGAGACTCAGTCTATGTCTCAGGTAGTGTTAGCAGCTCTTTGTAGAATATTTAACATTATAGAGAGGCTGTGTAAAGGAGGACTGGACAGTGGAGAGTTAGCCACAAATGTCTAGTACTGTCAGCAAGAAAGTGAGGAGGCACACATGTTGGGTATCCAGGAGAAGGTTTCTGTTTGTTTATTTATATTTGATAGAATGAGAGCTTAGGAGAATGGACCTATCTGAACCACTAAATATAAGAACAATAATGGCAAGGGGGGGTTTTAAAAATAACTTTGCATTTTAAATTGGGTACAATAAAGCTTAGAATATCTTAAAATTCCTAGTGACTATGTTGTCTCTCCTGAAATACTTGATATGGACTTACTTGGATGCACTGTGAAACTCCAGACTGTGTTAATAAAATCAACCTTGGGTGAGGGGGCAGAGCCAGTAACTAGTTGACAGGAATTAGCCATAGAGCATATGGAGAAGTCAGGAAGATGTATAGAGAGTCACACAGGAAGGAGTAGGGAGGGACTTGGAGTTTTGAGGTCCTTTTGCTTTGGGACAGCTGGAGAGATGCTGTCTTGCTTGATCTCTCGCCAAAAAGGAAGGTCAGCAGGCTGCTTCTCATTCTCTCTGAGCTAGTGGTTTTTCCCCAACATTTGACTCCCTAGTCTTTATAGGTAAACAGAATGATAGAGACTTAGTTAAAAAGAGCCTTTGGTGGCAGTGGCTGAGCTGGTGCCGGGGGTGGGGGGACCAGAAATCCCATGAGGCAGTGGCCTCAGCTGTGGAGCTCTGACTGAGGCGCTGCAGGGCCACAGAAAGTAGTTGAAATATCAGTAGATTCAGGTCCAGCCACTAAGCCCAAGGGTGGGTGGGGGGGCACTTGGATAGCAGTCTTGTTTTCATTATTGGTACTTCCAAACATCTTCCTAGCATTTCTATCTGGGTAGTGCATATACTTCTCAAACTCTGTGTCCCAGCTGAATCCACTACTTTCATTGCAAACTTCTTCCTCATCCAGTTACATGGTATTGGGAACCGAGGGTCATTCAAGACAGATTTTGTTTAGACAACATTGCACTGATTGGCATATCAAACACAGGCCAAGATGGCTAAAATTGGAAATGTGGGGATGACTACAAGTCAGGACAAAATGTCTAACACTAGATATTCTAGGAACCCCAAATTAAATAATGATGTAATGTCATATTACAGTTTCTGGAAGAATGTCACATTTGTGTGGATTCTATAAAAATATGGCCAAGAGTTCCACACTCTGTGCCTTGGTCTTCATCAGTCTGCTAGCTCTATGTCTATTTAGAAGCCTATATGCCTGTCTCTGTATAGCCTGTGTGCCTGTCTGCATGTGTGCCTAGGCGTACCTATATGTCGACTCTGTGCTTGCTGGCATCTGGTGGTCTAGCAGTCTATGGGGAAGCCTTCATCCATAGTGAATGATTTCTTATCAGTCTACAACTCCCCAAATTCAGTTGAGCTTCTGGTGTCCAGTGACCCTCGGCCTTTCTTGGTGACAGAGTTTGTGCCTCACACATGATTATGTCTCCACTGTGCCATGTGTGAGGTTTAGGGGATATTATGGCCCTTTCTCTTCCTTAAATCCCACATATGGTCATCTTCCCAGTTCTGCAGACTCTGCCTCTAAGCACTTCTTAAATTGTGTACACTTCACAATAACCCCAAACTATGTTACATACTTTAAATTTTCCTAATCAATCATATCAACTATAGGTATAATGTACAAATACATGCACAAACACACATACATACATTTACTAGAATAAAACTTTACCACATATTTGCCCTGGTTCTTTTTTTTATTGTCAGTTAGACACAACCTATAGTCATCTGGGAAAAGAGGACCACACTTGAAGAATCACAGGGATCAGATTTCTCTATGGCTACTTTTGTGGGGTGTATCTTGATGGCTGATTGATGAGGGAGGGCCAGCTCACTGTGCATACTGCTATCCTTGGGCAGGGGGTTCTGGGCTGTATACAAAATCAGGCAGAGAGTAAGCCGATTATTGAACCAGCAAGCAGTGTTCCTCCATGTTTTCTGCTTCAGTTCCTTCCTGCTTGAGTTTCCACTTTGACGTCCTTCAATGATGAACTATAATTTGGAAGTATAACATGAAAATAAATTTTCTTCTCCCTAAGTTCCTTTCAGTATTGGTTTTTATTACAGCATTGGAGAGCAAACTAGAATAGTATTATATTTAATCTGCTTATTCATTTAATAATCTCTAACCCACCTCTAACCCCATCTTTCTTCTTATATAATAGGAGTTTATTTTCAATATTCCTTGTTATCTGAGAGATATGCTTGGGTCTCTTCCTTTCTTCTTCTTCTTCTTCTTCTTTCTTCTTCTTTTTCTTCTTCTTCTTCTTCTTCTTCTTCTTCTTCTTCTTCTTCTTCCTCTTCCTCTTCTTCTTCTTGGTTTTTCGAGACAGGGTTTCTCTGTGTAGTTTTGGTGCCTGTTCTGGATCTCGCTCTGTAGACCAAGCTGGCCTCAAACTCACAGAGATCTGCCTGGCTCTGCCTTTGTGTCCCTTTCTTAATTTTCATCACTAATGGGTTGTCTTCTTACTCTCAGGACCATCAGTTTTGAAGGATTTGGCCAGGGAGAAACTTGTATACCTTGATTCCTGGGTTTACCGGGGTGTCTCTTCATGATCCAGCTAGTTTGTTCTCCTATGCTCTTGGTCCTCCATAAGCTATCAATTATACTTTAATTTAGAATCTGAAATGGATGATATAATATACTTCATATTTCCTGATATCAGAAGACACATGATCTGTATTGTAACTTAAATTATACTTGAGCCTCACAATAGGATGATGGCATATAGTAACCACATTTGTGCCAAATACTACACTAGGAATTGCAAGTATTAATTTTAAAATTCAATATTTTCTTCCATATTACAGATGGATTTTTTTTGCAGAATAGTGGGCTTTTTTTCTCATCACCAGATATCTGTGTTTATTTTTTCATATAGGCTACATAGAGAAAGTAAGCAAATGCTTACTTCTTAATCATTTAGTAATTAATCCTCAAAGTTTGAAGTTAGTTTAACATTTTCTTACAATATATTGTGCATGGTCTTCTGGTTTTTCCCCTCATGATTTTGCTTTTGGTTTACCCCAAATCCTTAAAGCTGTCTTCACTGTTTTCATTCTGATGTGTTTGTTTCCTTTGACATGGTCTTCTGCTTGATTTTTCCTTCTTCTTCTCTGCATGTACTTTGCTCTTGTGGCAATGTATGTTTTCTAAATACCAGTCTGCCCTCTTCCTAACTGACTTCCTTGAGGTGTGGCATGGACAGTCCTTCAACAGAGGTGAATTCCTCACTTTCTCCCATTTGAGTCTGGGTGTGCTTCTATCTACTATGGAAGTTATGCCATCTTACTTAGTAAACAGAGTCATAAAATATTTGACCAGTGGTCTGTTCCTCTCAGAATACCCATTGTGGGTTGCAGGATCATCAGTGCTATGAGGACAGATAATAGTGACAAGCCAAATGAAGACTGCCTGCCGGAGTTAACAGTTGACAGTGGATGTGTAAGTGAAAGTTGTGACAGTGGTTTCGGCCTCTGTTCTTCTAGGATCCCCTGGAATATATATGGAATTGTAAAATATTAGAAATGAAAAGTATGATGGAGGTGACAAAAAATTGGAGATGTAACGGCAGGGATTTGGATGAAAGGATAATTTCAGTAAACTAAGAGAAGTTTCAGAAATCTATTATGCAAAAATGTTTTAGTAGATGGTGACAATACATTCTCATTTTGAGTGTAAAGAAAGTAGATAAATATGTTCTCACTACAAAAGATAACTATGGGGTGGATCACGTTTTATCATCAGGTTTAATTTAACAATTCCATGGTGCATATAAATGCTAAATCTGTCATGTTGTGCATGATAGAAAACACATAAAAAGCTATCTGTCAATTTACTGAATGAGTGAGTGAGTATAAAATTAAATCAATCAATAAATAAACAGCAGCCCTGCCTGCTGAGCCATATTCAAAATGAGAATTGAGAGCAGACAAATATTATTCTTGTTTTAAAATATTAATTTGGGGAATTTGCAGTTTTAAAGAAAGTGATAGATAGGATGTTTTGTGTAGACTTTCATTTTAATTTCAGATTCCCATGTAAGTGAGTACGACTCCACACGCCCTTATTCAGGCTACACAATTGTTTGCATGTTGTCTTGTTTGTTTCACCGTTTCTCTCTGAAATATGTTATTTTCCAGGACAGTTTACATAAGGATTTGGGATATTTTGTCACTTTATACATAAATAAGGCACTTTGTATATTCAAATAAAATTATATTCAATAGTTTCTTATTTCAATTACTAAAATCAATACATTACTACTAATAAAGTTTTAGTAAAATATGATTATTCAGTTCACAGTGAAAACTCAAAGTGTCATTTTCTCCCAGTAATACCCTCCTTATTGGTTTTCTAGTGTAGAGTCCAGTCTGGGTTGTATTAAATTAAGTTTTTATGTAGCTTAATCTCTGAATCTCAGACAGTTTCTCAAGTTTTCTTTGTCTTTTCTTTGACCTTGATATCTGTGAATATAAACCACCTAGGATGGTTTCCAATTTACATGTATCTGATATTTCATTATAATTAATTGTGTGTGTTTATCATGGATGTCATCAGTGTGAGTTGGGTCCTTTATGTAGCACATAATGAAACAGAAGGTATCAGTTTTCTTCCATGGTGGCTTTGGACATTAAATGTAGTGACTATCTAGATTCTAGAATGAGAAGTTACTGTCTTACTGTTCGTAATATGTGCATAAACTGGGAGTGGCACTGTGAAATTATGCAATTTTTTTTTTCAGATAAGGTCTTGCTATGTAGCTTTGTCTGGCACACAACTTGTTATGACAATCAGGCTAGCCATGAATTTACAGAGATATGTCTGAACCACCCTCATGACTGCTGGGATTAAAAGCATGTATCACAGGGCATGGCATATCAATTTGTGGTAGGACTAAGCTCCTCCCCTTGTATTAAGGCTGCTCAAGGCAATCTAGTATGGGGAATAGGTTTCTGGAAGCCAGCCAAAGCACTAGGGACAGGCCCTGCTTCCACCACTAGGATTTCCACAAGTAGATCATGCTGTACAACTGTCACACATATGTAGATGGCCTATGTAGATCCCATGCAGGCTCCAGAGCTTGTGAGCTCCTATGAGCCCAAGTTAGTTGTTTCTGTGGGTTCCCTTGTGATGACCTTGATCCCTCCTCCCTCTCTTCAACAGGACTTCCTGAGCTTGACCCAGTGTTGGACTGTGGATCTCTGCATCTGTTTCCATAAGTCACTGGATGAGGCTTTCTGATGATGATTGATATAGTTACCAATCTGATAATAGTAGATGGCCAGTTCAGGCCACCTATCCACTATTGCTAGGACTCTTAGCTGGGGTCATCCTTGAAGATTCATGGGAATATCCCTTGCACTTGGTTTCTACCTGATGCCCACATGCCCCCCCCATCAAGATATCACTTGCTTTGTTGACACCCACAGGAAACATGCCCCTTTCTGAATAGAAACAGAGAAAGAATTGGGGGGGGGTGAGAGGAGGGGATGGGAGAAAAGGAGGGAGGGGAAATGTGGTCAGGATGTAAAATAAATGAATGAATTTAATTAATTAAAAAGGCATATGTCACAATGCCTGGCTTATGCAAATAACTCATTCCTCATCAAATCCTTGACCAACACTTTTGAAATGTATTTAGTTTCCAAAGCAAGTTTTCTTTCTGAAATTGTTATTCTACTGCAAATAAGAGATTTTTATTTGCTCATATTTTTATATGATTTGTATTACTGAGGATTCCTGAATTTTAATTCTATTTTGTGAATAATAACCAGTTATTATCTTGATTATTTCTATGATCAAACAATCCCAACTTTCACCAGGGGGAAGCATGCTTCAGTTCTCTATTTATGGCACAGGAATATGTTCCAAGCCCTTTTAGTTCCTAGTAGTTAAAAATGTTAAAATGCCTTCTTACTGACTACAGATGTTCTCCACTGCTTGGTTATTATTGTTTCTTCTCATCTCAGTGAACAGAGCTAAAATATGATCAGGATTTAACTAAGGAAGCAACACTGTAGAACTGATGCGTTTTCAAAGTTATAACCACACAGTCATAAAAGATGCTCAAAGAATGTACACAAATCTGTACCTTTAGCATGACTGGATGGGGAAGTAGACCATAAACAAGACTGGTAATCAGAAAGTGAAGATGAATATTAAGTAAAGGAAAAGAGAGCAGACCAGAGGAAAACTATGATCAACTTAGGCTGATATCTGTGTTTTGCATTTAGTATAGTGACAGAAGAAAGTCAGGACCAGCTACTGTTTCCTGTCCTGGGATCCACAATGTGGTGATATTTTATTTGTACTGAAATGTGATTTTATTTGTATATTTTCCACACCAGAGGAACTGAAGAGCAGATCCAGAAGGAGGTGCAGGTGCACAGCTGCCACAACCTGCTATTTCATAGGGGGTGCATATCAGATATTTACATTACAATTAATAGCACATTACAGTTATAAAGTAGCAATGAAATAATTTTATCAGCAGGGTCACCACAATGTAAGGAACTGTATCAAAGGGTCACAGCATTTAGATGGTTGAGAACTACTGTTTTAGATGGTTACAGGTTCTCACTGGATTTCAGGAGTTGGTATCAATTTAGACAGAATATCCAGTAAGCCTTAAAAGTGTTGACTATTTCTTTACTCACATACATAGTTTCCTGGGTAGATGACTGGACCTTTCTTTGGGAAAAAGCCTGGAGGAAGACTCTGAGTGTCCATCTGCAGCCGTGGAGTAAACTTTCTACTAGCTAATGTCTCTCTCACCACATTCTTTCAGTCCAACACATCACAGAGCTCTTTCTCACTCTTCCTCTGAGTATTACCTTCCTTGGCTTCAGCCTCATCTTCAAGAAGTACTTTGTATAACTTGATTTATTGAGCCCTAGTTAAGCTAGCTCCGTCTATTTATTAGCTCTTATAGAATCCGTGTTTACAATGTACAATGTTCACCATGAGTCGGATTACTAGAGGAGGAGAGTGTATTTTGATTCTACATTTATTGAAACATGACTTACACAGGGGGAAATATACCATTCAGCATAAGTCAAATGAGTAGTCACATCTAGCTAACATCTTCTGATTCAAATAAACAATTTGACCATCATCCCAAACATCCTTGGGTCTGCACCATTTACCATCTTTGTTCTCTTCAAACCCCTTTTCTTCTCACAATGTGTTTGCAAGTTTTCTCTCCTGAATTATTATTTTAGAAAAGTGTTAACCAAGCTAACTTGATTTGGGGTGTTCCAGAAGCGAATTAATAGTTAGGCAAAGAGATGACATCATTATCAATAAAGATTAGACTACCCTTAAAAAATGGGACGAAATGTTGCTGCAGTATAAAAGAACTCATATGTAGGAAAGGAACAGCTGAGAACCTTTACACTTGAACAAGAAGAAAAATTACGAGAAGCATGTTGGAAAGGCATTAGAACATATCATGCTTATCAAGGGCTCCTTTTTTCTACTTCAGTAGGCCATTTTCATTTTTGTACATTGGTTATTTTACTTTTATCTACCTGAGTTGAATCCATAGAGCATTTGTTGTTAATAACTTGGTGTTGGAGTGATAAAGGCTGTACTTGGGGTCAGGGTTGGTGTAGAAAATTGAAGTGAGATGCAGGAAAAATAAATCAGGATTCAAAGCCCCTCACAGTAAAGGAAACATATTTTTAGGTCAGTTTCTCCCTGAAGCAGAGGGAGACACAAGGATGAATAAGCATCTAGAGATCAGAGTGTTTTATGACTCCATCTCAAACAAAGTGAATAAGTCATTGCAGGTAAGTTGACCACCAAAGATCTCCCAGCAATAGTCTCTCAAATTCAAAACATTTTCCAATAAAAGTCTCAACTCGGGTAGTTATTTTTAGCTTTTATTATCATAATAAAATATGCATAACTTTATATTTGTTTTCAAACTATTCTAGGCATGTATATCTGTGTTCCTGAATGCAGTGTGAATACTGGAAAAGTTTCACCTCTTACATGGTCTGAAAATTTTTCAGCACCTCAGATGAAATTCTGTGACCAATACTTGTTAACTCTTTATCTTCTCAGACTCCAATAATCTCTTCTCTACTGCCTATTTCAATAAATTTGCCTGTTTCTAGATATGTCATTTAAGTCAGCTAATTCAATGTTTGTAATTTGTGTCTTGTCTACTTTATTTAGCATGTTGTTCTCCAGGTTCACACATTTTGTCTGTGTAGCAAAATGCAATTTCTTTTGTCTGCAAAATCTTTTTCATTGACTACATATGTCATGCTTTATTAGTCCACCCATCAGGGATAGACACTTGGTTCTTTCTGCCTCTCATCTACTGAGATTAGTACTCCTTAAACATTGTCATCCAAGCCATGAATCCCATTGCTAACTCTTCTAGGGATCTGAGAGTAAATTAAGTATGTTGTTTTATATTGTGTGATATTAAAATCAACTCAACATATTTATCATCCTGCCAGATATACCTTTAAAGTCTGGGAAATGTTTGCAGTTTTATGCATCTTGAGACAAGGTCTCACTCAACAGCCCAGTCTGGCCTCAAACTCACTGTGTAATCCTAGCTAGCCATGTATTTGCTGAGATCCTCTTGTCTCAGCCTCCTGGGTGGTAGGGTTACAGGTGTGAGCCTATTGTTAGAGATGGAGGTTTTGTTATTTATTAAATCCTTTCAAATTAGCAGTTAAATGACCATTAAGAGCCAATTACCTTTCCATGTGAACTCGATGACATCCCATGCAGGTTTGTCAGTTTCTATGACTATTAACCCATTAACAAGAATGCAATTTCATAAGATGCAAAGACTAATTTAAGATATTAGAGACATTCATGTTGGTAAGTGGACAAGAATATATACAGATCAGCCAATCATTGAATCACTGGGAAAGAATGATGCATCTAAGAAGGAGGGAGGGTTGTGCAAGATGTCCCACCATAGGTAGTGGGCTCCAAAAAGCCAGCTCATGCACCAGGGATGGATCATGATCCTACTTCCAGGGGGCCCCTTAGGCAGATCAAGGTACACAACTGTCTCACTTATGCAGAGGGCCTACTCTAGTCTTGTGGAGGCTCAACAGATGTTGGCTGTAGTGGGAGACCTTCTCTCCAGCCCCTGCCAAGCCCTGTTAGACAGCCCACTTATAAGATAAATACACAGACATTTATATTATTTAAACTGCTTGGCCATTAGCTCAGGCCTACCGTTGTCTAGCTCTTACTCTTATATTTAGCCCATTTCTATTAATCTATAATTTGCAACATGGCTCATGGTTTACCAGTGCCTTACATCTCGCTTCTCATGGTGGTGGCTTGCAATATTTCTGCCTCCCCTTCCTGTTCCCAGAATTCTCTTCTCTGCTTCTCCCACCTATGCTTCCTGCCTGGCTACTGGCCAATCAGCATTTTATTTACACAGAGTGATATCCACAGCAGTTGGCCTAAATTTCGTAAGTTCCCACTAGTTTGGTTTGGTTGTCTCTGTAGGTTTCTCCATCATGACCTTGATGCCCCTTGCTCACAGGATCCTTCTTCTCTCAGCCTTGATGCATGGCAAGGGGTTTGGACCAGTCTCAACTGAATGTACCAGGCTCTGATGACTTCCCATGGGAGGCCTTACCTCTTTAGAAGGCAATGGGAGGTGAATGGGTAGGGGGAGGCTGGAGGGGTGGGAGGAGGGAAAAAGGGAACTATGATTGGTATGTAAAATAAATAAATTTTTCTTAATTAAAAATATGTATAAATAAAATAAAATAAAAAAGGAGGGAGGGTGAAAACTTAATGAAACTTGAATTTCTCACATTCTTTTGTCTACTTGAGTAAGATGAAAGGAAAACACATGCAAGACCCTGGCAAATCTGTAGTGCATACTTCCTGGACTCCTTGGTTTTGAACAAGAGACAGAATAGCCTCCATGAAAGTCTACAGCAAAGTTTTAGAGAACTCTGAACTTCATATCATCACTTATATCCCCCTAGCAATTCAGTGTCAATGAGCTAGTTACCGTGACTGGCTTAGACTGTGGCTGTTCAGAGTGGGACAAAGCAATAATAGCTAATACAGATCTCATTTATGTAACATGTATACATGAGATATACTGTATATGTATTGTATATATCCAACAAAGAGATTTTGTTGAATAATTGTAGCTGGAGACCTTCTCTCCAGCCCCCGCCAAGCCCTGTTAGTCCAACAACCCGCTTATAAAATAAACACACATATATTATTTAAACTTCTTGGCCATTAGCTCAGGCCTACCATTGTCTAGTTCTTACTCTTATATTTAGCCCATTTCTGTTAATCTATACTTTGCCACGTGGCTCGTGGCTTACCAGTACTTTACATCTTTCTTGTCATGGCAGCGGCTGGCAGTGTCTCTCCCTCCATCTTCCTGTTCCCCGAATTCTCTTCTCTGCTTGTCCTGCCTATACTTCCTGCCTGGCTACTGGACAATCAGAATTTTATTTACACAGAGTGATATCCACAGCAAATAATAGTGAAATAAACAACAACAAAATATACTCTCATTGATTCAAAATATATTTCCTATTCTTATTTCTTACCCTTTATAATTCTTAAAGTATTAACAGCATTTCCATCTCAAATGGCTCTGTAATGTAGACAGAAGCCAGCAGAGCACATGACTCATGAAGCTGTGAATTGAGAACTGGATACCTACTGGGTCACAAAAGAAATGATTTATGGTGTCATTGCTACATACCTAAGTAGCTCCACAAATTGACTGTATGTTAAACTAAGATCCTCTCTGTGAGTGTTATGATAACTTCTAGTTAGTGTACAGCATAACAGCGTATTTACCCTCCTCTATAGCAGTTGAAAGCAAAGCTGTCTTTTGATGCCAATAGGACTGCTATTCCCAGTGCTCTGATGATGTGATTGTGAGCAATGCTGAGGGTGTGCTATACCATCCTTTGTGCTTTGCCAGCCTCTCTGCCCCTCTGTGGGGAATCCAGGGCTTCCTAGCAGGGAGAAATGCTCAAGCTACCTCCATCATGTCTTCTCTGGTAGCAGCATGCCATGGTTTTTTGTTTTGTTTTGTTTTGTTTTGTTTTTGCATGAGTCTCTTATTGTACCCTCCGTAGGGAGTATTTATTTTGTGCCATAATCTCTTTGTTCTAAATAAGTAGGAATTGAGAAGGAAGTATAAAAAGGGTCTCTGGTAGGAAAGATGAAATAATCATCAATTATGTGCTTTTACTTGTATTTGGCATCTTCTCTTCTTTGTGTTGCTGGTATGCTCAAGCTCCCTCAGAGGTCCGTGTGGTAAGTACTTGTTCCTCAAGATGATGGTTTGGAATGGTAGTGGAAACTTAAAGAGATGGAAGTTTATTGGTGGGGGGGTGTCTTTTGGTCTTTGTGATCATGACTCTGAAGGGGATGCTAGGACTCCTGGCTTCTGCTTCCACTGCTATATTTGTGTGTGTGTGTGTGTGTGTGTGTGTGTGTGTGTGTGTGTGCGCGCGCGCGCCTTTATCATGACATGAGCCTCTTTGCTCTGCCACATGCTACTATGAAAGTGACTCTGCTTTGCTACAAGACCAAAAGTAATGGAACCAACTGAATATCAACAAAATAACCCAGGATATAGCTCAACCGTGGAGCAATTGCCTAGCATTTGCAAGGACCTATTAATACAAAATACTATAAATAAATGAGTCAACCAATAAATATTATCAATATTCTATAAGACCATACATATTTTAATGCAATTGCCTTTTTTATGTCTACTGACATTTTGTCCAACTCCTTCCATCCCTTGGCTCAAGGTCTTGACATTTGTCTTTGTCTAGCAATGTCTTCCCTTAGTATTACCCATATTTCATGCCACAGCATCCTTTAAGAGTTTGTTAAAATGTCATTTTAATAAAATTCATACCTTTGTATGTAGAAATACCATTTCAAAATGGTAAGCTTCAAGGTCACGTGAGTTTTTGTTTGGTTTTGTTAATCCCATTCCATTTCTAAGGCCCAGAATCCAGAATGCGTTCAATCAACTATATGAGTAAACTTCCTACAGAATGTCAAGAGATATTTACTTGATATTTTACATGTGTCAAAGCAGGAAAATATTTTACAAGACAAAATAGAAACTCAAACACAATTAATGGTGCACATATGTAATCATGGCATTCAGGCAGCTAAGGGAGATGCCTGGAAATTAAAAATATATAATGGACATAGGAAATAGTTAAACTTGATTTTGATTAACATGATGATGTGTCAGGCCAGAATTAACAGAGATATATGCCAATATTAACACTAATAATTGAACTTTTATTTGTTGCTGCAAGGAAATAGGATATTTCTAGTTAGCCTATGATGTCCTTGACCTCACTATATAGAGCTGAATGTTTCCTGTCTCCTGGAATTTCTCCTGCCTTAGCTTCTCTAGTGATGATATTACAAGTATGTTCCATTGAATTTGACTTAATTGATAAATTACCTGAATGGGAGTATTTTTGACTAAAAGCACACTAATCCAACATGTGGATTTATGTGAATGATAAGTAGATTGAATTTCTTAAACTAATTTTTGACAATCTGGTAGAGTAGACAGAAGCAGAAACAACAGATGGAAGTTAACCTGTTATGGAAAGTTGAATGGGAGCTCTGAGACCTAAAGTGTTCACAGGGTTGGGTCCGGTCAAAGGATCCTGGTTCTGACTTCTGTTTTCTTTGAAACTCTGCTGGGTCACTAGCTAGAAAGACTTTTGAAAACCAATCATATGCCTCTCTATTTTCTTGTCCTGCCCTTTATCAGAATTCAGGTTACCTGCCTCTGTCCTTTTTTCCATGAATTATTTTTTTTGCATTGAATATTAATAAAATTGTAATAGTCCAAGAGTGATTAACAAATACTGGTCTTTACACACTAGAGGAAACCATTCATTTAATAAGGTGAAAGCTAGATAACTATATATGAATGTTGCTGCATCTATTGTTTATATTCTAACTTATTTTATCATTGATGGCACTATGAAAAAGGAAAAGGTAAGAAGGTAAGACTTAACATAATTTTTAAAAGATATAAAAGAATGTGAGATAGCTTAATTAAATCTCTCAATCAAATATTTGTAAACACAATTATGAAATAAAATAAAAATATACATAAAATGATTTAATAATATAATGAATAATGAGTAGTTAATAATATAATTAATATACAACTAGAATTATGTTAAACTTGCCTGCTAGATTATAATTAAATACTGTAAAAATACCACAAAGGCTCTGTATACATTTTATTAAGAATGTAAATTGTGTTGTTTGGTTTTTAAGACAGTTTCACTGTGCAATCTTTGTTGGCCTGGAACTCACTATGAAGATCTGCCAGCTCCAAACTCAGAGATCTGCCTGCTTTTGCCTCCTAGAGACTAGGATTAATGGTGTGCTTAAGGATGAAAATTCTCAATTATTTCTTTCTTAACTATGTATTTTTTACTTTAGTAATGGGGATTTGTCACAATTGAGGGACAAATAAAAGCAAAAAAAAAAAAAAAGCCAGAAAACCCACAACAGAAATACAATGTATAATCATGCTATAGGTGTTAGGCTGGCAGCTTAAAGTGGTTACCATTATTATTTGGCAACAATCAAATATTGAATAGTGATGAATCTTTGCTGGTGATGGAGAGAATGCAAACCTTTCTGAAGTGACAGGAAATACTTTTCACATTATAACTGTGATTAGACACAACTCGGGTATCAAGTTTTCTAAGGGTTTAAGATGAAGATTCAGTAATTTTTAATGAATTGATAGAACAATTTTGCATTTTTAACAACTATACTGAAATGATTCACAAAACACAGTTTACTCACTCAGAAATCTAACATAATTTTGTGGTGTGTGGGTAACATTTTCTGTTTGTGTAGGTCTGAAATCATCACCACAGCCATTGTTAGATCTTTTGAAAGCCCTTGGGAATGTGTCTCCTGGAGTTTATTTCTCATGCCCAGTCCCACCAATGCCTCAGTCCCTCACCATCCACCTTTCTACTTGTTTTTATTGTGTGCTTATTCTAACATTTCATGTTAGTGTGGCAGAATATTATGCAATCTTTGTGACCAACTTCTTTTTCTCTAACTTTTCAAGACTCACTTATGTTTTAGCATGTGCCTCCACACTATCCTTTCTCATGTGGGAAAAATACTCTGTCGCATATACATACAGATATACTGTACTGTATTTAGATATTTCACTCATCCATCAGTGGACATTTTGGTTATTTCATGTTGAAATATTGTAGATAATGCCTTTGTAAATATTTATGTACAAGTGTTCATGAAGACACAAGATTTCAGTTCTTTTGAGCATGTTCCCAGAAATTGACACATTGTAACATATGGCATCTGTCTGTTATGTTTGAGGACATTCTAGACACATTTGCAGGGTGGCTACATCATAAGAAAGTGTGAATTTTTCCATATTCTCACCAACACTGGTTATTATCTAACTGTTTGGTCTGGAAATCCTGAGATGTATAAAATGATAGGTCATGTGTTTCTTTTTTACTGTTGCTTCCATGGTAGATAATAATGTCAAACAATTTAAATTTTGTTTATTGGTCATTTTTATATATTCATTTAAAAATATCTTCACTTTCTTTGCCAATTTTAAATGTGGTTGCCTTTTTATTGAGTTGAAATACTTTATTTTCATTTTAGAATGAGGTTAACAGATACAAGGCTTGCAAACACTTCCCATCTTCTAAGTTATCTGTTTATTCTCTTACATTGCAGATGTATCAAATTTTCTGTTTGCCATGTAATATTTGAACATATTTATGGGTTATAAGGTAATATTTAAGATCCTATGTATATTGTTGCCCTAGTTAGCTTTGACTGCCAATTTGACACAGCCAACAGTCACCTGAGAAGGTATTTACTAGGTGAGACTGGACTATGAATGTATTTGTGGGAGATTGTCTTGACTATCAATTGATATGAATTCCCAGGAAACTGTAAGTGGCACCCTTCCACGGCTCCTGGAATGTGTAGGAAAGCTGGTTAAATGTGAATCTGTAAGTAGGCTAGCCACTAAGCAGTATTCCCCCATGGCTCTTTATTCAAGTTTCTGCTTGAGTGTCTCTCCTGACTTCCCTCAGTAGTGGGCTGTGACCCTTAATAATTGTCCTCCCATAAAGTACTTTTAGTCGGAGTATTTTATCACAGAGACAGAGAGGAAGCTAGGACAATTGAGTGGTTTTTTGTGAGTGGTTTTTTTTTTTCTTTTGTTTTGTTTTTAATCAAATCTGGTCATTTTCCCCTCATGCTTTCTGTTTGGATATCCTAATTAAGAATTCATTGCTAAACAACAAATTTGGAGGCAGGATGACCAGGAGTATAAATTCATCCTCAGCTGCATAGTAAGTTGGAGGGTTAGCCTAGCCTACAGGGATACAGTGTTTCTGTCAAAAGTTAAAAGAATGAAAGGAAGGAAGGAAGGAAGGAAGGAAGGAAGGAAGGAAGGAAGGAAGGAAGGAAGGAAGGAGAGAGGGAGGGAAGGAGGGAGGGAGTGGGGAGGGAGGGAGGGAGGGAAGGAGGGAGGAAGGAAGGAAAGAAAGAAAGAAAGGAAAGAAAGAAAGAAAGAAAGGGAGGGAGGAGGGAAGGAAGGAAGGAATGAAGAGAAAATAATAAAAGTCCAAGTGAATATATTATATATGCATTACATATATATATATATATATATATATATATATATATATATATATATATATGTAGAGTTCAGGGGGATGGTGCCAGTCAGAGGGATTGATGGTATAGGGATTGATTGATTGATTCTTTAAATCTGAAGAATTTTTTTCATGTTTTACTCTATGCTTGAGACAAAATTATTGTGTTTTTTAAAGTTCTTTTATTATGAACACTACACTCCAGTTTCATGTCACTTCATAGAAATACACATACTGCTTAGTAATTTATCAGCAATTACATCTGCTGGCATTCCAGCTGTTCATCGTGGTATCTTCGTCTCTCTTGAAATCAGAAACCAAGAATAAAATGACACCTGATAGCCTTGTCAGAGCAGTACATCTGGAGGCGCTCAACATCTCAATCAGGAGCTGCTTATCAAACTGAAGGGGTGAGAAAGCACTTGAAAAAGCAAGTCATAATTTGAATTTTTAAGATTTTTAAACAATTCAAAAATATATTCTAATGCCGGATGTGTTTCAATGACAATAACATCCCTTCCAATCATGAATTTCTGACAATGTCAACCCCAGTCTGTGAAAAATGCTGTAAAGCTTTGGAAACATCCCTTACTATAAAACACATACAAATTGTATATAGAGAGTAGTATTTTTGCTGATTTAAATCCAAAGCAATATTTATCATGTACGCTCAGTTTAGTTAACTGCCCAACATAAGCAAACTAAATCTTTCTATCATAAGAGATTGCAATGGCAATGTACTTTTGGGTAAGCCTTATTAGTGGCCTTTGTGTGCAGAGCTGAGGAAAAGTAGTTTTTGTAGCCTGATTCCTGGCTCTCTCAACAGGAGGCACTTAGAACCACAGGGACTAACTGACTATGCCAGGGTGACCTGTGATTTCTTTATTGTTCAGATCCATCGTGCTAGGCTTTTCTCAGGTTCAAAAACACAAATTGTATATAGTAATCAATAGCTGTTCTTGGAATTCAGACAACAATTCCTGTGTTCCTTTGTACCCTACGTTCTTTAAATAGCACTGTGGGCTTGTCTGTAATCAATGGAATGCTGTTTGGGTCCTTGCTACATGATTTGTGATGAATAAAGGAACTACTTTTAATAAAAGTGGGGCAATACACTTCCTTTAGAAAATCCACATATGAATCCACCAAAAGTCCTATCCTGTGTATTTTAAGTCTCTAACTTAGAGTTTTAATTCTTTAATATAATTGCAGTATTTGTTTTTATAATAGCTGATAGCAAGCTTGGAAACAGAAATGCTAATTTACAGTTTTACCTCTTGGCTCATGTCATCTTGAAAAAATACAGCAAAGCATATGCTCAGCTCTGCAGAGACCAGTGTTTGTGTTCTTTTTTTATTTTGCTTTTCATTCAGTGATAATTATGTATTTTTAGAAAATTACAATTGTGAAGGAATGTATATCCCCTTCACCAATTTCAACCAAGGTTATTTTATACAAAATTACAGAAAAATATCATTTGTGTGTGTGATATGGTTTTGGATTTCGTGTGTGATATGGTTTCAAGTTGAAATGCTTCCATAGGCTTATGTGTTTGAACTCATCTTCCCCAGCACAGTGGTACTCTTTTGAGAAGACTGGTGACTCGGATGGGTGAAGGTCAACTAGAAGAAAATGGGTTACTGGAAAAATCTTATAACTACAGCTCAGCAGTGGTTCCCACCTGATTTCTTCTCTGCTTCCTGGTCCATTGTGATGTGAGCCATCCATACTACAAGCTTCTGCAACACCAGCCATATTGGTCAGTTCTGGATTTGATTGAGAGGCCTTTCCTCAATTGATGAGGTGGAAGAGCTATGAAAGATGACCAGTGAATTAACCTTGGTCTTCTGTGTGTAGGCAAATACATGTGCCTGTGTATCAACTCATAGGTACAAAACATGCATATATACACGAATACCACACATGCTTGAAAAATGGAAAAAAAGATTAAAATATAATGTTGAAAGTTGAGTTCATTTTATCAATATTTAAACACATAGATTTCTATGTGAAATAATACTGCCATTGTATAAAATATGGAACCAAGCTTACATGAGTTTCACCTTGTAATTTGGCTATTTTAATTGTATTATTGAAATCATTTATACCTATCTCATCCCTTTTTAAGGCTGAAGGCACTGAAATAAGTAATTGTCCTTAACCTGCATCATTTTGGATTCCAGTAAGCTGAAATCATCATGGAACAGACCCACTGCTCAGATAAGGATAATTATCATAAAGGACCATGTTGCCTGCTTGAGGAAAAGTGAGTGTCTTATAGAAACAGCTTCTCCTCTCAAAGCTGACAGTCACCACTTCTTCAGACCACCATGGAGAATCAGAGCTGATGGAGCAACAGACCAAGGCACTTAATTGTGACACCTCTTACCCATTTGCCCCAGATCTTTCTGTATTGTAAATAAAACTCATATCAAAACTCCGAGAATGGGCATGGAGTCATTGACCCTTTTATGTGTTCCTTTTTCCCAATGTGGTCACATTGGGAAATCTCCTCTTTCTTTTTTTTTCACATTACACCTCTATTTCATTTGTATTTCAAGGTGAGTGGTTCAGTCTAGCCTGTTGGTACTGCCGGAACCTGTAATTTTGCCCTTAAAACAACTGAATATAGCATGGATATGGAATGCTTCAATATTTTGAATAAATGAAGGCAGAACATAGAATATTTAATTTGCACAAGCCTCCTATGCATACATAAAGCCCTCTTAGAGGAAATGTGCCTATTTCAGTGACCCAGTTATAAATATGCTGAAATAATCGGGAATAATTTGGAGACTCATTGGTCTATAAGGAATAGCAAAGCTGATCCAGTACCGGTGTTCGCCTGGAGATTTTTCCCATTTCCTAGGCAAGCGCTGTTCATAATTTTAAGTTACCTCAGGCTAAAACATGTTAAATCCACTGACAGTTCATTTGCAAATTCTTCTTTCTCCCTAACCTGGAAATGTTTGAATTTGATAATCCATTTAGTCAGCACTCGACTATGGAATTTTTGCTTACTGCAAGCAAAATGGTAAGTGCTGACTCTTGGCAGACTCCATCTTTGGACTCAACAGACAGGTCACCTGAGTTTCATTCCCAGTGATGTTTTGCATCTGGCAGGGGTAGGATGTCTTGCTCACTAGCTCTGTAGATGTAGTAAAGTCATACTTTCATTTAGAACGTGTAGTAATTTAATAACCGTTCTGTGCAAATCCTGCTGTAATACTGTGATGAATTCTGATTCAAATTAGTCAGTGAACCACTACTTTGAGGTTGTTAGAGAACTGACATGGTGACAAAAATAATTTCTTCTCAGGCTCCTCAGAGACACCAGGATGCAGTTTCCTGAGTTTCAGTACTGCAATAAATCTATTTTGTGGTATTTAGAAAAGATAATGTTGCAAGTGCCAATGTGTATGAATGTAATTTGAATCCTATTGTCTCTAAATAGGCAAAAATGACAGAGAAGATTGTATTAAAATATCTCCCTCCTTCACAGTTATCTATTGCACCTGTCACACTAATGTTACCTGTTAGCCTTCTGAAGTAATCAGTATTTTAATAAATGCATAATACTGGTAGAGTTGATATTAACTTGGTTAATCAATGCTATTTCCCTCTCAGTATCTATCATCAGTCTCATAAAACCTGCCAATATATATTTTCCACAGTCTTAGTTCCTGATTTTTGTGACATAAGAGTAAGAATTCTGGGACCTCTCTAGCACTTTGCTTCTTCCTGTTCTCATGTGGTCTTCATTTATCATGGTCTGTTATTCCTTGTTATCCCTTTCTGTTCTTGATCCAGCTGGGATCTCCTGCTCCCCTTAGCTTTCTTTTCCTCGAACCTTGCCCTTCATTACTCCCACATCATCCAGGTTGTTCATGTAGATCTCATCTATTTCTCTGTCATTGGGCGATCCCTATGTCTTTCCTAGGGTCCCATTTTCTAGGTAGCCTCCCTGGAGTTGTGTAGCTTGGGCTTACACAGGGACACTTTGCTCAGCCTAGAAGAAGGGGACTGGACCTGCCTGTACTGAATCCACCAGGTTGAATTGAATCCCCAGGGGAGTCTTGGCCCTGGAGGAGATGGGAATGGAGGGGAGGGGCTGGGGGAAGGTGGGGACGGGAGGGTGAGGACAGGGGAACCCATGGCTGATGTGTAAAATTAAAACACAAATATAATAAGTAAAAAAGGAGAAAAAAAGAGTAAGAATTCTTATGTGTCCTCACACTGAATTTTGTGTTTTTGTACTGAAGCTTATAGAGAGGAAAAAAGTTGTACCTGTGGTAGGTTCCATGCAGTCCATGGCCTGAACTCCATGATTAGGTAGGAAGGCAAAAGGTTGCAGATCAGAGCAAAATTGTATTGGGTTATTTTTAATCCCTTTGAAAGCTATTTGTAGCCCATCGTTGTGTCTGACCTAACATCGTTGTGACTATTAATACTTTAAAAAATAGTCTTAGCAAATCACCAGCTTCCATGAACCCTAAAGCTGAAAATATCACCAGATAACATCTGAAGTTTAGACTACAGCCCTCCTTGATTTGCTGTAAGTTAACTCACTGAGACCTTTTTTCTACCAGCATTAAACACTTCATAAAACTGCTCACATGTTGGAACGTTGTGTTGTGGTGATCTGAATCTGTGTTCCATGGGAATCCATGTGCACTCATATTTATCTCCAGAGTAAACCCTCTACAATGATTTGTCATTGTTGTTTGACACAAGCCTAATGTCATCTGGGAAAAAGAATCCAATTGAGAAAATGTCTCCTTCAGATTCACTTGTAGACAGGTCTGTGGGTCAGATGACACCCCTGAGCAGGTGGTCCTTAGTAGCATAAGAATGGTAGCTGAATATGATCCAGGAGAACAAGCCAATAAGCAGTCCTCTTCCTTGGCCTCTGGTTCAATTCCTGCCTCCAGGTTCTTGCTTCGAGTTCCTGCCCTGACTTTTCTTCATGATGAGCTATAAACTAACATTAAAGTACTTACAAGATTGTTTTGTGTCATGATGCTTACCACAGCAACAAAAAGCAAATTCCTGTACTTTCTTATTCCCTTTAAGGACAGATCCATGTTTATACATGGTATGTCACTTTCAGAAAGGGAAGTTTAAGTATAATCTAGTTTTGACCCCAGGAAATAAACAATCTGGTAACAATAGTAATAAGTAAGAACATCGATTTAAAAGGCAGAATTGTTGTGCCCTGATCAAAATATCTACTGGTAGAAAAAGCAATGAAGACTTGGGCCAATAAAGGATGAACTACTCAACTGTCTCTCCCTCTCTGCTACTGCTTTCCTGAGGTTTAGTCTCAGAGCAGAATAGCAAGGGTACTTCTTTCAACACAATCTTGGGGCCATTTTATTCCTCTGCTCCACAAAGATCTCACATTGCAGCTAGAATTAGAACAAAGTCTTCCATTTTGCATGAACTTTTTGAAGTAGTTCCCAATGATGCTCTGGACTCACCTATGTTCCTCTCTCCCTCACCACTTCCCTCTGGTTTAAGGTCTCCTGAATAGATGTTTCTGACTTGTGAAGTTCTTCTTCCTATTCACATACTAATTCTTTCACATACTTTCTTTTGCTCACCTTCTGATGTGAAATATGGGACCTTGTTATTTAAAACCAGAAACCCAACCCCATGGGGGAGGGGGCGTCTCTCTTACACTTTTCTTTTTCATTTCTCTTTCACTATAACCCCATCATTTTATTCCACACTGTATTATACTTGCAAGCCAAGAAGTCAAACCACCAGCATTTGATGAATGATGCTGGAAGATGGGAAACTGGGTTAGAAATGAAAGGGTTTAGTTCTTAGGCTACAGGAAGCTGTATACACAGGGATACTCATGCCCAGGGGACCTTTGCCTCCAGGCACACATGGTAGAGATACATGGGCTACCTTAGAGACCTGGGTATCCTCTATATTACCCTCCTGGCAAGGGAAAACTCCAAGTTTGGGCACCTTACTGTTTTATAACAGGCAATATATAAGCCTCTTTCCTTTGAGCAAGATTCTATCTGTATGCCAAGATTTCTCACTGTACAGATGACTTTATAGCAATATGCACAAAATACAAGAGAAATTGTATCTCCAAAATGCTATAATATTTACTTTTTACTGTGGCAGGAAAGTCATTAATAAGAGATCATAAAAATGGATGGATCCTTACAGGGAACTTTGTCCAAGCTTGGTCCAGACATACTAAACAGAAAAATTTGTCTGCAGCTAAACTGATAGACAAAGAGTATTCTAGCTACAGCAGGGCTCCTAGAAACAGGACCTTGAGCCTCTGTGCAGGACTGAACTCTGATCAGCTAGGACTGCCTACAGTTTCATGACAGAGATCACATGACGACATTTTGAAAGAGAACAGGAGACAGAAGCTGATCAGGGTAGGGCAAGGACTCAGTGCAGCAGTTCCAAGACTCTCTTAGCTGGAGGCCAGGAACACCAGAAGAGAGTTCTGGTTCCTGGTTCCTTGATGGTTTTTATATTGCCTGAAAGGTATATGTGAAGATGTGATTAAAAATGAAAAGAGAAGCATAGACATCTGGGTGGGACAAATGGACTGATCAGGTTGTCTCCCACAGCATGTCTCACCCCCATTTCTCTCTTAAGTCCTTTAAAAGGCCCCCAGACTTGCAGCTCAAGGGCACCTGTTTACTGCATCCCCTCTTGCTATATATGGGCACTACCCTCTCTGTCCTTCACTCTCACCTACAAATCATTAATAAACTTCTTCATAAAACTCACCCTGTGGTATTTAAGATTTCCATTGAATTCAGAGTCAAGAAACTGAAAGTCACCGCCTCAGTGGAAGTTTTTTGGGACCTTGGGTACCCAGTACTCTAACTCCTAAGCAGGAATGAAGAAAGGCTCCATCACTCTTAAGGACACCCTCCTCCAAGCTGCCTGTATCATTATGGGTAGTGTGGCTCACACTGATTTCTCAAAATTTCAGCCAACGTAGACTGTACTCATTCACACTGTAGGAGGTATTTATCAGGAAACTGGACACACTGTCATAACTCACCCTAGTTCAATAAGCAATTTTGAGGAACAGAAATCCCTACAGCCCATTGCTAGGGAGTAGACTTGTTTCTTCCCAGGCTCTTGGTACTGTCACTCTACTCATTAAGACTGTTTTCTTTCTGTTGTGTTCTAGAGGGTTATTTCATTCACCACCCACTAATCCCTTGTCCAGTCTATTGCATTCCTTGTACAAGCCTCTCCCAGCATTGATTCTCCAATCAACATATCTTAAGTGCTCAGCAATATACTCAATAACCATAGGAAGTGTTTGTAGACTATTTGTAAATCTGGAGTCCAAATCTGGGGCTTCCTTAGTGAGTTCAGACATCCTAATCTCTCAGTAAGTTACCTGTTGTCCTTTGGAATTCACTCCATAGCCTAGGCAGACCTTGAATTTGTGGTTGTCTTGTCTTTGCTTCTTGAGTAGCTGGAATTTCAGGCATGTGCCTCCTAGCCCAGTTGAAACAAAGAATTTCTCCCTTAGATTTCATCTTTTTTTCCTATCTTTAATAATGAAGATGTTAAAAAGATATGTGCCAAGCCCAGTGAATCAGCTGTCTCAGGCCAGTGCCTCCTTCTTATGTGCTTTGTAATATCTCATTTAATATATTTAAATTAATACACATTATCATCAAAGTGAAACAGAAATCTTTAAGAGTACAGAAAATGCAGAAAATGGAAAATGAGTTAATTTGGATTTCAGCACTTCTTGTGTCAGGCCTGGCTGAAGAAGACTCCACAGTGTTGTCTGTGCTGTGCACATGCACCGAGGGTCTGTGTTAATTTCACAGCCCCACATCACACAGGTCCAGTACAGCAAACTTAAATCCCAAGATCAGCATCTCCTTGCTTTTCAAAAGGGCCAAAAATTATAACATAAACCAACTAGAATAAATTATCTTTTCTCTTACATAGTTGATATGTTCCTGGAAGTGTTCTGAAGTATTTTATATCTCTGTCAACACCACTACAGTAAGCATGCCTAGGTCCTAGGTTTTCTATCCATGTGTAAGTCTCAGATTTTGAGGATATTAAAGTTGTGTGACACAAAGATAAACCCTCTCTAGGAATTTATATGCTCCATGAAGGTTAAACTTTGCCTGGAAATTTGGCTCCTTTCTAAAAATAAGAGCCAGTAAGCCCTTCACAGATATTCTCAATAATTCCAGTAGTATCCATTATTAGTGAAAATAATTATAATTTAGAACCTGGTCTACTCAGAACTTTATCACTTATTTTTATACTTTAAAGTCTTTGAATGGCAGTATTTGGTATCTTTAATATTTGATATTTTAGAAGGGTAATGTCTCCGTAACTGCCAACTGCTGTTCTACACCAAATTGCTTCCATTCTTCTCTCAAGAGACTCTTCACAGTCTTTCCAGTTTGACCAGTTCTATTAATTTATTCACTACTTTTTTCCAGAGCTGTATTCCAAATCTGATTCTACAGTGTAGATTAATCTGGGTCTTGCAGAGAAACAATCAGGCAGGGAAGAGGGAGGGATGGACAGAGGGACTTATACTGATACAGCTCCAGGCTCATGGTGCTGGGGAACCACGAAGGTCTGCAACCTTCATTTTCAGTCTGGAGATAGAGAAGAGCAATGTTCCGGCTCAATGCAGTTGGGAGTAGGAGGAACAAAGGGCACCTTGTGTTGTATCCAGGACTTCAGGGTATTTTGTCGCACTCCACATGAGCCTTCTATTCTTAGACGTACAGTGCTTATTCAGCATAGAGGGCCTGGGCATACCTGTTGCCCCAGCGAATTCTTATTGCTTCATAACTTTTCAACCTCACTTCTAATTGTCTATTGGTTCTTAGCTGAAAAGTTGTAGGACTTTGCCAGGCATGGTTGCTCACATCTTAGGTCATCTAAAAGCTGATGCAGGCTAATTATCATGACTCTGAAGCCAGCCTGGGCTACAAAGAAAGTTTCCAGCCACTTAAAGCTACACAGTAAGAGTCTGTCTCATGAAGAAAAACCTAAATAAAGCAAAACCAAAACAATCATATAAACAAGAAAACCAACAAATTACAAGTTATAGTGGTTACTAAGAAAATTTTATTATAGTTTTCCCTTATTGCCAATGGTAAAATTAATGATTTGTAAGAAGTCTGATATCAGATTAGCAACCTAACTGTGTGAGTCCTCAGTTTATTGCCTGGAAGACCCTGATTGTTTAACTCATTGGTTAGATCACCGTATGGCTTGGGTTGGGATAGTCTATAACATGCTGGTGGGGGTAAGACAGCCAGAGCAGGGGAGGTACAAAATAATCAGTATGGTCATTGACAGCAACGCCATCAATCAATCCGACTCTTAGAATCTGTTCCATCAGACACAAGCTCCCTGTCTTTCCATTCATAACACTACCACAATTACAATGCTGCTTCAGTTCTTAGACTGAAATTTCCAGTTAAATTTTGAAGTAAGCAAAGACAAGACTTCTACTTTTGTTCAATAATTTATACTCAGTATTCCCTTAGGGGGGTGTTATGAACACTAGTCAGTTCTTGACAAATCTTGACTCCCTTTTCTTTTCTTTCTCCTTAGTTCAAGGACAAGTAATATATCTACATCTATTTTATCCAAATGTCACAATAACTTTTAGCTATATAAATTACCTGAAACTTGAGTCAAAGTGAAAATCCCACTGGAATTTCTCTTTCTAATATCTTGAAATGGGAAACTTGTTGGCTGAGTTACTTCTGTTCCCTTATCATTGGAACTCTGGTAAACACTGCCGCAGCTCCCTTCAGCTTCCTGTCTCATGTCAGGTGTAGTTAGAAGGAACTACAGAAGGGTTAAGCTGCTTAGTTCACCAGCCTTCCTGCTTACCCTACAGACAGCTTCACTTTGGCAGAAGGGAATCCAAGCTTCCAGTTCCATAACCCCGGTGTGTGTGTGTGTGGGGGGGGGGGGGCATGAGTTTAAGAAAGAGCCAGGCCAAAAGAGGATTTTTGCCCCTAATCATCAACTGAAAAAATAAAAATGTTGCTTGAAGACTCCAGTGTTCTAAAGAAAGTTAAAAGAAACAATTAGTATGCTCAATACCAGACAAACCCTGCAAATTCTGACAATTAAGAGTCCTGGCTGCTTGTTCCATGTCACTTATAAACTTTGCAACTTTGAAATTTCCAAAACAAAGCCTAGGTCTGCACTTTCTCCTCTGTACAACTGTCACTATCTAATCTGTACAATATTCTGTGTAGTTTATGCCTCCGTGAAATTAAATATAATTACTTGATGGAATCTGAACAAAGGCCTAAATTGAAGGCACATTTCAAAACCAAATTCATTAATTTGGTTCACACGCTCGTGACCCCTATTCTGTCAACTTCTATGTTCTTTGTACTTCTCTATGATTAAACCTAGAAATAGATTCATATGATTTTGCAGCAGAAACAAGCTGGTATGTTTTCCCACTTTAAATCACCTTCTGCTCTGCCTGCATCCCCTCTTTGTCCACACTAACTTCTTCCAGCTTCACACCAGGAGAGGTATCACACTTAGCAAGCATTAGTCTACTCTTCACTTTAAAGTTTCCAAAGCTACACAGAAAGCTCACACCTTGGAAGAAAAATGGGTGCAAATGAGTGCTAGAGCACAAGTTGAGAGTAATGTGTGTAAGCCTTAGATGCTAGATCCAGACAGGAGCTTGGAAGGAGAAAAGTGACTAGAAAGAAAAGTGTGAAAAGTCTTTGAACTATATGTCTCTTCAAAGTCTTCTGGGATGAGGAAATAGCCAGAATTCTTGCATTTGCCTGAAAAACTAAGAACAGTGAAGTGTGTCCTCTAGCCAGAAAATTTTCTAGGAAGCTGTCTAGCTCCCCATGTTATGGGAAGCTGTAAGAAGTGTTCCTGTGTGGTCTACAAGAGCAAGTAAGTGCTACAGAAACATTCAGGGCTCCAGAAATTGCAGTGTCTTCTTATCCTGGCCTCAGAGGGGGCTGGTATAAGGAACTGTTTGGTGACTGCTGTAGTCAGAAGCAATGGACCACCCATCCCATCCACAGCTGCTCACGTCTGCAGAGTGGGTAGAAATATGACTCAGTGGATGTCACCCTGTTGTGAAGACAACCAAGAGTCAAAGGTTCCCAACCTCCCTATTTATCCCCAGGAAAGCAAGCTCCTATCATCTACATGCCACTGCCATGAGGTCAGGTAAACTTAATTTGGCTGTAATTTCCTTTTTAGACACAAAGAAGATCAGTACAGAGTCAGAGGTAGGTCATTGTGTAAAAATATTTGAATGTATTATTTCTTAGAACTAATTTGGATGGTTCAGATTTGAGCCCTTAGAGAATGTTGCTAAGCGATTCCTGTACCAGTTATGAACAAAACTAGGGGAAAAAAATGTATAGGAACTGTCAAATGTTAAATTCTGATTATGAAATGTCCCCATGGGATTGAACACTTGGTCACCAGCTGGTTGCCCATTTTGGGAGGATGTGGGACGTTTTGTACATGGGACCTTTCTGGCAGAGGAAGAGCCATAAATAAAGGCTGCGAGGTCACAGGTTAGTGCAGAACCCAGAGAAGTACTAAATCTGCCTCCTTCCCTCTGAGATATAACAAACCACATTCTCTGGGTTTCTCTGATAGGAGCCCCATCTACCTTCCATACTGTCCTTTCCATGACTGCTTTTTCTTCAAACCTTGGGCTAAAGTAAATCCTCTTTGGTTTAATGCTTCGGTTTCAGCAATGAGAAAAGTGGAACAGTATTTGAGGATTCATGTTCTGTTTTCAATACCATACAGTTCATTTGTGCATCGAAACAACCCAAGACAACTAAAATGTGTATAACTACCCACCAATGTGAAAAAAGAGGAGAAAAATTAACTTAAAATTTTTTTGTAGTAGCACCCACTCTCATAGAGTGGGTTTTCATAATTTGTTTCACAGTCTTCTGAGCTTTTCCTGCAAGCCATGTTCAGAATCTCCTATATCCTTGTCAAGGGAACATTTGTGCAGCATTTCTGCTAAGTCAGTACAGATGGGCAGAGAGTGGAACCGGGATTGAAAACCTCCAAATCTGCCTGCAGGGGCCACCTGTCTCTACACTCAAAAGGCTGGGTGCAGCACTTGTGGTCATCAGGATCCCTGCAGCATCCCTAGGCTGTCCGGTGCACACATTTTGGGTCCTATGCAAAATGAGACAGTTTCTTTTTCTGGTGAAAAGCTTGTGTGTTTCACACACACTCTCTCTCCCCAACCCCGCACCTCCTCCTCCCTTCTTCCTTGGTCTTTGGGTGAGCTGAGTCCCCAGGGTGGATGAGCAGCCAAGGGAGCAGACTGTTGTCCCAGACCCTGCTGAGTAAGCCCAGTTGCGTGTGTAGAGAGCTGAGTACAGTCCCATTATGGCTGACCCTGTTTATAATCTTGTGGCATATGTCTCTGTAGTGTTTGTTTATAAAGAGCCGAGGCTCAGTGTCTGAGCATCGCAAGTGATATACTGTAAGTCTCTGGGGGGTAAATGAAACATGTCCATTTTACCCCATCTGGATCTTGTTATTATTTTTTTTTCTTGCCATGATTAGCATTTTGGCAGTTTTTGCTCTTCAACTCAGCTGTTCAATGTGCCCAGGGGAGACAGAGAGTTGAGCACTTTCCAAAACCAGAGTAGTGCTGTGTGCAGAGAATCCGCAGCTGAGAGGGCACTTTCTGTAGGCACAGTTAGTGTATCAGTGGGCAAGAAACATGCGCGAGATTCAATCTCCTGTGAGCCACAGACTGTGGAAAGCCTCTTTTCTTCCTCCTGGGTGAAGGTCAGCATGCGGGAAGAGTGTGTGAGGCTGCGACCCCGCTGAGCTGGTACCAGCCTCCACACATGGTTGGCTGTGCTGCAGAGGAGGGTTGTGCTGTTCTGAATTCAGCCTGCTGGAGAAAAAAAATGGGGTCCTGATGTTCATTTGACACCTTGTTAATTCATGCTGCAACAGAAACCAAACCCAACCAAAGTTCCTTGAATGCACAATAAAGGCACAACACAACCAAAGTCTGTTTTTCATTTTGGCTGAGTTACAACAACAACAACAACAACAACTAATAATAATAATAATAATAATAATAATAATAATAATAATAATAAAAACATAGTCCCTAAAAGCAAAGACATCTCTAGAGCATTCTCTCTCTCTCTTCCCCCTCCCACTCTCTCTCAGGCTTGCTCTCTTGCTTTCTCTCTCACACACACTCTCTCTCCCCAACCCTGCACCTCCTCCTCCCTTCTTCCTTTTACTAATCTCTTCCACGGATGAAATAAGTAGAAGTAACCCAAATGTTCCAGTGTTTTGTGTCCATGCATTTATGACATAAAGAAAATTGTCTGCATCTACATTAAGCTTTCTACCTAACCGATGATCTGTAACTGATATTTTTAGATAAGACTTTATTTAAATTTAAAATCGCTTGTAATTTTATTTTATACTTAATATTTTACTGTTGCTTTTATTTATACTTAGAAACTGGACTTCCATTTACATCCTAGAGATTGATTGTAAATATGCAGAATTGCTAAATCAAAAATAAATCCTTGGACCAAATAACCATTGTACAAATTCTGGAGGTAAGGGAGAATATGTAGAAATACCTTTAGGAGTTTTGATTAGGAATTAATGACCAGGTTTCATTTACTGAGATACATTTAATATTTTCATGATGTTGCAATAAAAAATTACTGAGGATTTGCAATATTATAGTGATGGCAATATAATTATATGTCTAATTGTTATATGATTAATGGTTATTATTAATTTCTGATATGTAATTAGAGATGTTGTTGCCTCATAAAATGATGAAATAAAGCAATGTATTAAAAACTTCAGGGCAGAAGAGATGGTTCAATGGGTAGAGACACTTGCTGCCAAGCCTGCCAACCTGAGTTTGATCCTCCAGTCTTGCTCTCACATGGTCAGAGGAAAGAATAGTTTCAGAGGTTGCTTTCTGACCTTCACTTGTATACCATGGCAAGCACACAGCATATGCGTGCACACACACACACACACACACACACACACACACACACATGCTAAATGTAACAAAAATTTTAACCATGTAAAGTTGTATTTTATCATATTTATATTATTTCCATATTTGCCACATTTTATATCTGTGGACATTATCATTTCTAGATACTTATACTGAAGCCAATCTCTATATATAACAGGAATTTTATTTCAGATTTCCAATTATCTTAACAGTGAAGGATATGAGTCCTCTGTTTCCCTTCTCTGTCTAACCAGAAATACTACTGAACAACTTTATTCACAGGAGCAGGTCATTTTCAGTTGCTACAACAATCTATCCAAAGTCAGCAACTGTGCAGGACTCCACAGTGGTCTCTCCTCACAGACCCCACCAACCCAGTCTCCAGTGTTTGATATTTGTCATGCATCAATCGAACCAGAATTTTTCTTATCAGGTTCTTGCAAAGCTTGTAAAACATCTAGATTCCCACATGTTTTCTTTCAAGTAGTCCTGTTCCACCCTACCTAGGAAGGAGCCCAGAAAACTGTATATTCATTGTCTTCCTGGTGGCTGATGCTGAAGGTCCTGAAACTATGCTTTGTGAAGAAGGTTATAGGATTCCTGCTCTGATCAACATGGGACACAGACTCTTTCACATTGAGTGGAAGCACTCCTTGAGTTCTCTTGAGAGAGAATTGTCAGGAACTTGTGTTTCCCAATCTGCTGCATTTCTGCTTGTTAGCTGTGTTCCTGAAAAGTGGACACATTCTCTAAGTCATCTCATCCCCAACTGGTCACCTGTCTTCTGACTCTTCAGAATCTCTTTCTGCATCCTATATGAACTAGGTCTGCTGTACTGGACACTGTCTGTCTGCTTAGCACATAGCAAGCAGACCCAACTCCTCAGTACTGCATAGTCTCTCTCTAGAATGACAGGTGACATGCATCAAGTCAAAATGAATGAATTTGAAAGCAGTAAGCAGTCAGACTTGGTGAATGTGGCCAAATTGTCAAAACTAGATGTCACATAATTCTATTTGTACACTATTCTGGTGACAACAAAACTCTACGGACAAAGTGCAAACAACTTTTGCCAAGATCTAGAGGTGAGAGAGAAGGAATTTGTTACAAAAGAGTATAATGTAACTTTTTTTGTGTGTGTAGGTTTATTTTAATTTTATTTTTTACCCTTTTGGCTCTTTGTTCTTTTGGAGGCCCTCCACCCAGCTCCCAAATAAATCACACTGAGGCTTGTTATTACTTGTGAATGCATGACCTTAGCTTGGCTTATTTCTAGCCAGCTTTTCTTAACTTAAGTTATCCTATCTACTTTTTGCCTCTGGACTTTTGTCTTTCTCTATTCTGTATATCTTTCTTTACTTCTCAATCCATGGCTTGCTATGTAGCTGGTGACTGGCCCTTCATGTCCTGATCTTTTTTTTTTCTCTATTATATTTGTGTTTTAATTTTACATATCAGCCATGGGTTCCCCTGTCCTCCCCCCTCCTGCCCCCACCCCCACCCTTCCCTCAGCCCCTCCCCTCCATTCCCATCTCCTCCAGGGCCAAGACTCCCCTGGGGGTTCATTTAAACTTGGTGGATTCAGTATAGGCAGGTCCAGTCCCCTCCTTCCAGGCTGAGCAAAGTGTCCCTGTGTAAGCTCCAGGTTCCAAACAGCCAGCTCATGCACTAAGGACAGGTCCAGGTCCCACAGCCTGGATGCCTCCCAAATAGCCCAAGCCACTCAACTGTCTCACTTATCCAGAGGGCCTGATCCAGCTGGGGGTTCCACAGCCTTTGGTTCACAATTCATGTGCTTCCATTCATCTGGCCTTTCATCCCTGTGCTTTTTCCAATCCTGGGCTCAACAATTCTCGCTCCCACAGTCCCTCCTCCTTCTAGACAACTGGACACACAGAGCTCCACCTGGGGCCTGGCTGAGGATCTCTGCATCCACTTCCATCAGTCACTGGATGAGAGTTCCAGGCCGACAGTCAGGGTGTTTGGCCATATGGTCAGATCAGGCTTTCTCTCAACGATTGCCAGTAGTCTACAGAGGATGCATCACTGAGGTTTGCAGGCAAATGGATGGATCTAGAAAAAATCATCCTGAGTGAGGTAACCCAGACTCAGAAGGACAAACATGGTATGTACTCACTCATAGAAGGATACTAGATGTAAAACAAAGGTGACTAGACTGCTACACAACTCCAGGGAGGCTACCTAGAAAATGGGACCCTAGGAAAGACACAGGGATCACCCAATGACAGAGAAATGGATGAGATCTACATGAACAATCTGGATGACAGTGGGAGTAATGAAGGGCAAGGTTTGAGGGAAAGAAAGCTTAGGGGAGCAGGAGATCCCAGCTGGATCAGGAACATGTCCTGATCTTTTTCTTGAACCTCAATCCTTTCCTCTCAGTTCTCTCCTCCTATTTATTCTCTCTGCCTGACAGCCCTGCCTAACCTTTCTCCTGCCTTGCTATTGGCTGTACAGATCTTATTAGAATTATCAAGTGTTTTAGACAGGCAAAATAAAACAGCTTCACAGAGTTAAACAAATGCAAAATAAAAGAGGGCAACACATCTTTACATCATTAATAGAATGTTCCACAATATAAACAAATGTAATACACTTTACAAGATAGGAAATTATCTATCTGCTTTTGTTTTGATAATGGTGACCAATCTGTATGTTTTATTAGATCTCAGAAGTGTCCATCTTAGGCTGGAGAGGGTGCTTAGTGGCTAAAACTGATATTGCTTTTGCAAAGGGCCTGAGTTCAGTTCCCACCACTCATGTTCAGTGGCTTACAACTGTCCATAAATCCATTTCTAAGTGATTCAACATCCTCTTAAGGCCTTTGGTGGCACCCATACTCATATTCATGTGCACATATACATACTTATGAATAAAAATAAAATGACTCTTAAAAAAAGACACATGAATCTTAGAAATTACTCATACATCCATAAACTGTCTTTTAAAAAACTCAAGTTCTGTCAAATCTGGGGAGAGCAAAGTCATTTCATAAATGACTTCCTTTGAATCTTCAGTGTGATAGTGATCATCTTATTACCATGTAGACTTTTCAGATGGTAGCACGGTTTTTCAACCAAATGTTAACCAACTGAAACTCTATAACATTCAACATCATACTTTGCCCCTGCCCTCACAGCAGCAGATGATGGATGATCTGAAAGCAGCTCCTTTCGTAGCTTTCTAGACTAGGGAGTAGAGGGAAAGGTACAAAAGCTGAAGTAATTCTGTCACATTCCAAGTTCTTTATCCCATTCAATCTGGTGATTTTTAAAATTACAGGCATTTCCCAGAATGTTACATGTTTGATCAGGGTAAAACATGAGATTAAAGACATGCAAGTGGAAGAAACAGGGTTAAAAAATATAATCACCACCAGTGGCAAACCTTTCCATTTGGGGTATTTTAATACTTTAGCTGAGGTTAATACTCAACTTAGGAAAATGATTATTGAACACACTTTGCCACCTGTGGGGTCACCAGCAGATTATCCACAATACAAATCATTCAGACCATGCTATCCATCACATCATGGAGATTTAGTTATCACTGGAGATGGAGAGATGAGTGGCTGAGAGCTAAAACCTGAAACAGATGAGCTCTTTCAAAATCTATGGCATCCTGGATTCTTTGGTCTTCCAAAAGGATAAAGTCACTTGGTGGGAGAACACGTGCTACTAAGAGAATGTGGCTGGCTGGAGTAGCCACTGCCCTTATAACTTTTCTGTGAACCTGTACAGGAAAACTTATAAGGAAAAATAAATTACCATCCATACTATCACTGATATTGTCCAACAATGTTTGACATCATGATTTATAAATTAAATGACATTTCAACAGTTGTCAACTGAGTGAATTCAGTGGTATCATGAGTTTCTAAAGAACAGGCAGGGGTGAAGCTTTGCTGAGGCTTTGTGAGAACTGAATGATTATGATCATTAATTAAAAATGGATTAAATGAACTAGGAATTATGGATTTATCTGCATATGACCATCTGCATTAGCACATTTGCTTCTGCAAACAGGGAGTGAATATACCATGTCTGGTAGCCAAATCAGAAGCAGGTTGGAGAACCACAAGATAGGAAAGCTCAGCCCTTCCATGATCACCATTCATTAGCCCATCAGGTGTCTATTGGTTGTTGACTGCACCAGGCACAGTGGAAGCCCAAAACAAAAATTATGAACAGCTTGTGACCTCACCAAAAATGAAGCACTGGATACTTAAATTACGAAAATGCCTTGCCAGTTCCAACTCTGCATATGAACAATCTCACTCAAAACCTCGATAATTAAACTATCACCATATTGGAGAAGCAATGAGAACCAGAGCTTTAAATCACATGGAAATGACAAAGAAACATTGCTGTTGGGTTAAAATAGAATCAAAGTGTTAAAATCAATGCCAGAGACATTTTAAGTCAACTTATGACATATCTATGTCCATTTTTAATCAGAACATACATAAACACACCAGCAACATTTTTATAACAAGAAAAACTTTGCAGCGCATCTGATGGATGTGATCCATACATTAAATATATAGTATTATATTTTCTATCTTTCCTATTCATCTTTTAAACCATCTATCAGGGACCAATAAGGAACAGGGTCCAGAAGTTATGTCATGATGCTTTTCCTTTCCAAACAAATGTGTACACAAAAAGAAAAACAGTTCAGCATAGTGGTTTTTCTCTATACCAGCACTTGGGAAAATGAGGCAGGAGGATTATCCCAAGTTCAAGGCCAGCCTGGGGTTCAAAGTATGATCTCATCTCAAAATAACAAGTTTATGGGAAAAACTTTAGTTTGTGATTGGAGAAAACATAGCAAAGCACAATACATATATTAATGAGGAAAACAGGAATGCTTTGAAACTAGGAATGCAGCACACATTATTTCATGAGTTCAGAGTCAGGCTTTCATACCATGTTTGCTGGAGATTGCATGAGATCAGGGCGAACTCTGAGGCCAGAGACCAAGCACTCAGAAGATGCCCAACAAATGCCTATGGAGCCAAAGTGAAACACTGCAGAAAATGTTAAATTTACTATAAACTAAGTCTGCCAGACAGGCACAATTCTGGAAGAGGAAAGGAAGACCTGCATCTGAAAGCAGAGAGCTGGGCCATGTGCTGGAAGACCAGTAAACAGGAAAGTCTTTTGTATGTATGTGCCTGTATGTAAAGAAAGCACAGCTTGTGACATTCTTTAAGCTGAGAGTTGAGTGAGAGGGGCAAAGGATGAAACGAAATGTCCTTTTGACTTTTTATTTAATAATGTTTCCACTTTCACCACCAAACCTCTTCAGCGCTTTTTAGATACCAGAAATACCAGCCCAGAGCATTTCATGTTAATGCAACCTTGCATTGCTCAGTCCAGCCATGGCTTCAGTCATCACTAGGTGAGGGTAGACAGGAAGGATTGCAAATTATTAAGTTTTCTGCTTTTGTTTTGTTTGTTTGTTTGTTTGTTTTGTTTTGTTTTATTTCTTCCAAAGAAAGAACTTGTAGGTGCCAAATTCTGCAGTCAAGATCAGGACTGAGTGAGGTCTTTGTATTTGGTTTTACTTGAAAATGAATGAAAGTCAATTTGACATCAGATTACAATTCAGAATTGAATAATTAATGCTACCGTCTCCTTGAGTCATCTTAATTTATAACCAAGTAGTATATTGTATTCTGAATTCAATGGTCGTGTCCTGCAGTTAGTTAATCCTATAAAGACAAACAGCCCAAAGGCCAGGGATACAAAGGCATTAGCTGCAGAGCTGGTAGCTTCATGGGCCATTGGGAATGAAAAAGAAAGGAATAATGCTCAACTCTAAAACAGTTAGGGATATATTTAGCACGGAGCATATTTATTAGAGAATTTTCAGAAAGAAGAATGGTGAATGCTTTATGAGTTTTCGCTATGTAGTTTAATCCCAAAGATATATAAAATGCCTGTCAATGATTTTTCACTTGAGTATATTAGTGTTTGGGATGAATGACTTTTATTTTTAAAGAAAGTATACAACAGAAAAGAGACAAGGTGGGCTTTGTCAAAATTATGACATTTTTGATAGCAATGCTGGAGGATGGTGGTTGTTTTTTGGTCTGTGTTCTTCAATTGAAATGTGTTTCCAATTTTAACTAAAGCTTTTAGGTTCCAATAAAATGTGCATGAAAAAGGTTGGGGAAATGACTCAGTTAGGAAAAAGCTGGCTGCCTAAGCATGAGGACCTGAGACCAGATCCACAGCATGCCTGTAAAAAAGATGAGCTCAGCAAAATGTGTTTATGATTCTAACACTGGGAATGTAAAGGCAGGGTCATGCCTGGAGCTAGCTTAGACAAACAGTGAGCTCCAGGTTTAGTAAGAGCCTGTCTCAACAAAAAATAAGGTGGAGAATAATAGAGGACACTGCACATTGTCCTCTGGCTTTACCACAAACAGTATGTATGAAAACGTGAATAAAAAATAAATAATTTTTTTAAAAAAATTATGGATGGTAACTTTTCAAAGTGTTTTATTTATTCTTTGAAGTTTTCATAAGCTATATTTTGATCATATTCTTCCCCTTCCCTTGTAGATGTAACTGTCTTGTTGAATAAGAAACACAGAGCCAGTTACAGAGTTAAAAACCAAGAGGTCAGAGCAATAGCTGAAAGCCTTACCCTTTACTGCTTATGCTGTCTTTCTTCTCCACCAGAGACCTATTTCTATGTGTCCTGTCTTTTTTATAGACTTTCTGTTCTGTTTTCTCATTGGTTGTAAACCCAGCCACATGACCTCCTCATCACTACCTGTCTGTCAGACCTCCAGGTCTTCTATGGTTGGTATTGAGATTAAAGGCATGTGTCTGCCATGCTGGCTATGTCCTTGAACACACAGAGATCTGCCTAGCTCTGCCTCCCAAGTGCTGGGATTAAATGCATGCACCACCACCACCCAGCTTCTGCTCTGGCTTACGCTGACCTCAAGGCAACTTTATTAACATACAAATAAAATCACATTTCAATACACTATATTCCCTAATTCTTCCCTGAGCCTCTCCTACCTCTCTATTGCCCGTGTGTGTGTGTGTGTGTGTGTGTGTGTGTGTGTGTGTGTGTGTGTATTGGTGAGATTATAAGGCCACTCCATGAAGTTAAAAGGGAGGTTTATTTTGTGGGGTAGCTTAAAAATGAAGGGCTAGGTTGCAAGGTCTTGGAAAGGTATGGCGTAGTCCGGCGGTGTTCTCTGGAGAACTCTGCTCTGTCTACCTCCAGCGTCCAGGGTCCTGGAACCAAGAGAAGCCTCTCCTCTTGATCCTGGGTCTTCAGCATCCTCTCTCAGCCCTGCCTTGTAGGTGTGACCATTAAGGAAGTCTCAATGGGGGTTGGAACTTCCAGGCCAAGGCTGGAATGGCTACTCACTACATGTGTGTGTTTACTTATTTATACATATGGGAACTTTTAAACCAGAATAGCTCAGATATTAAAAGGAAGGTCATTAGTGAGCAGACAATCAGGATGTATTCTCATTTATATAAGGTAGGTAATAATACTATTAGATCATGATAAGAAACGTATATGTATTATATACTTAACAAAAATAGTCTATTAATTAATTGCATTACAGTTTATTTTGTGGTTGTTAAGTAAGCATTGTCTCATATTTCTAGCAAAATTATAAGATTCAGAATATAGTCAATGATAATAACATGACACATGCTTCATACAAATCTAAGTCTTTTTATTGATGTGCAAATACTTGTTTTTCAATTTTCCATAGGCAGCATCCCTCAAAAAGATTTTAAGGAGGCATCAGACATATCAAAGATACAAAGCCTACTAAACAGAATTAGATTGCAGATTATATCCACAATTCTAACTTATTATAAAGTATGAAAGCAACAGGAAGACATCTACATTTAATGTGAATTGGACCAGTGATGATTAGCATGTTTCTCCTGTAAACTTCCACTGAATTCAGCATGTGAGATCTGGGGGATGTTTTTGTTACTGATCCATTTCCTCTGTCCTGGAATCCAGTACATAGTAACAAATGCTTGTTTCTCTGAGATGTCAATGACATAACTGAGACAAATCTGTATTAGTTTCAATGACTTCCTCAACATGTCCCTTTTCATCTAACTCATATTCAGACCCCACATAACATCTCAGTATCCCTTCCCATCACAGAGGTCAGTAGCATTCTAAGTACCAGCAACTTCTCCCTGTATCATGGGACAGACAATTGCTTTGATTCTTCCCATAAATCAAAGATGGTTGATGATTGTAACTTAGTACTTCTGGTAGACTGTTCCACAAAAAGCAGATCTTAATCCACTATTTTTCCACAAAGTAATAGTTTCAAAGAACATCAGAGAAGAGAGAGAGAGAGGGAGAGAGAGAGAGAGGGAGAGAGAATAAAAATATAAAAATCATGTCAGAAGGAGTAGAAATTTAAAAGGTGTGACAGAAAACAAAAGTAAGCATGAATAAAATGAGTTCTTAAGAGGAAAGTGATGACAATAATATCTTAATGGAACTGAATGTTCTCCCCTACCTCAATAAAGTAAATTTTACAAAGATAAGTCATCAATGTGCAAAAAGAATCTTACACTGTGTTCAAGGAAAAATTAATAGGTGATTAATGTGAGGCATGCCTATAACATAACAATTTTTCTCCACAAAGAAGCTTTTCCTTGGTGACTCAGACACAACAAGTGAGGCATACACAAGAGAATCAATACAGTCAGCCCCAGCCTTCTCCATAGGAATCTTAAATGCAGAAAAAATAGAAACAATCAATAATTACAACTCCTTGGAGAAAAAAATGTGAGACTCAAAATGTTTCACTGTACAGTGAGTGGCTACTCATTTGAAGCCAATGGAGATGAATTTCCAGAAATTTTTAATCTCAGCACAGGAACAAGCAGCAGCCTGAGTAGAAGTGCTGGTCAAAGGAAAACTCTAGATGTTGTGGTTTAACTTGCAAAAACTAAAAAACAAAACAAAACAAAATCCAAAAAACAAAAACAAAAACAAAACCCAGAAAAGCTGTTGTAAAATTACTAATGGTGAGCCTCTGTATGATTATCTGGGGGGACGTGAGTGGGAAAGACTTGTCCTGACTGCTGGCCAGGCAGGACACAGGAAAACTTCCAACTACACACAGATAGTAGTTCATAAGAGAATACGCATGCTGTACAAGGTTATGGACCTGACACATAAATGTCACATCCAGAACCATCCCTTTAAATGAGGAGGTGAAGAGTTGAAAGAAAGTTAAATATTCCATTTTTATCACTTCTGAATATTTAACAATTTTAATATTCTTGTACTTTAGTTATGAATTATTCAGTGATTTTTTTTAGTATCTTTCATTTATTCAGTTTTTAACTGCCTAGCTTTGTGAATCATATTTTACTGTATTTTGGACACAAAATTGATTTGATCCTGTAATAGACTAGTACTATTATACTACCAAATAATTTCCATATCTGAATATTTAAAACACTATATGAAAAATAGAATAAAATGAAACACTTTAATTGGTTTTTGATTATAATTGTTTGAAAATTAATTATCATTTAATCTTAAATTTAATAACTTTTATTTATCAATGTTCCAATAATTATTTTCTCTGGTGTTTCAACTCTTTCAATTGCTCTATTTTCCATTTTGTTTTTTATTTTAAAATCACAAAAATGAAGCTCTCACCCATCTCCCTGGTTTTGGAGATTAACTATCAATCCCAGTTTGGAGAATTTTTTGCTTCAAAAGAATATATTCTTGGTGCTGGAAAGATTGCTCAGTGGTTAAGAACACTTACTCTTTTTTTACAAAGGGCTGAAGTTCAGTTCCCGGCATCCATGTCAGCTCACAATCAGGCTCCTGTATCTCTAGCTCTAGGAGAATCTGTATTGCCTAATTTTGCCTGTCAACTTGAGAACTTCTGGACCCAAGTAAAACCCAGGTAACTGGACACTTCTGTGTTGTTTTGTTTTGTTTCACTGAGTCATTTGAGATGGAAGAAGACCCACTCCAAATCTGGACCATACCTTCTGGTGGCAGCTCACATAAATGGACTTGGAATCAGGAAGCAATTGCATCTATCCTGCTGCTGAGACACTCCTTCATTGGGGTTAGAACCTACTTATTCAGGATTCTAACCTATACTGAATAGCCTCTGAGACATCCAGCCTAGTATACTAAACAAGTACTGGATTTTTGCCCCTTATTGTGAGAGACCACCATTGTTGGATTAACTGGATCATATCCTATAAACCATTCTAACCAATCTATATTCATTCTATTGGTTCTGTTCATTTAGAAAACTCTGACTAATACAGGATCCAACACCTCTGACCTCCACAAGCACCTGCATGAATGTGTACACAGACACAGACATAGACACAGACACAGACACACAGACACAGACACACAGACACAGACACACACACACACACACACACACACACACACACACACACACACATGCACTCTTAAAAATTAAAATAAAATATATATTAAAAAGGATATGTTTCTTTCATTTAATAAAAAAGTATTCAAGCTCCTGGGGATATTACATAAGCAGAAAAGTTTAAAGATACCTGTGGGACCAGGACCTGTCCTTAGTGCATGAGCTGGCTGTTTGGAACCTTGGGCTTACACAGGGACACATGCTCAGCCTGGAAGGAGGGGACAGGACCTGCCTGTACTGAATCCACCAGGTTTAAGTGAATCCCCAGGGGTGCCTTGGTCCTGGAGGACATGGGAATGGAGGGGAGGGGCTGGGGGGAAGATGGGCATGGGGGCGGGAGTGGGGAAGACAGGGGAACCCATGGCTGATGTATAAAATTAAAACACATAATAAAAAAAATACAATGGAAAAGTAGCTTTCAAATGTCTTGTGTTTCTGCTGGTAGGCATTTATAATATTCTTACTGTTAGTCACTTGTCATTAAATTAAAACTACAGTGTCTCAGAGTTCCTTACAATTGATATGTCCATATCAATAACATATCAATTACCATTTATGTCCTCATGTTTTCTTCTATGTGGATAAACAGACCCTTTGTCTAAAACCTGATGAAAAATGTGTTCTCCTTCCAACATTTTGCAAGGGTATGGGTACAAAATAAAATGCTTTAGTTACTTTAATTGTATTTTTATTTGGATTATGCCTACTAGTGGAGTATTTGAACATTGTCTATTTATTATTTATCTACATATTTACATATCAGTTTTTGGTTTTTGTGAATGAGCTTCAAATAGCCAGGCTAGCTTCACACTTGCTATGTAAATAAGGTTGGTCTTGAATTCCTGATTCTCCTGTCTTTTCAGTTGTTGGGATTATTGGTATTTATCAACATATCTAGCCCTTGACACTCTTTTTGTGTGCTATTTCTTCTTAATTGTATCAACTGATTCATCTTACTCATAAAACCATTAAAATTGTGAATGCTATTTGGGGTAATGAACGTTTTTGGTACAGCTAGCTTGCTAGATCATGCTTGGGTTTTCTGATTCCAAGTTTTTGAACTACCATTAATACGTACCAAAAAAAAAAAAAAAATCTAGAAACATTGATTTCATGGCTTCTCATTTAGTTTATCCTTAACTAAACATTGTTTTTCCCCCTCATTCTTTCCCAACACCATTTTCCTCTGTTACAGTCAAAATGTTTTTTTTTCTATTTTCACTTTAGTAACTTGTGAATTCTATTGAAACTTCCCAGCTCATAAGAACAACAGTTACTATTATTACTAGATAAATATGACTATAATACTAATTAAATTTAACTCATTTTAATTGACTATTGAGGAATACGCATGTGTATATATGTCTATGTTCAGGCAGATGCATCAAGGCACTCCTGTATGGAGCCAGAGAAAGCCATCTGTTGTCCTCTCTTGTTCTTTGCCTTTTCCTTGAAGCACAGTCGCTCATTAAGTCTGAACTTGCTATTTTTCTACTGTTACACTGGTGTCCAACAAGTCGCAATGATGCTCTGGTCTCTGCTATCCCTGCCCTTCGCTACTGATGTTATAGGCATGGATGGCCACAGCTGGCTTTAACATAGGTTCTATAAACTGAATCCCAATCCCCACATTTGAGCAACAAAAGCTCTTACCCACTGAGCCTTTTTTTGCCTTGAAATCCATTTTTGTCCTTCATGCTACACATACAGAGAGACAAAAGGCAGGATGTCCATTCTACTTCAAAAGTTGATTTTAAATTTTCAGCAGCCACTAACCTTGCCTGGTAGAGTTTGATGGTTGTAAATGGGCATGGAAATTTAAAATAGGTTTTTACCTGTGCACAGAACAAGTTGGTAATATATGGGAATGTTAGATTTTTTTTATTTTTGCTTTTGTTTGTTTGTTTGTTTTATTCAACTTCAGTTGTCTCTGATGCAGTTTGAATAAAGAAGATAATTGTTGTTTTGTAAATCAATACCACTCTGTAATTGCAGAAAAAAAAAATGTGGCTGTTTTGTTGACACTCTGAATGCTTCCAAGTAAGTATTATTTTTATTAGTTAAAAAAAGTCCACAACTCCTGATGGATATAAATGCAAATATTCCCAGCAAAATACTAACAAAGCAAATCCAATACCATACCGTAAAGATTATCTGGCATGAGCAAGTGGTGGGTATGATATAAGAATGGTTCAACATGTAGAAATCAACAAATAGAATACACCATACTGACATCATCTCAGCAGTCCCAGGAAAGCAATTGAGAAAATTAAATAACCATTCTCAGTAAAAACTCTCAATCAATTAGGAATATAAAGAACAGAACCTGAGTCAGTGTAGGCTGTTTATGGATAGTATGCTGAGTGAGGGGAACAGCAGTGCTTCCTCTATGGTAGAAGGAAAGAAGAGGAATGCAAAGAAGTCACTGCAGTGTCACTCAGCAACATGGCAAAGACATCCCAGCCAGAGTCAGTAGCCAAGGCAAGGAAAAGATGCTCACACTGAAAAAGGATCAAGTTATTTCTGTTTCCAGATGACAAAAATTTATATGTATAAATCACAAATAATTCCATCAAAAATATGTGATGAACAAATTCACCAAATTTGTATGTTATTATATTAATCGACAACATTTATAGGTCAATGCAGCAAATTGCCAGGGTGGGGGGGAATACTAAAAAGGAACACCTCCTATTAACAGTGTCAACAACAACAAAATCTAGGAATATGTGTAAATCAGGAAGTAACATATCTTCATAATTAAAATTAAAAAACAAAACAAAACAAACAAACAAAATAGCCAGATGTAGTGGTTCCGGCCTATAATTCTAGCACTCAGGAAGCTGAAATGGTATGATTACCAAAGGTTTAAAGTCAGGGACACATAGGGATGTCTAGGCCAAATTGGTACACAGTATGAGACAGTCTTTAGAGAACCAGAACGAACAATCACAAAGTTTTTATGGAAAATTATGAAAGACCCACAGTAGCCAAAGCAGTCATGAGAAAATGAGCAAAGGCAGAAATGTAACAACACCTGACTTCAGTCATATTGGAAAGCTATAATAATCAAAACAGAATGGTGCTGCAAAAAAATCCCACAGGTATGGAATATCATAGAAATGTATATATTAATACAGACATTTAAAGTAAACTGATATTTAATAAAGGCACCAAGAACCAACATTGGAAAATGACCACATCTTGAACAAATGGTGCTGGGATGGCCATAGACACATCACAGGAGATTAAACTAGACATTGACCCTTCACCACATCAAAAGATAATTCTAAACAAATGCAGAAAAATTGAATATAAAACCACAAAGCTTGAGAGTACTAGAAGAAAACAAAATAAATACTGCACACACAGTTAGAGGCAAAGATGTTTTACTTTTTTTCAAGACAGAGTTTCTCTGTGTAGTTTTGGTGCCTATCCTGGATCTCACTCTGTAGACCAGGCTGGCCTCGAACTCACAGAGATATGCCTGGCTATGTCTTCTGAGTATTGAGATTTAAGGCACAACTGCCTGGAGGTAAAGATGTTTTAAAGTAAGTTCTCAGAAGTGCAGACAGTGGAAGCAAAATTAGGAAGTAGAATTCTGTCCCATTAGCACATCATCATCACTCAGCCATAAGGAGAGGTGCAGTCATGTGACAACAAAGCTGGCATGGAAATGGAAGAAGCTGAGTCTGGAAAGATAATTACTGCTTGTCCCCACTCATTACTGGAGTCTGATGGTGCAGATCTTGTAGTAGATATTAGAAGAGAGCTCACCTGAGAAAGTGGGAGACATGATGCTAGAGGGTCCAGGGGTCCAGCAATGGTACCAGAGACCAGTAGATAAAGGGAAGGAAATCTATTGTTCTATAAGACATTGCAGGTAACTGAAGTCTTCAAGAATTGATTACATATTACAAAATAACTAAAGAAAAAGATTTTTAGCCGGGTGGTGGCGGCACACGCCTTTAATCCCAGCACTCAGGAGGCAGAGTCAGGTGGATCTCTGTGAGTTCAAGGCCAGCCTGGGCTACAGAGTGAGTTCCAGGAAAGGCGCAAAGCTACATAGAGAAACCCTGTCTCGAAAAACAAAACAAAACAAAACAAAACAAAACAAAACAAAAAAACAAACAAAAAAAAGATTTTTAAAGTACTATCAAATGAAAGTGATGGTATTGAGAAGATGGAATGCCAATTACACTAGAATGATAACTATGTAACATATCCAACATACCCAATTAAAATATCATACTCCATAAATAATTACAAAATGTTATATTTCAATTGAAGTACTGCATTTTTTAATTCAGGAAGTTTATAGTATGAAGGAAATATTTAAAATGCATTGATCTATGGCAATCCATCTCCATGACCCAACGCAGAAAACTAGCAGAAAAGAAGTCTTTGTTGAAGTATAAAATTAGCTCTGAGCTTCAGGGATGCTTAGAGCTAAATATAGCCAAACCCAGACACTGTTGCCTAACTCTGGAGCTTTTATATCATTTGTTCCTATATGTTTCCTTCTGGTTTTACAGACTTAGGTTTTATTTTGACTGATTGATTTGTTTATTTGATCATTATAAGTGACAGAAACAAGACTCTTAAAATCCTTGCTAATGGAGGCTCTCACTGTTTTATTTTAGCCAGAGAAAAGGTCTTAGCTAAGAAAGGTAATAGAGGATTTCTGGACAGCAACCTTTTCAAGTCTCTTGTTTTCCTTGTCTCAGGGATGAAAAGTCACAGATAACTTTTTTTATGGGACATAAAATCAAACTGGCAGAGTTGAAATATACAATAATTCCCTCCCTCTCCCTCTCCTTTTCTATCCCCCTCTCCCTTCCCCTCTCCCTCTCCCTCTCCCTCTGTGTGTGTGTGTATGCATGTATGGTAGTGGGAATTAGCCCATTTCACCCATGGCCTTAAATAGCACACTAGGTAATTGCTCTAAATGCTCTATCTCTGAGCTATATACTCAGGAAGGATTTCCTTTGGTTTACATTTTTCCCATTCAACTTAGCTTAGATCAATATCAAAAGAATTTTTGATTTCATAAAGTTTTGCAGAAGTAGTTTATCTAAGACGTCTGTTCCAAAGTCAATTTACTCCATGACTGGGACTATAGTCTTCTTTTTTATTTCACTGTAACCGTTTATCTTAAGGAATTATTACTCAGTATGTCAGGATGATTCTCCAGACTTCTTTTAGTAATAAACAACAACACTTTGAGTCATCTAATTATTGTGGTTGCTTGAGTTGTTCTTGGCCACTGTTCCATCCATCTTAATTGTAAGAGGATAATACATTCTCACCCAACAGAATCTCTGTTTTACTTACCAAGTGGAATATTTATATCCTAGAATGCATATGGTCATGGTATATTCAAATGTTGACACTGGGATAAATGAACTCTCATGAGCATTTTTTTAAAGTTTGCTTTCTATTGTCATAAAGTATCAAAATGACTTGGGGAGAAAAAGTTTATTTCAGTTTACAATTGTAGTTCATCATGAAAGGAAGTCAGAGCAAAGACTAAAGGCAGTCATCTGGAGGCAGAAACTGCAGCAAAGGCCATGGAAGCAGCCTGCTTACTGGCTTGCTCTTCCTGGCTTGCTTGACTTAGGTTTTTACACAGCCTTAGACCACCTACCCAGAGGTAGCACCCCCCACAATGGGCTGAGCCTTCCATTGAGAATCATCAATCAAGAAAATGCCTTATAGGCTTGCCAATAGGGCACCTATGGAAGCATTTTTTTAAGTGAAGTTCTCTATTCTCAGATGATTCTAGCTAGTGTCAAGTTGACAAAAAAAAAGTTACCAACACAGGGCTTTTGTCATCCAGTCTACCATGCAAATGCCAGATTCTAAGCCACAGTTCCCTCTCCATCTGGAAGCAGGACTGCAGGGCTGGTGTAGTATAAGTGTGTCTCTTGTTAAGTATTCCCACCTACAACGAGCTAAAAATAAACCTTTGCACCTTTGAAGTGACAAAAGTTTGAGATCTCGGTATCCACATCACTAGTCCTGTATAATATATATATATATATATATATATATATATATATATATATATATATATGAGCTACCTGGCTTTATGGGGAATAATTTCAGTCAAGCTTTTGACACCACACAGCTTGGCCTCTTTACTATTGGTAACAGGACCAGGAATGCTTTTAAATCAAACAAAGCAGAAAAAGAATTTCAGAAGACTCAGAACCAGTTTGAATGTGTGTGCCTTTCCATATTTCTATAGTAATTTAGTCATGAACAGAGAATGAAGATGCTGAGCCTAACCAAAGGTTACTAGAGCATAGGTGCTTTGCCATTATGGATGGATTTTTTTCTTTTTTTGTCTTATAGAGTAGCTGGATAGAACCAGAAAAGTTCTTTTGTCCCATGGGAGTTTTATGCTCCTCCTCCTCCTCCTCCTCCTCCTCCTCCTCCTTCATTATGTAACAAAGATGTTGTATTTAATACAGAGCTACTGTTGCCAGGCCTTGACTCAGAAGATACTCTTATTGAACTTGGACTTCTCAGTTCTCAGCAATATGCATATATATATATATATATATATATGTGTGTGTGTGTGTGTGTGTGTGTGTGTGTGTGTACATATTACTACATATACACTATATATGTACATTTGCATCATATACATATATTATAATATTATATATGTATGTGCCTTATATGTATATATTGTGGATATACTGAATATTAAAATGATCAAAGTCATTATTTCCTTGGGGAGTTTTGACTCTTTGTGTTGGAAAATGTGTGTGTTATTGATTTATTTACTTTTTAGGAGAAGACCATCTACCTTAAACCTCTGTGCCCATTCAATATAATTTTTGTCTGCTGCTGTCTTGACCCATTTATTGGAGGTGGTGAAGCTGTCCTGCCCTGGATTAACCAAGTATCATACTTTCTTGATGTTTTGATTATTCTAAATGTCCATCTCAACATGCAAGAGCAATCAAGTGACATTTATTGAAAGAGCTCAGGAAGACATATAAGTGCTAAAAGCTGCATCCTGTTTAATGGAGCATATGGTGTTATCTATTTTAGATAAAGAAAAAGAGGAGCCAAGGAGATATACAGAACTTCCTCCTGTTCCCAATCCTCAACCCAAATACATTAATAAGAAGTGATGATCTATCATTGTAAAGATACACATTAAAAACTAAGGAATGACTAATAGTTTTTTATCATTAAATGATTTTTCAACATTAAGTAATTTTGATGTAGCGATCAACTCATTAAATGTAATTCAAAAGTATTTGACATTGAATTGTTCAACACTAAAATGTCAGCAGCGCCTCTGTACCAAGGACTTTCTTAAACAGTAATTCTCAAACTACCATGAGGGATAGTCCCCAGGTGGGCTTGCTAAATCACAGATTGCAGGACTCTTCTAGAAAACTCTTTGGTCCATTTGATATGAGCTAAAACATAAATTTGCTTTTCTGACAAGCTCCTAAAATGACACTGTTGGGGCTGACAAAGGAATGAACTTCAAGGAGCACTGTTAGATTAAAGCCACATAAAGCAGGGGTGAGGGGGGTTGTTGGGGGGTATGTACCTTATTTGTCAGGATCACTTAGAAGTATGTCTCATAGGCACCTGCAATTAACTCCACAATTAAAGCACTTATTATCACAAATGGCTAAACACTAAGCTCCATGTCAGATCACTGCTTAGCATCACCCAAAGTTAAATTATCTCCTATTATCCAGCTGATACAAAGAGTAAAGCCCAGCATGTAAACTCCTGTTTAAATAGACACAATTACTATCACTAATCAACACAGTGTGGAGCTTGCCAAAAACCTATAAAACTAATGGGTCTGCAGAAAAATCACATCACCTCTAAACCTATGCTGGTAAATTGACAATACACAGTCTGTCTCTGCTACCTACCTCTGAGTGGCCAACATGGCTAAAAGAAATTTTTCCTCCAAAGAATTCGTCCTAAATTTCTAGACCCAGATCTTTCCACAATGGCATCTCAGAAGCATAAGTGCTGGCTTTACATATTTGAGACTAATTGTTGGGTGGGGGATATTTGAATTAAAATATCACAAGGATGTGTTTGTCCTGCAATGGAAAGATCACCTTTAAAATCTATGGTTCCTTTTCCTATTAAAAAATAAATACAGGAAGGAATTCACTGATTAATTCAAGCAACCTTTGCTCGATCATGAAGGAAGCCTGCAGAAATCATAGCGCACACACAGTCTAATGAAAAAGCAGCTGAGGATCCCAACCTGTGGCTGCATTTGTAACCTCTGCTCCCGGGGTGTGCATTACATAGTAGATGAAATTAAAATTCTGATAACTGATACAAATGCTTTGTAAGGGAGGTAATTGGTGTGTGTGGTCTCATCTTTGCCTTTAATCCCCCTCATTTTGCACTACTCAGTTTGCTATAACCAGTCTACACCAGCTTGCTAAAAGCAGTCTATAAGAAATTGTTTTCACTTGGAAAACTGCAACTGGCCATGGAAAGTTTAGGAATAAAACTCACGGAAAAATGCTTTCCTGAGCAATTGTGTGTGGAGAATCAGGCAGTATGTGTGAAAGAACACACACACACACACACACACACACACACACTTACACTTATATTTCACAAAACACAAATACCTTACACAGACATATACATATATACATACATATACACTACACATAGACATACAAACCACACACATATATACCACCATTACCACTATACATCATGAACACCACATATATGACTCATACATATGAACATTATTTTTTTATCAAAGGTAGTTGATCAACCAAAGGCCAATGACCCATACATGTTACCCACTTTTTGACTTCTCCATATTCTACACTCTAATGCAAATCTTTTCACTCTCCTCACCTAGTAAAACTTTACCCAGAGGCCCCATTCTTCCCTGGATCTATGGGAACCTGACAGCTTGGAGCAGCTGCCTCCTCCTGCTTTCCTTCATTCCCTTTGGGCTAGTTCTTTTAAAACTAGCCAATCTTGAAAGATGATGGGATTAGGCCCCAGCCAATAGGGAAAAGACACAGTTCTATAGTATAATAAGAGTCAAGGGGTCTTCCTGCCCAGGTTTTGCTATTTTTGGTCCTGTTGAAGTCTTTTAGCAAAAGGAAATTGCCTTGCTAAGCATTTTTGCTTTGTTTATGTGTTCCTTTATACAACACAGATTTTTCCTTGTTTCTAACACACACACATACACACAGCACACACTCATACCACACAAATAGACACACACTACTACTCACAACTCACACAGAGACATACACACACATACCTCACACATGATATACATATCCCCATGACTCACAGGTACATGCATGTACACCTACACACACACACACACACACACACACACACACACACACACACACACACCTTACTTGAATAATACTTCTGGGTGGAAGTATAAATTTCCTTAGGCAAACATTTCCTGCTAGACAAAAGGAATCAACTACAAACTCACTGGTGCATGGACAGGATTTCCCTTCTATGGGCTGATCTGTACATTTGTTCCATGGGCAGGATTAGATTTGATGAACTATTTCAACACTTGTGTTTGAAAATGTTCATACTTTTCACTATGGATATTTTGTTATCATATTAAAAAAACAAAGAACAAATAGATAGGTGGCTCAGCCCATAAAGGTTCTTGCCACCAAGCCCGAGTTGGTGCTAAGACCCACTTGGTAGAAAAAGAGAACTCTCTGGCCTTTCAAGTTATCCTGACCTCCATAAGCATGTTGTCCACCCACACATATTAACACACATATGAAAATAGTAAATAAATAAAATGTAATGAAAAGGGAAAATACCCATATAGAAACTAAGAATCTGCTTGGTTGTAAATTCTTGTCTTTTATGCCTGAAGACTACAAACATTGAAAGCATGTGCAGACATTCAAAAGGATAACTAATACAAATGCATGTAAGGAATCTCCAATGAGAAGTTCCAGACTATCATTATGGTTTAAACAACAGAAATTTGATTTCTCACATTTGTGGAGATCAGAAGTTCAAGATCAACTTCTGGTACCATTGGAAGACTATTTCCTTCTTACTATTTCTCACTGTAGGAAAGAAAGGCTGTAAAGGCCAGTTTATGTTTAGACAGGTTGTTGGTAGAAATATCCAGTATGAATCAGCTAAAACAGAGTTGACACCAGACATACAGAAGGCTATTCAGCAGCAGAAATGGTCGACACTAGATATTTAGAGAACCCAAAAGTAAACAGTGATGTAATCTGTTACATAACAATGTTGGGCAGTTATATAACACTGTTTGTATGGTTCTGTATAAATATAGTGTTGAAATCAGCAGCCTGAGACTTTGACTGAGGTTTTGTCCTTTGTCTTGATTCAGCCTCCACCAACATGCTTATGTGTTTATTGGTAGGTCCATATGACTACCTGCATACAGCCTATGTGTCCATTCTCTGTGTGTGCTTATGATTATTTGTGTGTAACCCCTATGTGCTAGCATGTGCCTGAGGCTCTACCAGTAGCTGCCTGTCTAGCAGCCATCATCTGGAGTAAATGATGTCTCCTTCTCTGGCTGTGGGTTATCAAAATCTTTTCAACCTTCCTGTGACACTTCCCATTTCGTGGCATTTGAGCTTGGACTTCATAGTATCCCAGACTCTCTGTGCTGTGCACTGGCCCTTCATGTGGAAAGAAAGGAGATATTCTACAGTGTCTCTTCCAAGCCATCCCGAATCTTGTCATTTAGAGCCTTACAATACAACATCAACTACTATAATATTCCAAATATAGCCAAACTGTGGTTAAAGCATTAAATGCACAAGAGAAAGGACAAACCTTCCATCCAAAGCAAGAACAACATACAGAGCAACCCCCTTAACACTTTCCTGTGTATTTCTCTTAATTATTCAAATCTAGATACAAACTTTGTATCTCAGACATATCATGCTTTCATTCTTTTGTTTGTTAACTGTGATTCTATGCTTGAGACTGAAGACAGAACCCCCACTTTGGACTAAAAGTTACTTCCTGCTTCACATTTCATTAATTAGTTATTATATCCATCTAGGGAGGGACAAGACATTCCTTATAATAGAGAAAGAGCCTCAATCCTCTGTCATATTCAGACATTAAAAAAAAAAAATAAAACAGCTCACAGGTTTATTTTGAATCATCATGTAAGCCAGAGAAATCTTTTGTCTAAATGATGAACTAACATTTGTTATAAGACAGCCCTTGTTGATTGTTTTGTACTATTCCAAACTTCTTCCTATTGTATTAACTACAAAGAAGGTAGATGATGTCATTATATAAACAGTCAAGCAGCTCTATGCAATTTTCTTATGTCTAATACAAAACAAGCCTCCCATAGAACAATCACTGATGCTACCTGGTTCTAAGTTCACTTTGTGGTCATTCTGCCCTAGCTAAGCATGTGATTTGTGTCTGAGCATTGGATTCTCTCCTCCGTTCCAATTGTGAACTTTATTCCTCAGCCTCACAATTAACAAAATCCCCTGCACACTAAATAATAGCCGCTGTGTTGCCTGGCATCACTCTACCTTTCAAACATAAGTTTGAACTAATATGGCTCCATTGTGCTCTGAGACCCATGTATCAACACCAAAGCTCCTACTGTAGGGCTATGACATCAAACCAAAGGGACTGTGAATTGCCCAATGCCAAGAACACAAACATGATGCATTTGCAATAATGCTGGTATCATCTGGAACAGAATTTATTCTCAACCACACCCCTGGGTAAGCTTGTAAAAGCATGTGAAAACAAGAAAAATAAGCCTGAATTAAATGCTTTATTAGAATAATATGGAGAATCAGCACTTACCACATTGATGCATTTTGCTGTCTTCATTTGTGGATACAATAGTGGCTTCATATTGAGTATCATCTTGAATATTTACAGACTTTCACAGTCATTTTAACCCTAGTTAACCCTAGCTTTTCTACATGTGTATTGTATGTATTCTCTCTCACAATGAGCATCACTAAAACAATTTAAAATGGAAACACTAAGTCTGGGACATAGAGCATGGACAGCGTCAAGTATGTGAGTGAGTTAACATTTTTCTGCTTGGAACTGTGTGAACACAAAGCAGAGGGAAGACTGGACAGATTGATAGCATTTTTCATCAGCTATATTCACACAATTCAAGCATAATCCCAGATGGAAAATATTCTAATTGTAACATGTTAACAGGAGGTACTAAGAGGAGAATGAACAATTAAGTGATGATCTACTTATGATTGCAGCTGTCTTCAATTTTTGTCTCTACCACCATGTGGGTTTATTTCTTAAATGAATTTTGATCTGAATGCCCTAATTATTTTTCAATTTAATGGAAAAAATCCTTAAATGTGTCCAAACAAGGTGCTGCTCTCAACAAAACTGACAAATGCCTTTTATGGTTCCTTCTTCCCTGTGCCCCCTTTTCCATCTATTCTGTGTATACTTGTGAAATCAGAGCAACAGTACAACAATCAATAAGCCAGAGTAACAAAACAAAGCAAAGAAATACAATCTTACTGTTGACCAGACTTACTCTTTTGAGGGCAGGGATGCCTCTTGCTTAGAACCTAACTATCTAACTTACTTTCCTTCAGATGGAAAATAAGGTTGTTTCTGAAATTAACAACTATATAATAGTTTAATTGTTTATATATCAATATTTATTTTAAAAGAACATTATCAACTACATTAACCAATACAATTTTCCTAAATTTAACTTTTATCCTGCAACTCGGAAAGAATTGGGTGTTATATCTTGCCTTGAGCTATTATATGAACACAGCTAAAGATGGCATATCTTTAAATAACTTTAGACTGTAGACATTTGAACTGCTGATGGATTAAATAGCATTTAAGATGTCTTTTAATGATGTTTGAAGAGAATTGGAAGCTTTCAAATTCTCTCCTGTTAAATGGATTGTTATATGTTCCTCTGTTTCTTAACCTGCTATAGACTTTAATGAACATGCTTGACAGTATAACTCTGTCCCTCAAATCAATATAAATAGATGACCCATTGCATATTTCTGGATTTCAGATAAACTGTTCTCTTACCAATTTCATACCCATTATGAGAACCCATAAAAATCATATTTATTGTTGACTTAAACAATATATTATAGAAAGAAACTGACAGGTAACACAGACTCCTCCTACAAGATGAATGTCCCAAATAGAAATAAGCCTTGTTTTAATTTCACTCTCAGAGGTCCCTGGAATTGGAACACTCAGCACAAACTATGTATTCTTTCCTTTCTAACTTTCTAAGATTTTTAACTAATTACAGTTGAAATAATAATGTCTTTAACATGGGCATTCATTCTGTTAATATTTATGGACAGTTTTACACACACACACACACACACACACACACACACACACACATATACACACAAATATATGCCACTAAACTTTGTGCTCATAATGAATGAGTAATAACTGGCATGCATGTGCAATTGCTATCTATTCAATGAATTGCGTTGTACCTACAGTATATACAGTCTAGCTGTCTTAGTCAGTGTTCTATTGCTGTGAAGAGACATCATATTCATGGCAACTCATGAAAGAAAGCATTTGATTGCGGACTTGCTTATAGTTTCAGAGAGTGTCCATTATAATCATGGTGGGAGCATGGTGGCATGCATGGTAGGCATGGTAGCTAAGAACTGCATTCTGATCAGTAGACAGAGAGAGAGAGAGAATGAGAGAATGAGGGGCGGGGAGATTGAGTTTGGCCTGGAGTTTTGAAACCTCAAAACCTACCCCCAATGACATACTTCCTCCAGTAAGGCCACACTGCTGTGGAATATTACTTTAACTATGTAAAGATGTGTTACATTTGTTTATGCTGTGTTTTTTTAATTATGTAAAAATATATTGTTGTTTTACCTTGCCTGCCTAAGGCACAAGACTGGTTTAATAAAAGCTAACCAACCAATAGTTAGGCAGTAGAAGGATAGGAAGGCCTGGAGAGCAGAGAAAATAAGTAAGAGAAGGAACATTGGCTAGGGAAAGAGAGAAGAGAATAAGGGAGAAAGGGAGGGAGATATCTGGGTGTAGATATAACTGTTTTAAATAAGAAACACAGAGCCAAATACAGAGTTAATAGCCAAGAGGTCAGAGCAATAGCTGAGAGCTGAAAACCTTACCCTTCACTTCCTGTGTCCGGTCTTTGTTATAGACTTTCTGTTCTGCCTTCTCATTGGTTGCAAACCCAACCACACAATCTCCTAGTCACTGCCTGTCTGTACAGACCTCTAGGTCTTCTATGGTTGGTATTGAGATTACAGGCGTGTGTCGCCATGCTGGCTGTATCCTTGAACACACAGAGTTCCACCTAGCTCTGCCTCCCAAGTACTGGGATTAAAGGTGTGCAACCACCACCACCCAGCTTCTGCTATAGCTTGCTCTGACTCCAAGGCAACTTTATTAACATACAAATAAAATCACATTTCAGTACAAATAAAATATCACCATACCTGGGGCCAGCCAGGCAGCTGTCAGACAGACAGACATGGAGTAGGACATACAGAATGAAAGAAAGGTAAGAAGCCCTCAGGAAAAATGTAGATGAAGAGAAACAGGTTAAATTAAGTTATAAGAGCTAGTGAGACAAGCATAAGATAATGCCGGACACTCATAACTAGTGTTAAGTCTCTGTGTCATGCCTGATATGCTTGGTGTTCCAATGTGGGGCCTAAATTTCACATAGGATCTGAGAGAGCTGAGAAGAAACAAAGGGGGGGCAGATATGGCTCCCTTAAAAGGCTCTGCCATAAAGCAAGTCCTTGAGGATCTGCACGTTAAGTAGAAACAATAAGCTGAATACAAACATCTGCCACAATGAGGGCACCAGCTTCCTAGAGTAGGGAAGTTGAAGGCAGCTGTCTTGGCCAGGCTCACAAACATGAAGCTTGGCTCTCACAGACCTGAGCAAGGCAGAGACAGCTGCCATGCAAAGCTGCTCAGCACTTTAATGTTTGGATCATGAAGTCAGAAAGGGCTAGAGACATGCAGTAAAGATAGGTCCAGATGTAAAAATAAAACTTCTAAACAGGTTACAGTGTATTTTAAAATGTGCACAGGCTTAGGAAAAGAAAATGGGTACAGATAGTCAAAGGAAAAAAATTAAGTTTTAAAATAATAGTCTTTAAAGAGATAATTAAGTAATACAAAGAGAAAAAGCCATATTGCTGTGGATATCACTCTGAATAGATAAAATACTGATTGGCCAGTAGCCAGGCAGGAAATACAGGTGGGACAAGCAGAGAAGAGAACTGTGGGAGGTAGAAGGGTGGGAAGGATAGACACTGCCAGCCACCGCCATGAGAAGCAACATGTAAAGACACTGGTAAACCACAAGCCATGTGGCAAAGTATAGACTAACAGAAATGGGTTAATTTAAGATAGAAGTAGATAACAAGAAGCCTGCCACGGCAATACAGTTTGTAAGCAATATAAGTTTCTGTGTGTTTACTTGTTTGGGTCTGAGCGACTGTGGGACTGGCAGGTAAGAGAGATTTGTCCTGACTGGGCCAGGCAGGAAAAATATAACTACAAATGGCACCCAACGTGTTGGCAAGAGTTTCCACCTAAAACCTGAGAAAAAAAGATTCTAAAACAGAGCTAAAAACAGCTTCCTAGTTGTCTCTCTCAAGTTAGCGGCAGCCTGCTGGTTTGAGCTACTGTGGTGGGTCTCTGGCTTGTGTGTCTGACCTGCAGTGTGGTGGGAATGAGGAGTCTACAAGCAGTACTTTGCTCTGCTGCATGTTGGATTTAGCCTTTGCTAGTTAAAAAAAAAAAGTTTCTGGGCGATGCACTGCTTTGATAGAACTGCTTCTGATAGTTGATGGTACACATGGCTCCAGACCCAGAGCTGGCACTAAACTGTACCACGTCCATGTTGGAAAGCTGAGGTGGGCGGAGCCAATAGCCACAGTGTGTTTCAGTCTTACAAAGATGGATATTACACAGAGAATCTGGTTTGTGTTGTCTTTGGGATTTTTAACTGCAGAAAAAGATTTGATCGTGAAAGCTGTTGAGTTAAACAAGTATGTAAATTTTAAAGGTACCTTGACTTCAAAATTTGGATATAAGGATATGTTGCTTTGGAAAAGAGTCTCTGCTTTTGTTTCCACAGAAAGCCAGAGGCTGTGGATTTGTTCCAGATTAAGATATATCAGGTTTGATCAGCCAAGACCACCTGAAAGGTCTCCAATGACACCATGGCCCAGATGATCCAACATCCAGAATGGTTTCAAGGCAACTGGCTCAGAGGTTCACCCTCATGGACTACTCCATAATCCTAAAATTTTCTTTGTGTCCCCATAAGATACAGCAACCCCCTTCAGCAGGAAGTAGTTAGAGAAACTATGCCCAAATTCCCCAAAAAAAAATCAAGCTGGCTTTGGAGATGGAATTGGCTCACTCCTTCTCTAAACCCAGACATATTGCTAAAAGAAAAGGTTAAGAGATTCTTGTGTCCCAAATCAGAAGAGACCTCTGGTGTGGGACAGAGAAAACCCAATATTTTTATTTAAAGCAGGTTGATTATAAATGCAATCTCTTTCTAAAGAAAAAAAAAGGAATATGATATAGATATAATAGGATGAAAGGATAGATTAAGGAACTTACTTCTAAAGAGCAACAACTTGTTTAAAATGTTTTACATTGGCATAGATCTTAGTCTATTGATACAAAGTTAAAGTTAATTTTTTTATACTGTGTGTATATTTCCACTCCTGTTTAAGGAATTATGTTTGTATTGCTCATTTAAAATTATAATGGATAATTAAAAATAGATTAATAATTAGTCATCTATGATAATCATACTCGTAGCCATGTTAGTTAAGTCTTCTAGGTATACACTGAGATATTTCAGATAGATAGGTAATCTTCAAATACTTCAAAGATCTACAGAATATGGCATTTAAACTATTTTTAAAATTTAGACTTTCTGGACAGTGAGACATGTCTGCTCCTGGCAGCACCAATTTACTTCAGAGAGGAGGATGGGCATTGAAGACACTTCATATGGAGTTTATCTTCACCTTGGCAAAAATAGCCATTTGTGCAAGAAACTGTTTTTGCCTGGACTTCTTGATCAACTGGACATGCAGGACCCATAGAAAGGTGACCACTGAACTTTGCTTGACAAAATGGTCCTTCAGGTTCCTGCTTTGCAGAGGAAACTGCCAGACATTCTACAGGACACTGAGAGAAGTGACCAAGAGACTCTAGCCCTATGGGCTGAAGACAAATGCCCCAACTTTACAAAGGAACATTAGGTGACTGTCCAGGCTGCCAGCTGTCTCTGTCTACCCTACAAGACTCCCAAAAGTTGCTTGCATCCTTCTCCTGGTTCTCAGGTAATATTATATCCTTCTGAGGTCTTTGATGTGGTTGAAGACTAAATAGTTATAATTTTCTCAGCTATGATAAAAGATAAGTTAGATATAAAACCTTAGACTCACAAATATAAGATAGATAGGATATCTTCTTTAATATTATAACTATAATTCTTGCTTGATAATTGTTTTGTTATCTGTTATTTTACTATGTGAAAGTTAACCTTTCTTTTTTAACAAAAATGAAAAGGGGAAGTGCTGTGGATATCACTCTGAATAGATAAAATACTGATTGGCCAGTAGCCAGGCAGGAAATACAGGTGGGACAAGCAGAGAAGAGAATTGTGGGAGGTAGAAGGCTGGGGAGGATAGACACTGCCAGCCGCTGCCATGAGAAGCAACATGTAAAGACACTGGTAAGCCACAAGCCATGTGGCAAAGAAGAGACTAACAGAAATGGGTTAATTTAAGATAGAAGAAGTTGATAACAAGAAGCCTGCCACTGCAAAACAGTTTGTAAGCAATATAAGTTTCTGTGTGTTTACTTGTTTGGGTCTGAGTGACTGTGGGACTGGCAGGTAAGAGAGATTTGTCCTGACTGGGCCAGTCAGGAAAACTCTAACTACACCATATAAAGATGGGAAATACACAGGGAATCTGGATCCTGTATGGTGTTGTGTTGGATTTGAAGTTTTTGAATGCTGATAATCAAACTTTAAAATGAAATTCAGAGATGTATTCCTTTGGGGGAGAGGTTATGCTTTTGTTTCCATGGGAAATGAAAGACTGTGGATTCCTTCAAAGTTAATAGAAATCAGGTTTGATTGAGGGGACCTCCTGAAAACCTTGGCTACAGGAATAAAGAAATAAACCAAGAAAGACTGCAAGACACATCTTGTGTATACTGATCCCTCTGCATGTAAAAAGTTTTGAGACTAGATAACAAATGTTCCAACTAGTGTTCCAGGACTTGATCATTATTTCAATTTTCTCAGGGTCCCCTATTTGCTTTTGCACTCACACTACAATGTGGTTCTCCTTTTTCAGGACTATTGGCTGCCAATCCACAATGAGGGAGGGAGCAGAAGTGACTGAAGGGTTGGATGGCTTGAGGGTCATGGAGATAGCTCTTCAGGGTGCAGCTTCAGTGAGTCAGCTCAACTTTATTCCAGAATATAGGGAATATATATGATTGGGAATAGTAGCTGAGGAATCACCTAGTTTGCATCAAACAGCATGCTCCTATCATAAAGCTCCTAGTACAAGTCTTAGTTATCATGTTTCCTCAGTCCTTTCATAAAGCTCCTGGTACAATGTCTAATTACTGTATGGGCAGGAGGGGGAAAGCTCTAGCAGGGAATTATGCTGAGAGTCACATTAGAGATAAATCAGGCATCTAGGTAAGAGATAGCTTTCAGACAAGGTCAGGCCTCTGGGCCTACAGACCTTCTCTAAAAGGAAGCCTTGCTTGGGAGGTAGTCCTCCATGTTGCCAAGTTTGGAGAGAGCTGCTAGGCCATGGTAGACTGCAGTCTCTGATCATCAGGGCCTCCCAACCCATAAGCAATCAGTCTAGAGAATACAATGCCCACATTCTCAAGAGGTAGAGTGAGGGGTTTTTGGTCATTCAGTGGGTTATGGATGTTTGTCATCATTTAGGGGGGAATATAGGAATATAGAATAAAAGATGACAATTTACCTCAAATATTTTACATTGGTATATGGATTTTGGTATAGTGATACAAATTTAAAGTTATTTTTGGATACTGTATGTATGTTTCTACTCTTGTTTGGGGTATTTTACCTATGCAGCTCATTTTAAAATGTAATGTATAATTAAGAAATACAGGTTAATAATTAATCATCTGCAATAATCAAGCTTGTAGTCATATTAGGTATTTCTCAAGGTTAAAAAGATATATTTTAGATAGATAAGTGATCTTCAAACACTTTGGAAGCTACAGAATATGGTATTTGGCATTTAAGATGTTTAATAGCCTAAGGCTTTTCATGGCAGTGAGATGTGATGTGTCTGCACTTAGAAGCACCAATCTACTTCATAAAAGGATGATTGGCATAAAAGAACCTTTATATGGAATTTGCTGTCATTGTGTTAAGCTAGCCATTTGGGCAAGAAACTCTCCTTGCCTTGACTGCTGACAGTATGCTGTCCAAATTGGACAAGCATGATACAAAAGAAAAAGACTGTCAAACTTTGTCAAACAAGGCAGAACAGTCCTTCAAAATTACTGCTTCATAAAAAAAAATCTATCAGATATTCTAGGCCTGTAGGATGAAGATGGATGCCCTGATGCTGCAGAGGAACCTTGAATGATTATCCAGGCAGTCATACATCTCTCATTTCTATAGTTTTGAAAGTTCCTTCACTGTATTTCCTTTTTACTCAGGTAGTATTATATGCTTCTGGGGTCTTTGATGGTTTTGAAGATCACATAGTTATGGTTGCAGTTTTTCTTAGTTATGATAGGAAGTAAATTAGGTACAAAACTTTAGACTCATGAAGACAGGACAAATAATGGAGTATTTTCTCTGAATTTGCCAAATACAAATGGACTGGCTATTGTAAATGCAATTCTTATTTAATAATTGTTCTTACTATATATAGTTTTACTATGCTAACACTAAAATCTTTACCTTTTATTTAGACAAACAGGGGAAATGCTGTGGAATATTATTTTAACTATGTAAAGATATGTTACATTTCTTTATGTTGGGGAATATTACTTTAAGTAAAGGTGTGTTTCATTTGTTTGTGCTGCTTTTGTTTAATTATGTGAAGATGTGTTGCTGTTTTACCTTGCCTGCCTAAGGCAACTGTTTGGTCTAATAAAAAGCTGGACCACTAATAGCTAGACAACAGAGGTATAGGCAGGGATGTTGGGAAGAGAAAGTAAGTAGGAGGAAGAATCTAGGCTAAGGAGAGAGAGAAGGGAATGAGGAAGAAAAAGAGGGATATCTTGGGCCAGCCAGGGAGCCACCAACCAGCCAGACACAGAGTAGGACATACAGAATATAAAAAAGGGTTTAAAAAAACCCTGAGGCAATACATAAATGAATAGAAACAGATTAAATTAAGTTATAAGAGATAGTGGGGCAAGCACAAGGTAAAGTCAAGCATTCATGACTAATAAGAGCCTCTGTGTCTTGATTTGGGAGCTAGCAGTCCAAGAAAGCCTGCTACACCACACCTACTTCAAGAAGGCAATACCTCCTAATCTTTCTAATCTTTTCAACAGTTCCACTCCCTGGTGACTAAACATTCAAATATATAATCCTGGGAGGAGGAAATTTTTTATTCAATCCATAACATTCCACTCCCTTGCACCCATAAAATTATAATCAGATCATAATGAAAAAAATGCATTCAGTCCAACTTTTAAAAGTCCCCATAGTCTATTGCAGTCTCAACAGTTTTCATGTCCAAAGTTCAGAGTCTCTTCTGAGACTCATGGCAATCTCTTAACTGTAATTCCTTGTAAAATCAAAATCAAAGAGTATATCTTCCAACATACAAATGGCACAGAACACACATTATCATTCCAAAAGGGAAGAGGGGGAGCCTAGTGAGGGAATACTGGACCAAAACAAGAACAGAAACTACCAGGGCAAACTCCAAATTCTGCATCTCTATGTCCAACATCAAAACACTATTCAGAACTCCAATTGCTAGATTTGTTGATTGCAACACTCAGAAGCAATAGAACATGGGATAGTAGCTTTTCACTCATATCTTTCTTTATCATTGTATTTATAGGGCTCTTGCTTTCTAGATTGTCTGAGACAGGCTGTCTGGAGTATGGAGTAAAGTCCAAGATAAGGATGAAACATTCCTGGTTTCAACATCTGAAGTTTTTTTAGGCTCTAGCCCCAAATTCTCCCTCAGCCTCTATTGAATATGACTGCCCTTGATGACTTTTTTTGATTCATAATTTCTCTTCCTTAAATTAAAGAAATGCTTTAAACTATGAAATATTGTATGGAAAGTTAAATAAATATACAAAGTATTTTCAGTGACTTGGCTTGCTTTAAAACATAAAGCATCCTCAAATCTGTGATGAGTAGAGAGTACATGCCACTTCTAGATAAAATGAAATGGAACTAACTGGTGAACTGAAAGTGCAAGGCCATTTCTTACATGTTTTCCTTGTGAGATGTTCTAGTAGTTGTGTCCCTTTACTCCTCACACAGCTTCTTAGTCAAAAGCCCAGGTCCCTTTGTCAGTAGCAGAAGTTGAAAATTAGAGCTAACCTTTTAGCACTCAGTGTTCTCTGAGGCAAAGGAACCACTGTTTAGGTATGATGGTAGTTTAAATAAGAATGGTACCCATAACATGATATATTTGAAAGTTTAGTCATCATAGAGTGACACTATTTGAGAAGGATTAGAAGGTTGGTCATGTTGGAGGACATGCATCACAGAGGGGAGAGGCGTAAAGGGGCTTTGAGGTTTCAAAAGTCCATCTTAGGTTCGGTTCTCCTTCTCTCTGTTGCCTGCAGATCAGGATATAGCTCTCAGTCTCTACCCTAGTGCCCTGTGTACCACGACCTGACTGGAAGATAATGGTCTACCCCTCTGGAACTGTAAGAAAGGCCCCACTTAAATCTTTCCCTTTAAGGAATTGTCTTGGTCATGGTGTCTTTTCACAGCAATAGAGCAGTGAAGACACTCATTAAGGAAAGACTCCTCTTCTGAGCTATTGCCTAAGCTCCTAGAACTTAATGAAATTCTCCTTTTAATTTTCCATAATACTTACTCATATTACTGCTAAAATACCTATCATTTCCCATGGTTATTATTATTATTATTATTATTATTATTATTATTATTATTATTGTTATTATTATTATTATTACTTTTTCAACTTGATGTTGTAACCACTAGAAAGCCAAGAACATGTTTTACTTTCTTATGAGTGTTTCCATTGCCCAGCTTAAAGACTGACACATTGTGAGTATACAGAATAAATGCTTATAAAGCATATAAATGGATTAACTTGAAAATTACTTTCAGAGCTACAGATTCTTGTTTAATTGGGTTTTGCTTTCCACTTTTTACAAATGGGAACATTAGCAACCAGAGGCCAAAAGGAAAATGTTTATTTTTACTCAGACTATTCCAACGTGATGGTATTTAGAGAAAACGTTTTCATTTGACTCGGAGTATTACTGAAGAGTAGAGGACACAGCCATAGTACAGATGCTGAAATGTGCTCATATTTCCCCACCTAGCATTCAAGAAAGTGTAAACTATAGTCAATCGACTGCTATTGATGTGGGGCACTCTTTAGTTTCTTCTGAGGAGCCTGGCAAGACTGTGCTCCAGGGCTCCATGTAGTCCTGCCCATGTCAAAGAGAGGATAAACGCAAATGGCCATCTGCCTGGCCAAAAATTCTTAATTATAGACTGGGCTTTCCCCTCACTGACATTCATCACACATCAACATCTTTCATAAGAGAGGACTACACTGCTTAGGAAACGTCTCTTTCTCACCTTTTCTGAAAAGACCCCATCGTCTTTGCAATTTACCTGCACAGGGTGACTTCATAACATCAAACCCAGAGGCAGCATGCTATTGCTTATAGTTTGTGATACACGTTTTCTGCAAATGTAAAATCCTGCTCTTTGCAGGAGGAAGATATTTTAGGACACTGTCAACTGAACTATGTTGGCTGATATTCACTTTGTTTTCAAATGGTGGGCATAAACAAATGAACAGATTTATTCCTTCTGTCATATCATCATGACACAAGTCATAACACTCCAGAAAGCATTTAGCACTTGGAGGAATGTGTTTTAGAACAGGAACACAAAACCTTATTTTCAAAGGTTTTATAGTTATTAGAGGTGGGAGGGCCATGTGACTCCTGAAACACAGGAACAGCTCATAAGCTTGTCACAACATAGGCGCCAAGTTGGATGGATTTCCACTTGCAATTTTGTCAAGAAATAAAAAATAAAAAATGAAAGAAGTAAATACTTTTCCAACACTTCAGGAAACATTTTATGGAACTCTTGGGATATATGTTCTGGGTATATTTTAAATAACTTTTCACTGACACTGGAGTCTTAAGGGAACATGTAAGCATTTTTAGAATGGATTTTGCAATTCCTGAACTCACTCACATGTGTTTTACATAAGTATCCTTTTCACTCTATATTGAAATAATTTGGCATCCCATATGAATTTTACAGATTATAGACACCAGAGGAGGCTAGTAGTGGGAGGGGGTTATCAACCTTCATTTCCAGGGGTGTTTGTAACTGTAAGACTGAAAAACAAAGGACTGCTTGAAGAGAAATGGGTATTATAGGAACCAGGGTATGAGTGAGCAGAGAGTGGTGAAGACCTCGGTGGTAATTAGCGGGATGGAAGGATTGAAACCAGTGTCTAGGCTGTTACCATGGGGCTTCTCAACTACACTGTGCAACTCTGCATATCAATTTTTTCACATGAGGAAATGGATACAGTAACAGGCAAAACACACATAGTTATTGAGGCTAAATAAATAACTGGAAAAAATCATAAACACAAGACTGAGGAGAACATCAAGTTATCAACTGATGTATTCATCAATATTGTGCTTTGTTATTAGAATAAAGAACAAGAGGAAAACATTAAGGAAAAATCGTGACATTGTGTTTAGAAATTTGCAAATGCATACCACTGAACAGACTGATTAAAACCATGTAAGAGCACATTCACTTCATGGCCGTGCATCACAGCAATTACAGTCACTTACCTTAGACACATAGCTACCTATTAACTTACAAACCACACTTTGTTTACCAGCTCTGGGCAATGTATTTTGAAATATTGAAAAATATGGCCTTACCTCCCAGCTGTGTGTGTTCTTCATGACGGGGGGCGGGGGGAGGGTTACTTCTTGCCAGAGAACAATGCTATATGCAAACTGTCCATGCTTTGGTAAGCCAGCCCCTTTGGGGGCTCTGAGTACTTCAGGCATGGCAGAAGTCCTCCAGGCCAGCCCAGTGTGAGTGGGGAAAAGGATGTCATAGAGGACTTCCTGGAGCAGATTCACCCAAGTTGAGCTTAAAGAGTGATTAGAAACTTATCAAATGATGACAGTGGGTGAGATAGTAAGACAAAACGTGCTACTTGCTGGAATTTCTAGAAGCATATCAGGGCTGGCACGATCTAAACAATTTAATATGTATTCCAGATTGCAGGGTAAAGAAGCCATGAGGAAAAGTCCTCTGTGAACTGTGTTGTAGCAGTTTGACTTACTCATATCCTTTCTCTTGATTATGGAAATATAATGGCTATTCAGATATTTGATTTGATGCAGTGTGATACTTCAACGCATACATATAGTTTAATAATCAGACCAGAGAAATGGGCATATCTATCACATCAAACTTTTATAATTTGAGTGTGTCAACATTCAAATTCTTCTCTACTAGTGTTATAAAGTATATGCGTGATTCATAGTTGTTAGTCACACTTCATACACATATTACCTTTCTCACTGCTGTGTCAAAATTCATGATAAAAGGCAGCTAAAGAGAGGAAGGGTTTATTGTGGCTCGCATTTTGAAGAAATGCTGACCATAATGGCTAGGAAGGGAGTCATGACAAAAGTTGCATGCCATGGCTGGTCACATACCATCTGCACTCAGGAAAAAGAAGGATGCTGCTGGTGCTCAGCTTGTTTCTTCGTCCTTCCTTCTCATATATTCAGTCTGAAACCCAGCCCATGAAATGGAGATATTCATTGTTAGAATACATGTTCTTTCCACAATTAAATATCTCCATAAATATCCTCACACACATGCCCAGAGGTGTATCTCCTAGATGAATTCAAGTCCCATTAAACTGAAAATCTGTAATTAATCCTGATAGCCTACAATGCAATAGAACATTGGTCTTGATTTATACCAAGCTACATCACTAACCTGTTCTCACTATTTCTCTCAACCCTTTCTCTCACCTCAAGCTTTGGCTATTGCTATTAACCTGCCTCATGGTCTGAATTTGTAGAGTGAAAACAAGGAACGAAGGCATGGATGGTGACTATAGAGGCCAGAAGAGGGCACCAGATAGCCCTCAAAATATAGTTACAGGTGATCATGACCTCTACTATGGGTACTGGCAACTGAACCAGGTCTTCTGCAAAGGCAGAAAATGCTCTTATTACTGATCCATCTCTCTAATTTCCATGTAAATAATTCTTGTTGTTTAGTATATTGAAATTTGGATATGGGCATGTCCTCAGTAACCTAATTGTAGTTAGAGTTTTTCTGCCTGGCCCAGTCAGGACAAATCTCTCTTACTCGCCAGTCCCACAGTCGCTCAGACCCAACCAAGAAAGCACACAGAAACTTATATTGCTTACAAACTGTATGGCCGTGGCAGGCTGCTTGTTATCTACTTCTTCTATCTTAAATTAACCCATTTCTGTTAGTCTCTACTTTGCCACATGGCTTGTGGCTTACCAGTGTCTTTACATGTTGCTTTTCATGGCGGCGGCTGGCGGTGTCTCTCCCCAGCCTTCTACTTCCCAGAATTCTCTTCTCTCTTGTCCCGCCTATACTTCCTGCCTGGCCACTGGCCAATCAGAACTTTATTTACACAGAGCGATATCCACAGCACTTCCCCTTTTCTTTTTTTTTTTTAAGGAAGGTTGTAACTTTTACATAGTACAATTACATATAACAAAACAATTATCAAGCAAGAATTACAGTCACAATATTAAAGAAGATATCCTATCTATCCTATATTTGTGAGTCTAAGGTTTTATATCTAACTTATCTTTTATCATAACTGAGAAAATTATAACAATCTAGCCTTCAACCACATCAAAGACCTCAGAAGGATATAATATTACCTGAGAACCGGGAGAAGGATGCAAGCATTTTTCGGGAGTCTTGCAAGAGTAGACAGAGACAGCTGGCAGCCTGGACAGTCACCTAATATTCCTTTGTAAAGTTGGGGCAACTGTCTTCAGCCCACAGGGCTAGAGTCTCTCGGTCACTTCTCTCAGTGTCCTGTAGAATGTCTGGCAGTTTCCTCTGTGAAGCAGAAACCTAAAGGACCATTTTGTCAAGCAAAGTTTAGTGGTCACCTTTCTATGGGTCCTGCATGTCCAGTTGATCAAGCAGTCCAGGCAAGAACAGTTTCTTGCACAAATGGCTATTTTTGCCAAGGTGAAGATAAGATATGAAGTGTCTTCAATGCCCATCCTCCTCTCTGAAGTAAAATGGTGCTGCCAGGAGCAGACATGTCGCACTGTCCAGAAAGTCTAAATTTTAAAAGTATTTTAAATGCCACATTCTGTAGGTCTTTGAAGTATTTGAAGATTACCTATCTATCTGAAATATCTCTATGTATATCTAGAAGACTTAACTAACATGGCTACGAGTATGATTATCAAAGATGACTAATTATTAATCTATTTTTAATTATCCATTTCGATTTAAAATGAGCTATACAAACATAATACCTTAAACACAAGTAGAAATATACACACAGTATAACAAAATTAACTTTAAGTTTGTATCAAAAGACTAAAATCTATACCAATGTAAAACATTTTAAACAAGTTGTTGCTCTTTAGAAGTAAGTTCCTTCCTTAATCTACCCTTTCATCCTATTATATCTATATCATATCCCCTTTTTATCTTTAGAAAGAGATTGTATTTATAATCAACCTGTTTTAAATAAAATAGTGGTTTTTCTCTGTCCCACACCAGAGGGCTCTTCTGATTTGGGACACAAGAATCTCTTAACCTTTTTTTATAACAATGTGCTTGGGTTTAGAGAAGGAGTGAGCCAATTCCATCTCCAAAGCCAGCTTGGAATTTGGGCGTAGTTTTTCTTACTACTTCCTGCTGGAGGGGGGGCGCTGTATCTTATGGGGACACAAGAAAATTTTAGGATTATGGAGTAGTCCATCAGGGTAAACCTCTGAGCCAGTTGCCTTGAAACCATTCTGGATGTTGGATCATCTGGGCCATGGTGTCATCGGAGACCTTTCAGGTGGTCTTGGCTGATCAAACCTGATATATCTTAATCTGGAACAAATCCACAGCCTCTGGCTTTCTGTGGAAACAAAAGCAGAGACTCTTTTCCAAAGCAACATATCCTTATATCCAAATTTTGAAGTCAAGGTACCTTTAAAATTTACATATTTGTTTAACTCAGCAGCTTTTATGATCATATCTTTTTCTGCAGTTAAAAATCCCAAAGACAACATAAACCAGATTCTCTGTGTAATATCCATCTTTGTAAGATTGAAACGCCTCTGTGGCTGCTGGCTCTGCCCACCTCAGCTTCCCAACATGGCGGTGATACAGTTTATTGCCAGCTCTGGGTCTTGAGCCATGTGTACCATCAACTATCAGAAGCAGTTCTATCAAAGCAGTGCATCGCCCAGAAACCTTTTTTTTTTTTTTTTTTTTTTTTTTTAACTAGCAAAGGCTAAATCTACCACTCAGCAGAGTAAAATGTCCCTTGTAGACTCCTCATTCCCTCCACACTGCAGGTCAGACGCACACGCCAGGAACCCGCCACAGTAGCTCAAACCAGCAGGCTGCTGCTAACTTGAGAGAGACAACTAGGAAGCTGTTTTTACCTCAGTCTTAGAATCTTTTTAATCAGGTTTTAGGTGGAAACTCTTGCCAACACGTTGGACGCCATTTGTAGTTAGAGTTTTTCTGCCTGGCCCAGTCAGGACAAATCTCTCTTACTCGCCAGTCCCACAGTCGCTCAGACCCAACCAAGAAAGCACACAGAAACTTATATTGCTTACAAACTGTATGGCCGTGGCAGGCTGCTTGTTATCTACTTCTTCTATCTTAAATTAACCCATTTCTGTTAGTCTCTACTTTGCCACATGGCTTGTGGCTTACCAGTGTCTTTACATGTTGCTTTTCATGGCGGCGGCTGGCGGTGTCTCTCCCCAGCCTTCTACTTCCCAGAATTCTCTTCTCTCTTGTCCCGCCTATACTTCCTGCCTGGCCACTGGCCAATCAGAACTTTATTTACACGAGCGATATCCACAGCACCTAATTAGTAAGCTGGATGGGTGCACACCACATTCTTGAATAAGTGCAGAGAATGCTCAGGGTTCACAATTGGGGAACAGCACTCTTTGCATTTCCATTTACAGGCAGACAGATGTATCCTTGAAACAGTTGGGTTAACGATAGAACTTACTTGTTTATTGCTGGAAGAAAGGCATTGATTAGAACAAATTTGAGCTTTGGATGGGACTAATGATGGGAACAATCACCCCTGATACTTGGGAGCTTGAGGCAGTATGATGGCAAGTTTAATGCCTGAGTGACAGAGTGAGTTCAAGGCCAGCCTGAGTAATTTGAGGCAGACTGCCTCAAATAGCTGATATGATAAAAGGAGAAAGGAGCTGCCAAGGGAAGAATGAGGGTGTTCCATGCCAAGATGAGAGGGCCTTGTGATGCTGACTCGAACTCTCTCAGCACTTCAGTGATCTGTCTCAGAAATACTGTCTGTGGTGGTGGTCTGATGAGAAAGAACAGCAAAGCAAGACAATTTGGCAGCTGTTAGATCCCTGGGACACCTAAGGAAGGTCGTATAGATGGACCTGCTCTGAGAAGCAAAAGCTGCACTTGTCAGAGGAGTCAGCACCCAGGATAAGGGGTTAAGAAGTACTTGAGCACTATTCTTACAGAGGAGATTGCAGGTCCTCTACAGGACAGACTTCTTTGTGTGACCTCAGAAGTTTGTTTTTTGTTTTTTTTTTTTTTTTTGTTTTTTTGTTTTTTTTTTTTTGAGTTAAGATACTCAGGATATATCAAATATTATTAAGGAATAGCCTTAATAATATTCTTCCTAGGGGCCCAGAAGAGAAGGGCGAGAATTATTTTCTGGAAAAGAATTTAAATACACCAAGCTCTTTGTCCATCTACTTTGTTCCTATGATATAAAATTCTATCTACACAGCTTCAGTTCTGTTCTCATGCCTAGCTCCTTTCTTGCCTGATTTCTCTCTGCCTTTATCTGCCATCGCCTATATGTTCTGTCTTAAGTCTCTCATCTTAGTTCTGCCCCATCTTGGTCTTTCTCATCTGGTTCTTACCCATCTCATTCTTCCTTATCTTCCACCTCTTTCTTCTAGTCCTCCATCTAGTTCTCCAGTCAAAATCCTCAAAAATCCTCTACAAGTCTCTGAGGTTTACAGTTATACTCCCATGCAATAGCAGTGCTCTAGCCAAAGCAAGGTCACCAGGCTTGAATTCCTACGGGGTCATAAAGGCAGACAAGAGTTTTCCCCAAAAGGGGAGTGGTAAAGGAGGAGGAAAACTGAGAACTAAAATAGGTTAATATATCAAAAAGGGGGGATTTATGTGCTCAAACAATATTCCTAAAAGTAGTTAGGTAAAAATGTTAGGAGTCTATAATGTTAGTAAGACTGTATAAGAAAGGAGGGTCTCAGCTTAAATTGCACAAGAAATAAAGCTATCCACCTGACCTAGGAGACAGATGTTGTTTCCAAAAGGGTGTTACCTTAGTTCAGGAGATCGTTTGGCCTTGGATGATTGATAGGTGTTTTAGATAAATACACTGTTAGGAGTTCTTAGAAGCACACACAGCATATAAGAAAATCATTGTAGGAACCAGCTAACTATATACAAAAGTTAAAATATCACCAAGACTTCTTAAGTAGTGGCTTGATCTTCGGAAAAGTCCTTGATCTTTGCAAGTAGTAAATTTTGTGACAGCAGCTGGATTCCATAACTTTTTCCTGAGACTTGAAGCAGTAGGGTACAAGTGAATTAGGGACCCTGGGAAAATAGCAATTTTTCCTATTTCTGAGACTGTCTTAGATTTTGTTTCTTGTTGCTATATGGAATTTAAAGGAGACAGTGTTGATTTTAGTTCACAATTTGAGGTTACCATTTTTGGAAGTGAGTAAATCACAGTGGTAAGAGCTGGAGGCTCAGTTACCATCACCACCATGCCAGTCCCTGAGGGAGAAGGTAAGTCCCTATTACACCATGTACTTCAGAAACAGTGTTCATAGAACCTTGAGCTAAAACTGACCTGAATGCCCCATCCATGAAGACTAGCTTTCATGGGACCATAAAGTGGCATGCAAACTTACAATGAGGTGAGAAGTCAATAGTCCTACCCAGCTATGATGCCTAGAAATGACATGAATAGCTGGCATGGCATGTAACCCTATGAGTGCAGTAGTGCCATACAGCTTGGTGTTAACCACTAATTGGACTGGAGAACTGCTCAACAAGAGTGAGACCAGGCCTGGTACTGTACCCCTTGCTAATTATTCAGTGATGGTGAAATCATGGTGATTAGAAGAGAATCTAATTCTATTAATTTACTAAACTAGTATAATACCTAACAACAAATCTATTAACATTTGCCCTTATTTCCACAGATAAGCTTGTCATTTACCCTTCATCAAGAAAACTTCTCTTTGCAACAAATAGAGATCACTACAGAAAACAACCACCAATCAAAATGCAGAGCTTTGGAGCCCAGTCCTACTAGATACATCTATAAAGCATTTCTACACCTCTGGCTTAGGGAACCTTGGGGAAGGGGGTGCAAAAAGATTGTAGGATTCAGAGGATTAGGAGTTTTCTGTGAGGTTGTGTCTCCTTGTAACATCAGAAGCTATACCTGCAAGGTGTCACCAACATGACTGCCTAAATGTGAGCTGCACAAGGATGACACCAAGAAACATATCATTCTGGGCAGAAAAAAGCCCATGAGGCCTATCTCTACACAAAGAACTACAAACAACTGAGTAAAGCTGAGCAAGGGAGAGGCTGGTGGACCTTTCCAATGATGAGCACACCAATAGTTTGTCCAGTGCCAAACTGTAAAATCAGAAAACATACCAACAATAATTACAAGTAAAATTGTATGGACTCAACAGGTTATATTTGGGATTATACAAAATGTATATGAAAATATATGTAAGAATGCAGTAACAATTAGTGAAAAACAAAAAAGGCCATCAATTTGAAGAACAGTGGGGAGAGGTATATAGGAGAAGTGGGAGGGAGGAATGGGAAGGAAGAAATGTAATTAAATTATAACCTCAAGAACAAACAAACAAAAGGCCAAGAAATCATGAATGCTTAGGCTCAGTTCATTTTTTTTTCCTTTTTATGCAGTCTAGGATGGAATCCAAACACAGAGAATGGTCCCACTTCAATTAACCTAATCAGGATACTCCCCTATGGGCATGCCTAGAATGTCATCTAATCTAGCTAATCCTTTACAGGTATGCCACATCCTGTCAAGTTGACAATTAACACTAAGTATCACAAAGAGTTTTCTCTGGAAAGAGCAGGAAGGAAGTCTCATCCCTAGCTAGTAATAGGAATCAAGTTTACTCTTCAGTGATAGCCAAACTAGTATTTTTGAATTTGAGGAATTAAAACCAAGATGCCATCATATTGCCTTATAGACTCTCCTTACTATGTTTCAGTGTCTTGGTCAGAACTGCCTGGATTCTCAGCTATACAAGACATTGTGCTTTGTTTTCTATGTTTAGGTTACAATTCAGCTTTACATTTTCATGATTTTTTTCTTAAATATTCATAAAATTTATTGCCTTTGTGTTTTATTCCCAGCAAAAGGCAAAATCTTGAAGAAAAACAAGAGCATTACATTTGTGAGGGGCTTATAGTGTTGAATCTCTGTTTTACTCTTAATTAATGTGTAACATTGAACCAGGTTCCACCCTCAAGCCTCTGATCCTTTTCTTGTATGAAACAGATTTGCCTACACCTCCTTGAGTCTAAAAATTTTACTTTTACACGGTCATCTTCAAAGACAGGATTAAGAGTCTAACAGCCATGAACACCTGCAACCCAAGCAGGTAAGAGGCCGTGTGCACAGATTCTCAAAACCTCCAAGCAACACCAGCTTTTCACCATAGCAGCACAATCACTTACTTCTACCAGCCTGTTCCATTGCAGCTTGACTTACTGCAGGGAATTCACCTGCTGACACAGTAAAACTCCTAACTGGAAGCAGTAATGTCACAGTGTCACACAGTGGAGGGGGAACCCTTTCATAAATTCCACCAATGTGCACTGCTTTATTTGGGGTCCCAGTTGCAAACTCATTATTTATGCTGTGTACTGTAGGCCATCAACGCATCCCACCGGGAAATTAGTTCGCAATTTAGATTGGTTTCAAAGTACAAGTGCTTCTTAAGTCATTTTCGGAGGTTAAATGAGAACTCTTATTGCTTTCTGTGAGCTCAGAGGGGATGTTTTTATATCCTGAGTTCCCCCATCCCCCGCTTCTGCTGCATTGTCTTGATTTTTTCCTCTTCCAGTGCACTTTGGTGTTAAATCTCTCTCTGTGTGTCTCTTTCTCTCTGTCTGTCTCTGTCTCTGTCTCTGTCTCTCTCATTCCTTTTTCCTATGCCGTTTTTGAAGTGAATAAATGGAATGGTATTTGTTTCCTTTTTCTAGCTTACTGGAACAACTTAAGTATTTTATTTTATTTATTTAAATTTTTTTCTTAAATTAACATTTAGCTGGGCGGTGGTGGGTGGCACATACCTTTAATCCCAGAAAGAGGCATTCACCTCTCTGTGAGTTTGAGGCCAGTCTGGTCTACAGAGCAAGTTCCAAGACAGGCTCCAAAGCTATATAGCTATACAGAGAAATCCTGTCTTGAAAAACAAAATAGATAGATAGATAGATAGATAGATAGATAGATAGATAGACAGATAGATTAAATTAACATTTATTTATCTTGTGTTCTTGTTCCATGGCACAGGTCAGGGGACAACTTACAATATCCATAGAACCAATTCAGCTGCCCAACTATCTCACTTTTGCTGCCTATGTTAGAGTCAGAGACCATGGAAACTGCGCCTTTACACTTGGCATTGCTTGGCGAATCAGAAGAAGGGGACAACCCTACAAATCTAAAGCTACAGGATCTCCATGACACAAGGCAACAACAGGATATCCACAGTGAGGGCCCGTATCAAGGGCTGAACAGAAGCCAGCAGCCTTGAGCCAGACTCATTGCAGTGAATACTCACGAGTAAAAATGTATGGACTAAAGAGTATACTGTGGACTCACTGGGTCCCACTATAGCTTCCATGCCAAGAATTATTTTTCATTTGTTTATTTTATTTTTTTTGGTTTTGCTTTTAAATTTTGCTTTTTGGGGGGAGGTTGCAAGGGAAGAGGGTAGAAGTGAGGGGACGGCAAGATGAGTAGGATAAGGGTACATGATGTGAAATCCACAAAGAATCAATTAAAAAGAAAAAAGAAAGAAAGAAAGAAACTCTCATGCCAAACTTCCCATTAAGCTATTGGCCATGGATTAAGATAGGCTGGATAAGAGCATGAGGACTCCCAGAAAGGCCAGGTCAAGAAAAGCAAAGGCTCAGACCCCTGAGAGTCCTCTTAATCAGCAAGCACAAAGGAAATCATTAACATTAGAAGGACTTGGTGAAGACTCCATCTTCACAGGCCTCTTTGAATCTGTCCACTAGGCCACTAGGACATCCTTGGATATCTTATTTATGAAGGATTTGTGGGCATACACTCTTCACATTGCCCCAATCTCTAGGAGAATTGACCTCCAAGTGCCTGCCTGGTTATTCACAGCTTGATATCATCATCCTTAGGTAATGGGTATCAGTTTATCCATTATCACTCCTAAGAAATAGAAATAAGTAATCATGTGTAGTTCTTGAGGGCATGTTTTTCCTATTCCCCTTTTCTCAGTAAATGTATAAAATGTCAAAGCCTAATATAATTAATTGTAATAGACAGATGGCAGAATAGAAAACAAACCAACGTTGTTAAACATATTGAGTCTACTGTTCTCCCAATAGCCAAGGAAGACTGAGGTTTCTCTGATACCAATATCACAACCTGTCTCAAATGCATTTTGAGAACCTTTCCACAAGCACAGAGAGAGTACTCACCAAGGAGATTAAGTGTTTAGTTTCAAAATGTTTGAAATCACTAGCTCAAACATAGAAATGACACACGAAAGAGTGTAAAGAAACAATGAACGCAAGCAGAGTAAATATCACCTAGAAGTACTAACAGTCTTAAAGGTTAGACATCCTTAGTTCAACAAAAGGCCCATCTATTAAAATAATCAATTATGAATTCCCTTCAAAAATAGAAGTTACTCAGCCAACAGCTGTTAGCTACAGGCTCTAAGGGTGACAGACTACACAGGCATCAAACTGAAACTCAAATTTAAAGGAGGAAAAAAAATAGAAAAACAAATGCTTTCAGGTTTACTTATAGAACCTCTGAGAGTCAGTGAGCAGTTCAGGGCCTCAGATGCCCAGGACAGCATCCCTACTTGATTTGAGGAACTGCACTGAAAAAACAAACAAACAAACAAACAAACAAAGTGTTTGTTTTTAGAAGCAATTGGCTTCTACTGTTTTTATTGATTTTGATTTATTTATGACAGTTCCTTTGCTACTATTTTAACGTAAAAATGGTTCAAAAATAATTGTCCTTCCTCCTTCAGGGTTTGAAGGGAGTAGGTGTTAGTTGTTAGTGTTAAGGTAGGCATTTTATTCATTTTAAGGTTAAAAACATTTTAAATCTTTTCAATACCTATAATTCCATTCATCTAGGGCTTGATTTGGTAGAATAACATATTAGAGAGCTATGATGTCTCTGATACAGAAGTATAATATCCATTTTAGTTAAGAAGACTAAAGGAGCAGTATTTATGAAGATATGTAAAATCATTTTGCCTTTCCTCATGTCTCCACTGGACTTTCATATTGTGATTTTTATTTTTCCATAACATATTGATTATCAGCAAGTCCCTAAATTATCAGATAGAATTAGAAGAGAGGTAAACACATTAAAAGTTTATGACTTAAGGATATTACAGTATTAAGGCCTTCTAGATTTTTGCATTTTTAATATTTTATGAGATAGTAAGTGTTTTATTTCCCTACACAGGGTTGGAAAAGCCGTAAGATATAGAGTTGTAGCTTTTACTATCACCAGTGTTACTTGGGGTCACAATCTAGACCCCAAGAAGTCAAGTTCATCTACCATTCCATGAGAAGCCAATTAAAGAGCCAAATTAATAGTGAAAAGCAGAAAAAGAGATTTATTAAATATGGCCACAATGAGAAGAGGGCAAAAAGATTCAGTGACCCAAGTCCACCTTCTTTGGGATTCTGGCATGAGACTAAAGTGATAAAAGAATGAGTACTAGGGATATGCATATTTAAATAGTCAATCCCCCCTCACCACTGATCCATCATTGTCTTGAGTTTCACCCTCATCCTGTATGCAGTCTGACAGGTCTGCTCTGATTGGTGTCTTTTCCTGCTTCCATCATGAGATTCCTAGGGAAATTCTCATTGTTGGGGGTCCATTGTTCCAACACTCTAATAGTCAGGTTGAGGGCCACAAGTATCTCTTCAGAATATCTTAAGCAACAACGAGGATAAGGTTTTTGTTAAATTAGGATCACACAATGTTCACAGCTAGTATGAACCTTTTTTCTCTTTGCTGACGTGCCTTGTATTATTCTGAAGTGGAAAATCTTGCAGTCATGAATTGCTTTTCATAGGTGTACCTTACTTCACCAGCAAGTACTTCTGTCAGAGAGACTTGATTTCCATATATAGCACTAAAGCAAGGGAAGAAACAATTCTCTAAAAGTCAGGTTCCACCTCTGGTTGTCTAAATACACAATTTTCTTTGGTTCTGTAGCACAATGTTCATTAGAAGAGTAATTGTAGATTAAAAACAGAATAAATGAAAGCCCTGTTTCTTCCTCCTTGAGGTTATTCTCTACAATGAGCCGAAGGATGCTCTGTCTGCATAAAAAAAGGAGCCATACTACTATGTAATCAAACCTTTGTAAATAGCTACAAGAATGTAACACTTACCACAAGCCAGTATTTCCCAGCTCACTGAAACCCACTGCAAAGCTTTGGCTCCTGTATGAAACTCTACGATTCTCCATCAAAAACCAAGGGCAAGCAGAGCAACAAAAGGCAGTAAGCTAGAGTTATTCTTGTATCAGTGAATTGCTTATGGAAATCTTTCTAACTCTAATCCTGAATACACTGCAGAGGCAGAGTTTTATCTCCATTAGAATTAGTGCAGCACACTTTTAACCACTCAAATAAGTTTATTCTCAATCAATGGTTGGAAAAAGTCAAAGAATTATGTTTTCACATTCCATATAGGCATACATCCAAAATTTTATTTATATATTTGTTTGTTTGTTTGTTTATTTATTTATTTATTTATTTGGTTTTTTGAGACAGGGTTTCCTCTGTGTAGCTTTGTGCCTTTTTTCCTGGAACTCACTTGGTAACCCAGGCTGGCCTCAAACTCACAGAGATCCGCCTGCCTCTGCCTCTCAAGTGCTGGGATTAAAGGCGTGCACCACCGCCACCTGACATTACACCCAAAATTTTACATTATGACAGCAAGACCCAAGGCCTTTTTATATCTGTGTCCTTTTCATTTCTTTTTTTTTTGTCTTATTATTTGTTTGTTTTAGATTCATTTGTCTGTCATGATTATTTTGAGGGACAGAGAGTGAAGGGGGAAGGAGATGGACAAGGAGGGAGCGAAGGGAGGGAGGGAAGGGAAGGAAGGGGGAAGAAGAGGGAAAGAGAGAAAACATGAAGTTGGGTGGGGATAGGAAATGGGAACGGGGAGAGGGGAATGTGCTGCATGAAATATTTAAATGAAAAAAGTCAGCCATCCCCTGACTCCCCCAAAATAAATAATTTACTTAACTTCTTTAAACATTTTCACCTATGGGAAATGAAGAAAATAAGACATCTAAATCTCATGACAAAGTTGTGATTGACTCAAGCTGAATTCTTCAGTTCTGTCATTGGGTTTCTGGAACAAACTAACGATGAGGACTTCATAATCAAAGTAAGTTAATGTGTGACTTCATGTGGTGCTCCTCCACAGGCTTCATATTCTCTGTCTCTCTGTCTCTCTCTCTGTCTGTCTCTGTCTGTCTCTGTCTCTCTCTCTGTCTCTCTCTCTGTCTGTCTCTCTCTCTCTGTCTCTCTCTCTCTCTCTGTCTCTCTGTCTCTCTCTCTCTCTCTCTCTCTCTCTCTCTCTCTCTCGGAAGTGGGTGAACAAGCTCTTGTTGGCTCAAAGCTTATGAGCTAGGGTGGCTAGCCAGTGATTCCAGGGACCCATCTCCTAGCACTGTGATTACAAGCATGCTCCATCACACTCTGCTTTTCTTCCTGGCTTCTGGGAACCTAATTTGGATCAGCGTATTTGCACTGCAAGTGATTTTCTACTGAGCCATCTTCCTAGCCCTAAAGTGAGTTTTTAAACAACAAACTCACAAAGCCAGGACAACACTATAATAAACCCTAATATTTAAGGTGTTGAATGTGCAAACACATGGTTCTAGGGCTGGGAGGGATCAGTTTCTTTTTTATAAATCTTTTGTTGAGAGTTGTTGAAAGACTCAAAAGAATAGGTGGCATCACCCATTTCTCTTCATTTGACCACTTGACCAATTTGGTCTCCAGACAGCCAAGATTGGAACCCTGGCGGTATGTCAACCCAAACAAGAATTGTGGCTGTGCTGTGCAGAAATCAGCATAGTTGAGATCCTTCTAAAGGACAGAGAACAGTAAGGAGGCCAGGCAAGCTGCCACACTGATTAGCTTTACTATTTTAATTTCTTTTGAATTCTTGGGAAAATGGTGTACTTCCCATTATAGATTTTAAAAACCATCCGGCCATACTCTCTTCAAAAGTTAAAAAAAAAAAAGGCAAAGAGAAAGAAAAAATATATATGGCAGCTAGCCAGAACTGGCTTGGAAAACTTACTAATTTAGGACTCAGTTCTCTCCATCAGGGCAGTGTAAGAATTATGCACACAAGGCTTTTCCCTGTTAAGGAAACATCTGTGTTCGATTAGTAACAAGCCCAAGTGTGTGTTAATTCTAAAGAACCAAACAAAGTCATTTTTGTCTAAACACTTTTCATACTGATACTGAGATTATGAGTGTCATGGGGGAGGGGAAGGAGACAACAGTGGATCTGGAACTGACCTTCCATGTGGTCATGGAAAGAGTGAAGAAGTCCCTTCCCACAAGAATAGGTACCTAGGGTTCCCCCGACAGAATTCTCCCAGCATTTCTTCTTTGGGAACAGAGGAGATGGTTGGGGAAAGGGCCTCCGTATAACCTCTGGAAACACAAATTTAAAAACAATGGAGCATTGTACAGATTCTTCCAAAATTAATTAAACCAAACTGTTGATTTGCTTGGCCCACAAGTGGTATAACATGTCATTTTTGATTTGGTGAAAAGCCAAACAAATTAAAACTACATCAACAGCCCACTGTAGGCATTCCAATCCATCTCCATAGTTAATAAATTGGTGCTCTGATTCCCAATATGCATAAGGCAAATCTTTACCAAAACAAGTATCTTGCCATCCTGTTAGACCCCTGCCTGTCACCTACTGTACTGTATATGATAACACCAATAATTCTACTGATGTGTGTTCATGTCCTTCAGTGTCTAAAGCAATGTATTTTCACAAACACAGTGAAACTGTACTGTTCTGGCCAATGGTCTGGAGAGAGGGTGCTGCCAGCTGTGCTTTTGTCTAGCATAATATCTCTTCTTAATACCATTTCCTAAGATTATGTCTGAAAATTAAGTCCTACTGTGTCTCAGATTGGGAAGGGAGATGAAGACTTTTTTTTTTTTTAATTGAGTGTTGAGAGACATGATTCAGCTTTTAATCAGCAATGCCAAGTAATTGCACTCCAGGTTCATTCAGGCAGACAAAAATGTTTTAAGTTTCTGCTAGTTAATATAGCAAAAAGAAGTCTGTTGGGAATTGTTTGTTGGATGCCAGCTTGACAGACATGCTAAAATTCACTATTATATGTATATTTATGTATAGTATATATGTGTGTGTGTGCATATACACATAGACATATATGTATGTGACTTTATATGCCTAAACGCATGCATGCGTGTGTGCGCGTGCGCATATACACATAGACATATATGTATGTGACTTTATATGCCTAAACGCATGCATGCGTGTGTGCGCGTGCACGCACACACACACTCACACACACACACACACACACACACACACACACACACACACATACACATACACACACATCTTTGGACTAAACCCAAGCAGAACAGCGCTAGACAATGGACCAGAATTTTGGCAACATTTCAATTGACTTTCGCTGAATTATATAAGCTCATGACAGCTACATGTACTGAGAATCAATGTAAGAAACAGCAGTGAATTCCATTCTATCTCCTAAAGTGATATTCCTAATACATCCTCCAAACCTTTCTATGAGAACCAAGAATTTCTCAGGCTTTTACTTTCAGATTTTCTTTTCTTTTCTTTCTTCTTTTTTTTTTTTGTAGTTTTCTATTTTGTTATCATTTGTAAGACAGAGGAATACTTACATGCTTGTGCCTGATTTTTGATCATATTTTGCTTAATCAGACAAATAAATACTTGGCACACAGTCATTGTAAGTACAGTGCATTCATTACATGTGTACATCTTTCTAAACACTGAAGACTTTACTATACTCTGGCCTTTCCATCTCTCCCGTTCATCTTCTTTTATTCTCTTTGTTTAGGTCTTTATATTTATTGTTACAAGCTCCCATAATTCAGTGTATAAATTCAGGCAATTTATAAGTAAATAAATAAGCCTCAGTTAAGCCCAGCTATTGCAGTGCAACTCTGTTTTATCTAAATCTTATTTCTTAGTGCTTGCTTTATAATAGGCCTGATAATGCATTAAAATTTTCCATCTTTAAGTATCACATGCCTTTTTTAATCTTCAAAATTTTTAAATGGGATGAAAAATGGTTTTGAATACATGTGAAAAATCTTAAGTAAAATAACTGGGATAATTACATAATTGACAAAGATGAAATAAAAACATGAAAGAAGTTGAGATTACCTGGCTTTAAGGAGACAAGTAATTATGATGCAAATTAAGTCAGCATTCACATTAGGCTGTGAGCCTTTATTAGCATAGGTTCAGCTCTTTTATAAGGCTTTGAAACAATACCTGAGTAAAAATCAGGAGGATTATATTTGAGCATATGATCTGAACACTAGAAGCAAGGTGGGGTACCTAAGCAACAGCATACTCAAGAACTTAGATCTCAGAAAGGTCTGAGTCTCAGTATAAAGTCAAATTCATTATTTCATTGGTTTTGAGGAAGATATGGAAGGGGATATAAAATTTAGGCCAAATAAAGAGGAGGGGGGAATAAATAATTAAAAAGGAACACACATTTAACTGCCTGGTCCATTACTCGCAGTGCTTTTTCCTATGTCACTTGAAAGACACAAGGGACCAGCATGTTCTGTACAAGAAATGTGACCACATAATCTTCTAAATGGCACCTGTGAGATGGCTAAGTGGACAAAAAAGCTTGTTACCAAGCCTGACAACCTGAGTTTGATACCTGAAACCTAACTGGTGGAAGGAAAGAATGTACTCCTTCAAGTTATCATCTGATGGCTCCTTATGCCTGCTGTGACATTCAGCTGCACAGACATCACACACCACACCACACACACACACACACACACACACACACACACACACACACAAACACACACCCTACATACAATCCACATATACACACATACCAAACACACACACACACAAAAAAATATAGCACTTAAAAATCTTCAAAATGTTGGAAACATATAAAATATATTGTGACTCCATATTTTTAATAACTGTGGCCAATGTCCAAGAAAGTATTCCCATATACTAAGTATAAATCAGTTGCTACTTTCTTTCATTGCAAATATCATTTCATACAGATGATCTCTCTACAACTCAAACCCCAAGAGGTACAAAGGCTCTCATACACCACAGTCTTTCTTTACTATCTTTGGGGTTATTATCAAGCCTGTACTTTGATGTGCTCAGAGAATGTACAGAACTGATGTTCTCAGCAACCTCCCCAACACTCCTCCATTCAGGAGTTAATGTGGAAGTGGATAGGAAGGATCTTGTCATGGAGTGGTCATATCTTACAGACTAGAGTGGTGACTGAGTTGATCCAGATGTGATCATGGTGACCAGAGCATTGCACTTTCCTTAGACTCTAGATGACTTCATATGACTTGATGTACAATACAAATATATGAAGAAAAATTAGATAGCAAGTTCTTGAGGTATCCTTGAGTATTTTCTGATATCAAAGAGGGGGGAATCTACTTGATAGCTTTTGTTCTATACAGGTAAAGACAATGAACCAGAGAAAATGGACACTGTGTTGATGAATGTTGTGGGATATGTGCACATTATGTGAATGTGTATTATTGTGATTGGTTTAATAAAAAGCTGAATGGCAAATAGCTAGAAAGAGGTTAGGTGGGACTTCCAGGGACAGAGGGGACTCTGGGAAGAAGAAAGGCAGAGTCACCAACCAGATAGAGAGGAAACAAAAGGTGAAAGATACAGGAGAGGTAATGCCACATGACAGAATGTAGATGGATATAAATGGATTAATTTAAGTTCCAAGAGCTAGTTGAGATGAGCCTAAGCTAAAGGCTGAGCTTTCACAGCTAACAAGAAATCTCCATGTTGTTATTTGGTAGATAACAGGACAGAGAAAGACCCCTTATATATAATGGCTATGTGGGGGCGCGTATCTTCACATAGGACCTGGAAAAACTTAAGAAACAGTTCCAAACACACAAAACCACGGAGCCAAACATGGCTTCCTAGTCTCACAGTACCTCAGGCAGGCTGTGGCATACAGAGATACCACTCCCTGCTGTTGCATGTGAGCCTAGGAGTCCAGACCTAGAAAACCTTTAAAGAGATACAGTAAAAATGGATATAGACAGTCATAGAAAAAATAGTTCAAAAATGATAAAGTCTTTAAAAAGAGAGTAAAGTAATAAAAAAGAAGAAAAGCCAGATAAAATGGGAAATATACAGCTTATCTGGATCCTGGATGGTACTTTGTTAGCTTTAAATCTTGTAAATGCTAATGAACAAAAATGAGTAGCTTCTGAGAGACATTGGATTATGGAAACTTCTAAATTAAACCAACCTATATTTTAAGAATGTCTTAACTCAAGAATGGAAGTCAGTTTCACTCATGGAGATCTCATCTGTTTCTCCTTCCCATGGTGATCCATGTGTCCCTCTTTGGGTCTTCCTTGTTAGCTAGTTTCTCTGGAGTTGTGGATTGTTGTCTGGTTATTCTTTGCTTTATATCTAGTATCCACTTATGAGTGAGTACACACCATGTTTGTCATTCTGAGTCTAGGTTACCTCACTCAGGTTGATATTTTCTAGTTCCATCCATTTGTCTGAAAATTTCATGATGTCACTGCTTTCCTCTGCTGAGTAGTACTCCATTGTGTATATGTACCACATTTTTAAAAATCCATTCTTCAGTTGAAGGACATCTAGATTGTTTTTGGGTTCTGGCTATTATGAATAATGCTGCTCTGAACATTGTTGAGCATGTGTCTCTGTGTTATGATTGAGCATTCCTTGGGTATATTCCCAAGAGTGTTATAGCTGGGTCTTGAGGAAGATTGATTTCCAATTTTCTGAGAAACTGTCACACTGATTTCCAAAGTGGCTGTATAAGTTTGCACTCCCACCAACAGTGGAGGAGTGTTCCTCTTGCTCCACATCCTCTCCAACATAAGCTGTCTGCAGTGCTTTGATCTTAGCCATTCTGTCAGGTGTAAGATGGTATCTCAGAGTCATTTTGATTTGTATCTCCCTGATGATTAAAGATGCTGAGCACTTCCTTAAATGTCTTTCAGCCATTTGAAATTCTTCCTTTGAGAATTCTCTGTTTATCTCTATAGCTCATCTATTAATTGGATTGTTTGTTATTTTGATGTCTAGCTTCTTGAGTTCTTTACATATTTTGGAGATCAGCCCTCTGTCAGATGTGGGGTTGGTGAAAATCTTTTTCCATTCTGTAGGCTGTCATTTTGTCTTATTTATTGTGCCCTTTACCTTACAGAAGCTGATGGGTGGGCAATGGAGAGTAGGGGATGGGGATAAGGGAATGGGATGGTCAAGCTGGAACAGGCATGGAATGGGAAAACAATGAGAGACATACCATGATGGAGGGAGAGATCATGGGGATAGAAAGAAACCCAGTGCTAGGGGATTTGCCAGGAATCCCCAAGAATAGCCCAGTTTGAACTACTAGAAATAGTGGAGAGGGTGCCTGAACTGAACTGGCTTGCCCCAATGATCAGATCAGTGAATACCTTAACTGTCATCACAGAGCTTTTCTTCAATGAATGATCGAGGCAGATGCAGAGATCCACAGCCAAAGACCAGGCAGAACTCCAGCAGTTCAGTCAGAGAGAGAGAGAGAGAGGAGGGATTCTATGAGCAAGTGCATCAGGATCATGACGGGGAAACCTGCAGAGATGACCAAATCAAACTAGTGGAAACTCATGAAAGTTGAATCAATGACTGTGGAGCCTGCATGGGACTGGACAAGGCCCTCTGCATGATGCACAATTATGTAGCTTGATCTGCTTGGGTGGCCCCCTGGCAGTAGAATGAGAATTCATCCCTGGTTCATGAGGGGGCATTTTGGAGCCACTACCTATGATGGGATACCTCATGCATCCTTGAGGTAGGGGGATGGGCTTGGACTTGCCTCTACTGGATGTGCCTCCCCATGGGAGGCCTTGCCTTCCTAGGGGGGAGTGGAGGTGGGTTGGGGGAGACTAGGGGAGCAGGAAGATGGAGGAGTGGGATCTTTGATTGGTGTGTAAAATGAATGAAAAATCTTTCTTAATAAAAAAATAATGGAAGTCAGAAAATACATTGCATTGGGGGAGAGGTTATGCCTTTGTTTCCACAGGAAACAAAAAGTTATGGTTCATTTAAAAATCAATGAAGATAAAATATGATTGGGAGATACCTCCTAAAATTCCTGGCTATAGGCATGAATAAAGAACTGAGAAAGCCTTTTGGCTGTGGCAGCCATCTTCCAGTAACTTGCCAAAATGATGAACACAAAGGGAAAGAGGAGAGGCACCCGCTACATGTTCTCCAGGCCCTTTAGGAAATATGGAGTTGTTACTTTGGCCACTTACATGTGAATCTACAAGAAAGGTGATATTGTAGACATCAAGGGAATGGGCACTGTTCAAAAAAGAATGCCTCATAAGTGTTACCCTGGCAAAACTGGAAGAGTCTACAATGTCACCCAGCATGCTGTGGGCATCATTGTAAACAAGCAAGTTAAGGGCAAGATTCTCGCCAAGAGAATTAACATGCGTATTGAGCACATCAAGCGCTCTAAGAGCCAAGACAACTTCCTGAAGTGTGTGAAGGAGAACGACCAGAAGAAAAAGGAAGCCAAGGAGAAGGACACCTGGGTTCAGCTGAAGCGCCAGCAGGCCCCACCCAGAGAAACACACTTTGTGAGGACTAACGGGAAGGAGCTTGAGCTGCTGGAGCCCATTCCATATGAATTCATGGCCTAATTTATAAAAAGAAATAAAATACCTGGACTGTAAAGGGTTTTTCTTAAAAAAAAAAAAAAAAAAAAAAAACCCAGAAAAACTACAGGACAGATGATGCATATGCTGATCCCTTGACATGAGAACAGCTCTGATACTAGATGAGACATGACAAATCTTGTTGGCTATAGAGTTCTCATGACTTAGTATTACATGATGTCCTTTCATATGACATGGATAGAGATTTATATTACAGTTTGGTTATATAGTCCAAGTGAACTTAAGTTGACAGATTTTTTTTAACCTGTTCAAATATAGAACAAAAAATAATCTTTAACTGACTTGTGCACACTACACATTCCATACATGTGTTAATGCAGCATATATATATATAAATATATATATATATATAGTGTGTTTTCAGAAAGAAAACAGGACCAAAAAACCAATTAAGACAGGTAGCCCAGGTGATCCAGCCTCTCAGAATGGCTTTGTTGTAGTCTCCTCAAAATTATACATCTAGAACAACTTCAAAGCTGCTAGCTGAGATGGTCCAGCCTAACATACTATCCAGCCAAGACTTCAGATAAGCTCTACATTTTCCCACCACACAGAGATTAAACAACAAATAATACAGCCAGCTCTCCCAGAACTTGACCATTGTCCTAATTTTCAAAGGGTACCCATTATTAAAGTGATTTTAATAATATGACACCCACAGTCCAAAGAGGTGGGGTGGGTGGTTTCTCATTGTTCACTGAGTTATGGATGTTTGTTATCCTTTTGGGGTGTTGGTGGTTACAAATTGTTACTGTCATAGTCATCTGAACAAAGAAATATATAGAAATATATAAATGATGTGATAAAAGGGTGGATTATTGAGTCTACTTTTGAACAACAACTAGTCATAAATATTTTACATTAGTATGGATTTTTGTATATTGATACAAATTTAAAGATTATGTTATACTGTGCATGTGTATCTATTCCTGTTTAACATATTGTACCTATGTAGCTCACTGTAAAAATGTAATATAAAGTTTTAGTCCTTAAAAGCTATTTAGGATAATACAGAAAAACAGGTTAGTAGTTAGTCATCTATAACAATCAAACTTATAATCATGTTAGGTATGTTTTCATGGTCAAATAGAGATATATTTTAAATCAATAATTGATCTTCGAACACTTCAAAGATCTACAGAATATGATATTTAAAATGTTTTAAAAACATAAGGCTTCTCATATAACCGTAAGACATGTCTGCTCTTGGCAGCACCATTTTTTTCTTTTCAAAGAAGGATAATGGGTATCAAAGAAACTCCATATGGAGTTTGTTTTCAATGTGGATAAGCCATTTTGGCAAGAAACTGCCTTTGCCTCAACTGCTGACAGTATGCTGTCTAAACTGGACAAACAGGACACAAAAGAAAGCAACTATTGAACTTTGCCCAGACAAGGTAGGACAGTCCTTCAAAATTCTTGCTTCACAGAAAAGTCTGTCAGATATTCTAGGCCTATAGGGAAAGATGAATGCCCCAACATTGCAGAGCAACTTTGGGTGACTTTCCAGGCAGCCAGATGTTTCTGTCATTTCTGTAGTTTTGGAAGTTTGTTTTCTCTGCACTTAACGTTTACTCAGGTAATAGTATATCCTTCTTGGTGTTTTGATAGGGCTGAAAACTAGATAGTTATAGTTACAGTTTTTGTTGTTACCAAATTCAGAAAAGAAACTCACAAAAAATGTAAAGTTTATAAAGGTTGAGAGACATAAAATCTTAAATAGTTTATCTAAAAAGATGTTTTTAAGTCTAAAAAGATATTTTTAGGATAGTAATACAAGTTGTGATTGAGAATGATTTAGTTATAAGACTTTAGACTCATCAATATAAGATAGATAATAATTTCTCCAATATGACAAATATAAATAGACTGGACATTGTGAATATAATTCTTACTTTATAATTGTTCTTATTATATATTATTTTACTATATCAAAGTTAAAACATTTCCTTTTTATTTAGACAAAAGGAGAAAATGTTGTGGGACATTTGCAAACTGTGTGATGGTGTACTGTTGAGATTAGTATAATAAAAAGCTGAACAGCCAATAGCTAGAAAGAAGTTAGGTGGGAATTTTGGGGACAGAGAGGACTCTGAGAAGAAGAGGGGCAGAGTGCCAGCCAGATGGAGAGGAAACAGAAGGTGCAAGATGAAATACAGGTGATGCCACATGACAGAATGTAGATTAATATAAATGGGATAACTGAGCTAGTTTAGATAAGCCTAAGATAAGGGCCAAACTTTCATAATTAATAAGAAGTCTCTGTCATTATTTGGGAGCTGGCAGCCCAAACCAAAATCCAACTACAAGAGAGACTTACTAAGGCCTCAAGCTAGGAGCACCAAATTAGATTCTGGATTGTAGCTGTAAGTTTCTTCCATCCCACCAGCCCCACAGTCCAGGAGCTGCTTATAAAATAATCGCTCAGAGGCTTAATATTAATTACAAATTTTATGGCCTATGGGTCAGGCTTCTTGGTAGCTAGTTCTTATAACTCAACTCAACCTATATCTATTAATCTATATGTTGCCATGTGGCTGTGACATTACCAGTCTGCTGGCATCTTGTTGCTCCTTGGATGTTGGGTTGGCATTTCCTTGACTCCACCCTTCTTCCTCTCGTCTTCAGTTTGAATGTACCACCTAACCTTATCCTGCCCTGCCATAGGCCAATGCAGCTTTACTTATCAACCAATCAGAGCAACACATATTCACAGCATACAGAAAGACATTCCACAGCACTTCCCCTTTACTGTTTAATTAAGAAGGAATATTTTAACAGTAACATAGTAAAATTACATATGATAAAACAGTTATCAAGCAAGAATTACAGTTATAATATCTAGTCTATTTGTGTTTGGCAAATTTAAAGAAAATATTCTATCATCTATCCTATTTGTGTGTGTCTAAAGTTTCATATCTGATTTATCTTTTATCATAACCAATGAAAATTATAACTATCTAGTCTTCAATTACATCAAAGACCCCAGAAGGATATAATATTACCTGAGTACATAGGAAGTGCATCACAAGCAACATCCATAATTCTAGAAAGGAAAGAGACAGTTGGCTGCCTGGACAGTCACCCAAAGTTCCTCTGCAACATTGCAGCATCCATCTTCAGCCTCTAGATCTATAGTTTCTCAGTTGCTCCTCCCTGTGTCCTGTAGAATGTCTGTCAGTCTCCTCTGCAAAGCAGGAACCTGAAGGACCATTTCACTTTGCTTTGGCAAAATTCATGGTCATTTTCCTATGTGTGCTGTGTGTCCAGGTTATACAACATATTATAATGGCAAAAATACACATTTTGGCAAGAAACTGTTCTTGCATTTATAATCAATCTCCTTTAAATAAAAATAAACATTTGTAAACAATATTCAGGGAATTTAGGCATAGCTTCTCATACTACTTCCTGCTGGTTGGGGGCACTGAAAATCTTATGGGGATCCTGGGAAAATTTAGAATTATAGCTAAATCTTGGCTGTAGTCATCTGTGAGGCTATATCAACCTTTCAGGTGGTCTTGGCTATATCAACCTTTCAGGTGGTCTTGGCTGGTCAAATCATATTAGCCTGGAAGCAATCCAAAGGTTCTCTTCTTCTGTGGAAACCAAAACAGAACCTCTTTTCCAAAGCAATATATGCTTAGACATAAATTTGGAAGTCAAGATACCTTTAAAATATACATATTGGTTTAAACTGAGTAGCCTTTACAACTAAATATCTCTCTGCAGTTAAAAATCCCAAAGATAAATAATTATGTGCAGGATCCAGATTCCTTGTGAAATTTTCATCTTTACATAGCTTAACTTTTATATTACTTTTACTGTCTCTTTATAGACTTTATTTTTAAAAACTATTTCTTTATATAACTGCCTATATTCCCTTTCCTCTCTCTTCCAAGCCTGCGTACATTTTTATACACGTTATAAACCAATTAGTACATCTGAATCTGTCTTATATGTCTATATAATCCTTTCCTGATTATTGCTTTAATTTGCAGTGTGGGTAGGACTGAAGTGGCAGCAGCTCTGGTTGTTTGTCTCTCCCTACTCAGTTATTTTAACATGGTGCTGGTACCAATGAGTCATGCTTATCTCCTCAATTCTGAAAAGCAGCATAAAGTAGTATGCCTGTGTTTTTAAGCCTGTGACTATGCTCCCAAGCTCACAGGCAGTGGCTGGGAGAAGCCTTTTTGTATCACGGCCCAGCCTGTCAGAGACCACGGGAGTCTGCCATATTGGTGCTGAAGCTCACTATGTTCAGAGGACACATCTCTGTACTATAGCCCACCATGAGCGACATGAACTGGGAAGCTGCTGTTGGCTCCATTTGAGAATTCTTTTTTAAAAATTTCTCAGGTTTTGGGTGGAAATTCTTGCTAAGACATTGGGCACCATAAAGTAATCATAAGTTTCTCCAGTCCCACCACGGCCCTGTGGTTCCATGTTTCTCTGGTCCTGCCATGGCCCCATTGTCCCAGAGCCACTTATAAAATAGTCATTCAGAGGCTTAATATTAATTGAAAATTATATAGCTTATGAGTCAGGCTCCTTGCTAGCTAGCTCTTATAGCTTAACTCAACCCATTTCTTTTAATCTATATGTTGCTACATGGCATGGCATTACCTGTTTGCTGGCATCTTATTGCTCCTTTGGCAGCAAATGGTATCTCCTTGACTCCACCCTCTTCTTCTCATCTTCAGTTTGAATGTACTGCCTAACCTTATCCTGCCCTGCCACAGGCCAAAGCACTGGATGTGTGCCTGAGTGGTAGCTGAGTTGGCCATTCTGGGCCTCCAGCAGAACCACTCTCCTCAGGTGAGGGACAGGGCCAGCTCTTCTGTGTTGTAAACTATTTTGGTCACATTCTGAAGCTCCCAAGACTGCCAATAAAATTTGCTTTGAATAAGAGGGTGGAGCTAGCTACTAACTGACCAAAATTAACCATAGAGGTTTTGAGGTTTTGGAGGACTGGAGGACAGACAGATAGACACAGGAAGTAGTAGAGTGGGATGTAGAGAAGGTCTTATCCCTTTTTAGATTGAGAGAGAAAGAGAGAGAGAGAGAGAGAGAGAGAGAGAGAGAGAGAGAGAGAGGAGGTCATTGGTTGCTTCTCTACCACTTCTCAGATCATTCAGGTTCTTACCCCGATATCTGACTCCTGATGAAGAATAATCAGATAAACACTTCACTCTTGTGCCTAACTTTCCCACAGGCATGGTGAGGGTCCATCTCTCCCATTGTAGCAGTAGGTGACAGGGAAACAGTTCTTTCAGGGCTGTTGAGGGTCAGGGCCAGCTATTCTGCACCCACACTCCTGAGGCCAGTTCTCACAGTAGGAGGGGAAGCAGATATCCCATAGAGGTGTCCAGTAAGGGGCAGGATCAGTCATGGGGCCAGTTCTTTGATGGCCCCCAGTGGTAACAGGGGCCTTAGACATCAACATAGACACCAACTGCAGTAGGGCCATAGACCCAGATATGGCCCTTGCTACAGCTCAGACCTGGACATCACCATGGCCACACATTGCACAGGCCACTCAAATTAGTATAGATCTGATGGCAACATGGCCCTTGGACATCCACATGGCCTCAGGTGGTGGCCCAGACCACAGGCATCCATATGGTCTTTAGTGGTAACACAGGCCATAGACCTGGCCATCATCACAGACCCCCACTGCAGTAGGGTCACAGACCTAGACAAGGCCCTCAGCAGCAGCCTAGGCCCAGATATCATATGGCCACAGGCAGCAGCATAGGCCTCCCCTATCACCCTGTTCCTCACTGCCATTATGTCTTCAGTTGCTCTTCTCTCTACAGTGATTGAACCACTGAACTCCTCCCTCTCTCCCACTTCTCCATCAAACACCTGTTTGTAGGACTGGTACCTGCCTGGGCTTTGGGTTGCATGGCTGGCCTGTGGCTGACTTCTGCTTGCCTGGGCCCCATGGCAGAGGGTGATTTATGTTTTTTTCTTCATGTTTGATCCTCTTTATTTTTTATATCCTATTCCAGAAGAAGTGAATTTCAAAGAAGTCTAAATGAGAAAACTGACAAATTTTCACAGTTTTCACTGTGCTTAATTTTGTTCACAGGTTACTTTGTCAAGTGAGAAATCACAGCTGCCTCTAGGAAGCTAGGCATGTTATTGTGTACAGGAGCAGACTAGACTGCAGAAAGTACTGATAATAGTGGTGGCCCAAGAACATCATCACTCAGAGTTCACCAAGACAACTTGTTTTTAAACTCAATGTTCCCTGTCTGATAGTACCATTAAGAAATATATGCTTGATTGGTATATATACGTGAGTGTGTGTGTGTGCGTGTATGTGTGCGTGTGTGTGTGCGCGCGTGTGTGTGTGTGTGTATGTGTACCAAACAAGTATATGTGTGTGTGTGTGCGTGTGTGTGTATATATATTAATATATATATTATACATATGATTGATTATAGATAGGTAATGAGAAATGTTTATTTCTTCCATAAGTAATATTATAAAAATAATAGTCACTTATTACTCTGTTACTTACTAAAAAAAAATTATCTCCATTCTAATACTCATAGTAATACTGTATGCACCCACCGTATCTGCCGTGAACCATATTTTACATATAAGGAAACACAGCCTTACACAGATGGAATGGAGAGTGACTTATTAACAGAAGCACTCAGCTTGTTGGTTTACGAACAGGATTCTGCCTTCTCTTCCTCTATAAACCTTGAGACCTACATCACATTCAGGAAGAATATGATACAAACTGAAACCAATATCCTGAAACTCCTGTTTCTTAAAGAACCTTTTCAAGTGAACAGAGGCCTCTGTGTTATAGCAGAATATGAACAAACATACTGATGTAGCTAAAGCACAGTTCACTTTGCCAAACTCCTTGAAGCCTCTTTACCTTGGCATATGCTCACCAAGCATCATATGGTGAAAAATTGGATGGCTGCTGGCCAAATTTGACAAAGACAATGGGAAATTCCAGAGTTCCCACTGCTTTGTCAGATGACAAAGATCTATTTTGTCTCCTCTCTCCTACTGTTTTTCCATATTTCACAAATATTGAGGTCAAAATTCCAAACAGTATGGGGCATGTGATTCTTTCCAAAATCAAGAGCACTGGTTCTACATATCACTCCGATTCCAGGTAATGATTGGCATAGAACAGTCACTTCCCTTCCCATCTTATCATGGGATGTGATTTGAGTGACAAGTAAGGAGACTTTGACTTTCCAGAATCTGGGGATGCCAAGAGTATCCCATCATGTTCAGGACTGGCTTCACTTTGTCCAGCAGTTTGGTAACCATTACCTGGAAATCATATATATCCATTTATATTTTTAAAAGAACTATGTCAGGGGTTGGACAGACTGCTCAATGGGTAAAAGCCACAGAAGTCTGATCACAAGGTGGGAGGCACAAACAGGATGATCATTTGGAAGTTCACAGCACAACTAGCTTAGAGTACAGTACTGGCCCAGCAGCAGAAACAAGAGAGATGCTACTTCAACAAGGTGAAAGGGAAGAGTCAACTCCAGAAAGTTGTCTTATGACACCACACACACATATGGAGGGAGGGAGGGAGGGAGAGAGAGAGGGGGGGGAAGGTGTGAATTCTTACATGCACTTTCTGTGTGGATTTTGTGTCATGAGATGCTCTAAGTTGGTCATCATCATTTTCCATGTGTTCTCTACCTGTGTAACAGATGCATGCATCAGCCTGCCACTTGAAATGAAGAGCAGATTGCATTGCAGGCTTGAGTTATCCCCCAATGCAGTGTGACGTATGATTCATTTTGATGGGGAACTCTTGCTGCATATTTCATAGTTACTGTTTCCAGAGCTTCAAGCTCCTCATTATCTTCCCTTGCTAGCCAGCTATAAATGCCAAAACACTCCTTCTTCCAGCATGTGCTTTTAAAACTTATAGTCCTGTGTTCTGTGTATGTTTAGGGTTTTATGGTGCTGCATAATATAGAAATGTCACAATACTTCATCAAGAGCACCAGCTAGGCTATTGACAGGACAGCCTTCTTTCCACTTCTGGATGGAACAAATGTTCTTTGATACTTCCTGTTTAATGTAATAAACATGGAATGCAATGTTTAAATGAATATTTTAAAAAAGCAATCAGGCTTGAAATTTAATTTTATCTAATTGGCTTTCCATACTCTAACAAAGTTGAATGACATAAAAGTTCACCTGCTTCATATAATTTTGTATTTTCTTCAATCATAAAATTAGACTTTTTTGTTTTCTTTGTTAACTTCTGTTGATAACAATCTTTTAATTTACTAAATTAATGCAACTCTCTCATACAGGTTGAATAAAATATATATCAACATGCTAGGGTTGTAATCCTGTGTGCAATATAATTTTATGTCAGTACCTCTAGGCAAGATTCATACTCACTGTGAATTTCTAAGACCTTTAAGGGCTTAAAGAGGCCTCTGGTCTGTATTATAAAGACTGATATTTGTAAATGTATATTTCTGTAATGAAGGCATAAAATAAATATGTCAACAGAAGAATAGGTATCCATATAGAAATCACAAAGCAGATTGAATATGTTCACCTCTAATTCCACATTACAGGTAGCATGGTGCTCATTTGACTATGTTTCCACACTCTCAGACTGTCAAAATTTCTCTTAAAATTAAAGGCAGAAGTGTATATTAGTTGCTATTTTCACTACTTTGAAAAAAATCTGACAAAATTAACTTAAACAAAAAAGGAGGGTTTGGGGGTTTAGCTCAGTGGTACAGCTCTTGGCTAGCAAGTGCAAGGCTCTGGGTTCAATCCTCAGCACGAGAGAGAGAGAGACAGAGAGAGAGAGACAGAGAGAGACAGAGAGAGACAGAGAGATGTTTGTGTTACAACCCCAATTGCTGGGCAAAGGGCCGTCAACCTTCTTGTGCTAAAATCTCTCTGGAGACAGCCTCCTGGACACACCCAGGTATCTTAGTGTGAGGCTAAATCCTGTCAAGTTGACAATGAAAACTGTCCATACTAGTTTTATCAATTAAAATAACTTTACTGTTGCTATTTGTTATAATACCAAATAACAATTTTGGTGGTATTTTCTTTTTTGTTTTCCTGATGGCCAGCCATATCTCCAGATAATTATGTTGGAAAGCATAAAGTAATGGAAATGTAACATAAATGAGTTTATAAACTAAAACAACAGATTCATGAAATATCAGAAGCACGTTGACTTGACAACTCCAAATGCAGTGAACACCTACAATAATCTTTCAAAATATACAAAAAAGGAGATGAAAAGTATTATCACACAATGCACTTCAAAAATCCCAGGTAATTTCATACATGTATGTGTGAAATGAATAGCATATGGCTCATAACTCTTCCAACTAGCTTTCTAATGCTACCCAGTATGGTCTGCTCGTTTATTTGCAGGGCATAAGGAACCATAATTCACTTTGATTTTTTTTTAAGATCAAAAATTTCAAGCTGGACATGATAGCTCATGTCTGTACTTCTCTCATATGGGAAGATTAGCGGGAGAATTGCTGCAAATTTTAACTAGCCTTGGCTACATAGTGAGTTCTGAGCTAGTCTAGGTTAAAGGAAACAGGTGAGGCTGGCGAGATGGTTCAGAGATCACTAGAGCTCTGTGGTTAAGGACCCTTACTGGTATTCCAGAGAAGCCAAGTTCAGTTCTCAGCTCCCAGAAGAGGTAGCTCATCACCACCTTTTAACTCCAGCTTCTGGGGTTCTGGTTGAACTGTGTGCACAACTATACACTCTTGGCATTCTCTGTCTCTGTTTCTCTCTGTCTCTCTCTGTCTCTGTCTCTCTGTCTTTCTCTCTCTCTCACACACACACAAAATGAAATATTAGTAAATGAAAGTTTCAGTAATGAGTACATATATAAACCAAGCAAGATGAGTCCATGCTGGCTCTGGCTCACAGTATAATGGGTCTGTCAGGGATTCTCTGTATAGCTTCGCGCCTTTCCTGGAACTCGCTTTGGAGACTAGGCTGTCCTCGAACTCACAAAGATCCACCTGCCTCTGCCTCCCGAGTGCTGGGATTAAAGGCATGCGCCACCAATGACAGCTTAGACTCAGAAACAGTCTTAACTGTTCTTGTTTCTAATTTGTTTGATTAAGGAACAAACTCTTATTTATTTAAGTATAAGAGCAAATCTTGTTATTTGAAAATTCTGACTAAAATGGGAAAGATTATCCATAGATATATATGAAAAAGCTGTTATTGCTCCCTTAGTCATTCCTTATTTATTTATTTTTTTATGAGCTGGTAATGTCGCTGCTTTACCCATGTATCTGTATCTGATTCATATTTAGACTAATCCTACTTTGGTGATTTATGGTGCCCTGGGTTTTATGTTTATTGCTAGCTAAAACTAATAAGCTCTCCTTGGCCTAGTGCCATGATGAGAGGTCAACATATAGTTACTCACCATTGTTTTCCCATGTATGTTGCCATCCAGATTACATGAAATGATAATTGATTAAAAACACATCTTGGATGATGTCATTTTTTAACGGAAGAAATTCCTTTTTTTTAAAAGAAAACTTGTTTTAAGTTTGCATAAACTTTTTTTAACATCTTAAATCACCTTATGTAAAAGATTTTGCCTTCATCAAGTATATACTTAGTATAAGTTACCATTGGAATCTCTCTTGCATATCCATCTATAAAGCAGTTCTTCTGTTCTATATATGAGGAAGAGATATAACTCATCAATCACATGAGGAAGAATTAAAGTGTACTGGTAGATTTAGTTTTGACTAATTATTTCACATGACATAACTAGTCTTCACTTCCAATATGGAATATAAGTAGCAGTTTTCTGTAAATCATATTAAACTATACAAGACACAAGTACAAAAAGCACGACACAGTATATGAATTACTGATTGTTCATTCCTGGGACTGATATCTATGAAATATCTACTTCACTCAGAGAAAACTTTTCTCACACTTTCTATGAAGCATGCAGTGCTATGTTGAGTAACACAGTTTAGACTTGCTTTTTCAGCAATCCAGACTACACCAAATGTTACAGAACTATAAAAGGAGTTAAAGGAAAACAGTGCCCAAATACAAAAGCCTTTGCATGTATATAATGGGTGAATAACAGCCACATATTTGTAATACTTTTAGACAGACTGTCACTATGTAGCCCTGGGTGGCCTTGGCTTTTCAATCCCCTTGCATCCCAAGTATAAGGATTTCAGCTGTGCAGAAGGATATCCAGCTAAAAAGCTTTCTGTCTGTACCTGCTATTCAGCATGCTGAACTTAGAAGAGCTGTTTTTTTTTTCTGTCTTGTATTCCTTGGAGTATATATGACCCTGTTTACTGGCAACCATGAATATACTACATTATGAGGATTTAGCCACAGGCTGCCCACAACAATCAGATCCATGAATACCATGTGGGCTGTTCACATCATTTATATCTGTTCCGTGTATATAATTAAAAGAAGAAAAAAGGACAAATCCATATTCTATTGGTTAGTGGTCTTCAGGAGTGCCTTGAGCAAATGATTTTTAAATCAGGCTGAAGAAAATCTTTTGAAACAGCACCGAGTAGATATGTATAGGAAGAGGCAGGAGCAGCAAGAGAATACCAAGAATGCTTGCCTTCATGGTGGACTTCACGCATTGCATCCCCCACCCCTTGAACCCTTCTTGTTACTTTGCTTCTCTGGGTCTGTGGTGGAGGGTCATTTTAAATAACACTACTGACCAGTTCTATCACTTCTATAAATATTAGAAGATCCCAGCCTAGAAGGAGATGGAAACAAGTCCAGTAAGGCCAGACTTCCCAGAATAAGTTACTTAGTGAACTTTCTGCTTATGATATTAAAGATTTTACACAAGAGGCTGGAGAGATTGCCCAGTGGTTAGGAGCAGTTGCTCCACAATTATGAGGACTAGAGTTCAGACCCCAGCATCCATATAATAAACCGGGAATCCTACAAATGTCCTCAAGTCCAGTTCTAAGGGCTCCAGTGCCCTTTTCTGGTTTCTGTGTGTGCCCCTTTACCTTTACACAGGTATGGCATGCGTGCAAGCACGCGCGCACGCGCACGCGCACACACACCCACACACACACACACATTCACATACTCACAAACACACTCATATATGCAAAACCAAAATAATAAATCTTAAAAAAACCCTCCCTTTTGGGGAAGGAGAAATAAATCAGTGAGGAAATGTTTGCTGCACAAATATAAGAAATGGAGTAGGGATCCCCAGACTTACCTAAGTGCCAGATGAGCATGATCACACTCTTGCATTTCTAGCTCTCAGAGGCAGGGACAGGGAGAGGCTGAAGTAAGCTGTTTAGCAGGACTGGTTACAATCTATAAGCTCTGTTTCCAGTGAGAGACTGCATCACTGTAATGGAAAGAGATGGAGGAAGTCATTCAAAGACAACTTCAGGCCTCCACTTGCACACATGTGCATATGTGTACATTCATATACAAAGAGTGCTGCTACAGATGCAAACATTTCTTATATTTTTGGTTGTGAGCCTAGCCTTTAATGGCTGAGCCATCTCTCCAGCCCCAGATGCAAACATTTCTACACACACACACACACACACACACACACACACACACACACACAAAGAGGCATACCACATACATAAATTCTTTTCTGTCATGAGTGTGGTACCTCCTGACTGAATCTCAAATGTCTGTTAGTAGTCAGCCTGAATTCATGTTTCCTAATTTTGTTTATTCAAAAATCCTACAACAATTCACATCTCCCCAGGGCTCTGGTTTCATTGGTGAAACCAGGACTGCAGATTCATCCAGGATTGGATACCATCATTGTTTTCTACAATCCCCAGAAGTGACTTTGACATGCTGAGAATCAGCAGCTCCATGGATGTTGAGTTAAACACTCACAAGCAAGGCATCTAGGATGATTTTTAAGACTTCTATCTGGTGAGCACATAGCAGCTTTGAAGGATCTGTTCTTTCTTGGGAACACACAGTCCCATTTCCACCTTGTAAATTAAATTTGACCCTAGGGCGAAGCTCATTCCTTTTCCTTACTTTCTGAAAGTCTGGTGTGTGCTATGTGTGCATTCATATGCATTTTGTTTTTCAGTTCAAGGAACTATCACTCTTAAGGAGTTTGCAAACACTACAAACTCATTTTACTTTAGTGTGTGTGTGTGTGTGTGTGTGTGTGTGTGTGTGTGTGTGTGTTTTCCCTCAAGCAAAACTGAACATCGGATAAAAACAAACTCTTAGCTTAAGTTTTATATAACAATTTCAATTAGAGGAAACCAAGGATCTTGATGTTGATTTACAGAGGATAACCATCATCTATCCAGGCATGACTAAATGTTTGTGGACTGTTATCACTGAGTGAGACTGCTTTAGGTCTACAAAAAAAAATAACAATAATTACATCATGTTCATTCAGAATTGAGAAAATGATAATGTATGGATGTGATCTCAGTGCAGTGCTAATACATTGATTAGATCTGTGATATTTTGAGCAGGAAAGGTCCTCACAGGCTCCTACATTTAGATGCTTCCTCTCCAACTGATGGTACTATTTTGAAAGGCTTAGTACAAGAAACTGAACTGGTAGACATGGGTCATCATGGGCAGGCCAAAAAAACATCCAAGCCATGTTTTTATAGTGTCTGGTTTCTCTGCTTTCTGATCTGCTGAGGTGTGAGGAGCACACCCACTCCCACCCCCCCCCCCATGAACTCTTTTACTCCCACTGTGATGGATGAAAATTGAGAGTAAGAGTAAATAGTTCCCCCTTGGTTGGATCATAACAGAACAGGAACAAGGAAAGTCACTAAAACAATAATTCAGTCCCCTCAAAGTTTTTCCCCAAACTCTGAAATTCTAAGACACACATCAAATCCTAGTATGAGAACCAATCACCCATAGCTGGGATAAGTCATTGCTCACCCACTCTGACTTTCTGTCTTCTTCAGTATTTCATGGGTATTGCTGGGTCTCCATGATTTAAAATTCCCTTTTCCTTACTGTATACTAACAGGAACAGTACCTAGAGGGAGAATCCAACAGCTCTGTATCTTCCTATATTTGGGTCAAGGAGAATCTAAAATGGGGCACATGGGTACTAGTCAGTGTTAAGCTGCATGATGCATGGTGCTGAGCTCCAAACTCAATGCTATGTACTGCTTTTTTCCCCCAACTTCTTACCATAATTATATCATACTATGATATTTTAAATTCATAAATAGTCCTAAATACGTTGAGCTATGTCAACTTCTATAAGTCTATTATAAACAGAGCTCCCACTAGTAAGCTTGCTGTAAGCAATGCATTGAAGTTGAGGTAGTAGCTTGTCAATTATTTTACTTATTCACTGGATACGTAAAAAAGAAGTATGCATATTTCTGGACTTGGGTTATAAATTTAAAAATGTTATCATATTTTAACAAAATTACATTTTGGAATCTTTAACATCCTTTTCTTTCTAAATTGCTAGAATGTCACTACTTCTCTTAATTCTTTCTGTACCTGAAAGTGCTAGTGAGATTTGCTATACCAAGCTTTACAAGCATTGAGAGTAGATGATAGAAAAATGTTCACAGTTAAGTGATCAACACTCTTGTCTCATTTATTAGTTTGTTTCTAAACATCTTAGTTTCTTCTAAGCCAAACAATAATGTCACCCTCATATTTTCCAGAGGTTGTTACAATCCTTCTTTGATCACACTTTAGTCAATTTTGTTGTTTCTTTTCTTAATATTTACAAGCTTTGGGGAGGGAGATATACCGATTTCCACAGCCACCACCCTGTACTTCAGTTCAAACAATTATGATTCAATGAAGACATTCTAAGACACACACACACCAAGTCAGAGCAAAGAAAGGGCAAGAGAGGGAGAAAGGGAAGGAGGGAGGGAAAGAAGGGAAGGAGAAGGGAGAGAAAAAGAAAAAGAAGAAGGAAAAAAGGATAAAAGAAGGAAGGAGGAAGGATTGCACATAAGAAAGAGAAGCTATCAGTAGAAGACATTCTTAATAAAATTTAGCAATAAATTTTGTATGACGACCTTAAATTAGCTATTATGAATAAGTTCAAAGAATCAAAAAAATCTTCTAAATATTTAAATGAATATAAAAAACAGTTTCTCATCAAGTGTGAATATCAGGTAAGGAAATATGAATTAGATAAAATAAAAATTCTTAAATGAAAGAATGATGACAGAGTAGGTATCAATAGTAGTTATCAACCAGCAGAGGAAACATGCACAGTAGAGCTAAACTTACTAACCAGGATTTCTCTGTTTGTGAAAGAAAAATGATTAGGTAAAATGAAAAGACTTTTAGAGGAAGCACCATCCAGAATACCAATACTTTTAAATTTCTAATAGGGTGTAGTGGGTAGCCATTCCAGCTTGCATCCTTCTCCCATTTCTCAAGTATTATTATCTTCTCAGGTCTTTGATGAGGTTAAAGACTAACAGTTATAGTTACATATATATAGTCTTAGATAGAATATATTAAGTATTAGACTCAGGTTCTTTAGGATAGAACACCTTTTGGAATGATCTTTGTAACATGCCACCTACCCATGCTCTAGACTTCCCTGGATTTTAGTATATGTTTTTTGCTTGATATTGTTTGCATTGATTGTAGTCCCAACTTATCTAGGTCATTATCCCTCATTACTCCTGGACAATATTTGATAACCATTTCTTTGTATATAGTCTTATTTAAACAAAAGGGAGAGATGTAGTGGGTAGCCATTCCAACCTTGGCCTGGAAGTTCCAACACCCATTGAGGCTTCGATAATGCTCACGCCTACAAGGTGGGGCTGAGGGAGGAACTGAAGACCCAGGATTGAGAGGAGAGGCCTCTCTTGGTTCCAGGCCCCTGGACGCTGGTAGTAGACCGAGCAGAGTTCTCCAGAGAACACCACCAGACTGCACCATACCTTTCCCAGACCCTGCAATCTACCTATCCCCTCATTTGTAAGTTACACCACTAAATAAACTTCCCTTTTAACTACGTGGAGTGGCCTTAATAATTTCACCAATAATAGGGAAAGAGAGAAAGGGTAAGAGAATATTTGATGGCATACAGAAGAAACATATCCAAAATTTGGTGAAAAATCTTAATCTGCCCATGTAAGTTAAGATATTAAGAAGTTAAATGAATTCCAAATAAGATAAACTCTCAAAGAGATTTGTATCTAGACTAATCATAGCAAAACTCTCAGTGACAAAGGAGGAAAGCTTGGAAATGGAGCATATTGACTAAGATAACTAAAGTTAATGTGAGGAAATCAGAGGTCCTGCATACCGACAATAAGCTCATAAAATTGCATAGCTCTTGGTTCATCCCCAAATTGATGAATATTGTATTGTCTTATGAAATTAGAAATTGCACCCCTGCTACTAAAACATGAACACAGAAAATATATGTCCACATAAAAATTCTGACCAGTGTCCATAAAGGCTTTATTGAAAATAACCAAAAGTAAATATTAAAAAAATGCTACCTACTGAGAAATGGGAGACAAATATGTTATTTTCATCCAGTGGGAAATGAGTCAGTCTTAAAGAGAATCAAAATATGAGCTCATGTCTGCTATAACAAAGATGAACCTTTATATGGCATGCTAAGAGAAAAAGCAAGCACAAAATTCCCATGCATTGTCCGATTTTGTAAGGCCATTGTTTCTAGAATAAGCAAAATCCATAGTGAGAGAAAGTAGGTCAGCATTTTGAAAAACTGGGGAAGGGGTGTGTGATAATTATTGGGTATCAGCATGAATTTGGCTTGGGTAGTGACAAGTTTCTTAAGTTTGTGTAGTGGTGATTGTGTAGGTGAATGCATGACTCTTTAACAGGTGTTCCTCCTCCCTACCCCGTGTGTGTATGTGTGTGTGTGTGTGTGTGTGTGTGTGTGTGTGTGTGTGTGTGTGTGTGAAGGCCAGAGGTCAACATTAGGATTCTTCCCTCCATGAGTTCTGGGAGACTGACCTCATGTCCAGAACAGTTGTACAGCAAACACTTTAAGGACTTTACCCCAACCATCTTCCTGGTGCCTAAGTAGGTATTTCTAAATTATATCTAAATTAGTTATTATTTTTGAAATCCAAATGCTTTTCTGAAAACAGCATCTTGTGCTGGATTATTGTTATTTTCATAACCATCCTGTATCCTATGTACCAGTTATCTCCCTTTCCACTCATAGGTCAGCTTTTCACCATGTGACTGCCCTATGCTGCAGGAGCTGAGTGGGAAGGATCTCAACACTGACTACCCTGTGGAGCACAGCATTCCCAGGGACAACAGAGAAAAAAGGGCCTGAGTGAAGAAAGGGTTATCTAGTTGCTTCCTGCAGGGCCTCAGGGATTATTGTCTCTTCAGCCAATGACATAGCCATGCCTGAAGGACGTCTTCAGACACAATTTTTGTGGTCTGGTAACTGTTCCTATTTTTTACCCTTTAGGGCTACAGAAAAGAAAGAGCCCTAACCTTGAAAATTGACTGGTCGTGCCCCTAAATAAGCACAGACATTTTGAAAAATGTTTTCACCGAGTTGCCCTTTTTGCCACTCTCCAGCTAAGCCTCATTGATCTTGTTTGGTCTTGTCATGTCACTTTCTCTTTACATGACTGACCATCTTCTGTATTGCTATGGAATCTCCATCAGTCTGTCTTAACGTGTCCTTCAGTAAACAACGTCCTGATCGTTCTTTTCAATGGCTCTTCAACAACAACCTGTTTTGGATCTTCCTTTCTTCCAGATGAGAGATTTGCCATTTCCCTTTTTTTTCTTTTCCTAGGTTTAAACTCTTTGAACCTGAGATTTGTCAGTCTTTGCTTCATTTCTTTTAGTTCTGTTTCTGTGTCATAATTATGATTACTTCTTTAGACTCGTGGTTGTACATCATGACAAAATAAGAGAAATAGCCAAAGGTACAGTATACCAGTCACCAGGGACTGGATTCCACCCCATTGGGAAACTGCTATCCCACAATGCCATTCAGGTTACATAAAGCAAGTGAGAAAGAAAAAAATATATATATCATGTCATTTGGACCATTTCCATGAGTTAGGGGCCATCCCGTGCTACAGGTCAGAGAGCAAACTACTATGAATTTTTATTCTGTATTTTACTGACAGCTACATCACATGAGCATCATCAGCTCTCTTTGCCCTTTGTCTCCAGTGTAAATATAGTTCCTACCTGGCAGCATTTTTAGAGTATTCAGTCAAAGTTGGACATCTGAAAAAAAATCAATATTTGTACCTTGAAACTCAATATGATATTTTAACAACAAAATTTTCACATCAATTCCCTTTTCAGAATATATATTTTACTACACAGACACAGACACACACACACACACACACACACACACACACACACACACACAAAGGGGTTGGTGGTGCAACCCACTAATCCTAGTACTGAAGCTGAGGAAGGAGAAACTTGAACTTAAGCCTATCTCAGGCTACACAGAGAAATCCTGTCTCAAGGAATCAGAAGAAAAAATTAAATAATCCACTTTTCATGTGTCTGGTTGTTTCTGGTTATATCTTCTATGGGTTTCTTCTGATTTCAATTCTAAAATAGTATTTAGATTTTCTATTATCATTTATTTCATGTGCCAGTGACTTATGTCCCAATTCATTTCAGTTCTCAGTCCTTTTGATTTATATTTTTTATACATCACTTACCTAATAGTTCAACATTGGAGACACAGAGATGTTTAATAAATATTCCTAAATTTGATTTATTACAGCTCTTATTAATTCTGTCCATTTCTCCTCCATTCCCTTCTGTTTTGGTATAAAGCAGACAACATGTGATACACCCTGAAACACAGCTCAGAGTTAATAATCTCTGTGAAACTTGGTCTGCTCTTATGCTTCCAAGTTCTACTGTTAGATACCTCCAGGGACTTTAAACATTGGCTTTTTCCTTTATCCATTAACTCATCAGTGTTTGTTCATAACTACAGCAATATAGAGAGGTGGACAAGAGTTCCACAAATCTCTGGATTTGTTTAAAATTGGTGTTTAATGCATATTTTTTTTTTCTAAAGCATTTGGAGAGAGCTGGGCTGTGACGTCCCTGGAGGAAATGGTTTTCTTGACACTGCTTCTGTGTTTTCTCACACCGGCATAGCTGGCCCTGGAACTTGAAAACAGGAAATCGGGGGAGGGAGCAAGTCCTTCTGTTCATTCCCAGTGGATCTATGGGACATGTGGATATTTTCAGTTCACTAGGAAGCTTGAGGCTGTAGTAGAAGGAGAAGTATAGAGGCATTCTAAATTAGCAAACCAGGTCCATAGCTGTCATTAGAGTAGCCAGTGTTTAAATCATCAGAAGTTAAAATAATGTTCCTCCCTGCTAAAGTCTTAACTATATAACCAGTTCTGAGAAGATACTTCAAAGAATCATGTCCCAAATAAATAGTGTTTCTTCACAACTCATATAAGAACACCATCGTCTCAATATATACAAATACTCAGATGTTTGACAGCAAATTAAACAAGTATACAGGCATAGGATTGATAATTTTTTTGGAATTTTTTTTTTTTTTTTTTTACAATTCCTAACAAAAACAGAAGGAATGTGGATTGGTTATTATATAGTATATTACTGTGCTAATTTAAAAACACAATATAAAGAGAGGAATTTAGAATTTCGCCTCAGGTATTATTTGTAAAGATACCAAAACCTAGAAAGGTTGTTCTTCCTTATGCCTCAGCATAAGGATGCTGAATTGGGAGGATAGTGTGACATGGAGGATGAAGGCCATTTATTTCGAATCACTGCCCACATGCTTGTGTGGAGTGACATCCCATAGATACTAAGCTGATAAATGCTCTACGAATGCACATGGAGACCCAGAGATAAGAGCACTGAGTGGGTGTGAATTTAGATGACAGAAATCCCTGTAGACATTTTGCCAGGAGCCCCTTTATGTGATTAAATGATTAAGGCATACAACAATCCTAGATACCATCAAGTCCATTAAAAGGCAATTTTCTTTTGCTTTTAAAGAAATCTTCATTTTTGTGAGCATTACATTTCTATTACTTTATCACATAGAATGGCCGTCTGACGTTTGTAATAACGGGAACTGTTAATTGATAGAATTGATAGGGAGCTCATACATAATAAACATACTGCTATGTGTGACTGAGAACTTGCCAGGCTTTCCTGCCTCAACATGAAAATTCCCAGCGACCTTTATCCAGATTGGCCTTTTGTCTCACAGCTGTCACTAAAAAAATCCCAAATTGGTTCCAGAGTCAGAGTAGGTGAGTGTAGAACAATAAACAAGTGGGGAGCAGGGATCACCAGTTGTTTTTCCCTTCCACTATTTCTCAGCCATGTGATGATGAAAACAGGATGCCTTGCTGCAGGAACCAGACACTGGCATGGCTTATTGTGGCTGCCTTTGCCCTTTCCTCTTACTCTCCCCTTCATTTCCTTGAGGGATGTAGATCCTATATCAAACTGTTCAAAATAGCATTTCTCTGTTACAAATGAGCACAGTTATTTGCATTATTTTGAAGAAAAAAATTAGCTCTAACTTGTACAAAACAGACAGAAAGTGTGTGTGTGTGAATGTGTGTGTGTAAATATACATTACCAAATTTTATATCAAACTTTCACTGTCTTTGGAAAGAAAAGAAGCTAATTTTTCAAAGCAAAGAGTAAGTATAGTTTTTTAAAAGTGCAATTATAATTTTCCAAATGACAACTGACATGAGTGTCAACAGATTTCTTTATAGTAACAAATGAGATTTTAAACCATCTAATTCCCTAATACTCTGAGGAAATAAAAAGAAAAACTGACAATTCCTTGCACTTATAAATTCACTGGATTTCCTTCAGAGATTAAACACTCAACAAGTACTGCAGTTTGCAGCCTGTGGAATACTCACATGATCTCTTTTAAGATTCTCTTTTAGTTTCTGGATCTAGTCATGTGACTATCCAATTTCATTGTCATTCAAAAAAGGCAGTTCTTGCCTGCCAATAACCAAACAATATCTTCATTATTTCCAAGAAAGCATCTGATCATTTATAATGGATCAAACTCTGAATCTCACTTCATAGTACCCTTTCTAGAAAGATTTGAAGTATCCTGCTTCCTCCTTTTCTCATGCAGAAAGGTTTAACTGTGGCATCTTTCTCAAATAAGTTTTACTCTGTAGAATTTTTATAACAATGTCAATTATTTCTTTACCATGGTAGTCTCTAGAATCTCTAGAAATTGATTACAATAACTGAGCACTTGGAATACTGCTAGTGCATTTTAAGCCTTTGATCGGCATACTACAACCCATATAATCACAGAGGTTAGATATAGTGTAAGTAACAGAGGGAGCAGAGGATCTCCCAAGGCTAGGGAAACCAAGTATATAATTATGGGGAGACCATAGGAAGCAAGAATGGGAGGATTAAACAGAGAAGGGGAGGGAAGGAAGAATAAGGGAGGGAAAGGAAGGACAACTAACACTGTAGGCTATCTGAGAAGTCATATGAAAATCAATTACTATAGAGGTTTCTTAAAATATAGACATTGATGAGAGAAATCTAAATGGAATCCTCAAATTACGAGAGGTGATAGCTATGTTGTCTTCACCTCCAGTTGTTTTAGTTTTACTTAATTATAATCCATTCTCAGTATTAAATAAGATAGTAACAAATATAATAATGTTTCAAAAAGATATAGTCAGAAATTAGAGAATAGTTAATAAATGCATTGACTTCTATGTAAGGTGCTGTGGAATAATGCTTTTGTACACTGGTTTAATAAAACACTGATTGGCCAGTAGCCAGGCAGGAAGTATAGATGTGATAAGCAGACAAGAAGAATTCTGGGAAGAGGAAGGCTGAGTGAGGAGACGCCAGCTTGCCATCCAGGGAGCAGCATGTAATGGCACACAATTAAAGCCATGGAACACATGGCAACATACAGATGAACAGAAATGGGCTGAGTTTAAGTGTAAAAGCTAGTCAGTAGTAAGCTTGAGCTAATTGCATAGCAGTTTTAATTAATATAAGCTTCTGTGTGTTTACTTGGGTCTGAGTGGCTATGGACTGGGCAGGACACAGGAAAACTTTAGCTACAGTAAGGAAAGAGTAGAATCATTTGGTGAAATTTATGTAAGAGGATGTCACATTGAAAAGTTTCTGATAGAGCAGGTCTTAAAGACAACCAATACTAGCACCAATTTGGAAGAAATTTGTTAGGTAGAAATGATGAGAATGTGATTGACAACCATGAGACTCATCCTGTACATGGACCTAGCAGAGTATGGTGTTGGGGAACAAAGCATGTTTTGAAGACATTTTCTCAGAGACAAGAAGAGTAGTCCACATTTCTCCCAACTCAGAGAGGGCAAAGGAATAACTAACTGCTCTTGTCTAGGAGGGAACTTTGAAGATTTTACCTAGGTGTGCCTTACTCCACCATCAACCACAATTTTCCTGTCCTAACCATCTCCAGAAATCTGGAGAAGACAGACCTGAAATGTATATAAGGGAGTAGCAGATATTGCTAAAGGATACACACCCCCTTCCATCAATCTGAGGGTCTAAGTGGGCCCCCAGCCAGGACGCCTAGGCAACACCTGGGCTCCTGGGATATAACCAGGGAACTGATCTAGAAAGCTTGTCCAGTGAGTAGGAGTGAAAAGCAAAGGGAATACTGGTCTTCAAAACTTCATAAACATCAGAAAAACAAAACAAATGAATACATTGATAAGAAGGAAAAACAAAACAGTTTAGAACTTTAATCCAAAACTCATGTCCCCAGAAAATAATGTTATACATCTTGTAGCTATGAAGTATATAGGAGAAAAACAATTGAGATTATGTAACTAAAACAATGGTCTTTCCTATTCTCATGAGTCATCAAGAATCCAGTTTTATTATCTTGACTTATTTTCATCATTACTATTAAAAACTGTCACCTGAACAGTTAAAACTGTTACCACTGCAATAGCTAAGTAGGTAGACATCTACGTTTTGTGACTCAACGCTTCATTTTTTCCATTTATTTCTTTGGGAGGGAGAGATTAAGAAGAAATCAAAGTCTCTTCCACATCAATAAAATATTTTAGAATGAATTAAAAACTTTAAATAAGGTAATTTTTCCTACTTTATACCTAATAATATCAGAGAATATTTGCAATAGTCAACATTCTCAATTAAAATAATATATTAAAATAGAACAATATCTTCTCCAGTATAATTCATCGATCCAGTAGCATGTAATATTATCTGTCTTATTCTACATCATAAATCTGTGTTCTAAAACTGTGATTATGCTTTATGATAAGTATATGGAAAATGAGAACAGCCCTATTCATCTGACTTCTACCTCAACTACGAGGAATAACCTTGATAAATGTAAATTAGTCTGTGAACTACAGGGAAAGACTAAGAATCTCTTTAAATAGAGATGACGCACCTAGTCATAATAGGCTTTACTTAATAGCTAGTTGAATAATCATAAACTCAAATGTTCCTTTAAACTTATTTAGTCCAACTTACATATTATGAAGACTGCTGAACTTAATACATTTTTATTAAATCAAACTATGAAGTGTAAGAAAACAGACTAAGAGTTTAAATGGCTTTATTATGCTCACTGCTAGTGCTAAAATCAGTTCTTGCAACTTGGTGTCTTTGACTTGTTCCTCCAAGTTATGATATTTGTTTTCTAGTTCCATCCTATGGTTTCCTTACCAATATTTCTCAAACTTGACTCTGTCTCTAATACATAGGCCTGCCGATGTGTGTGTGTGTGTGTGTGTGTGTGTGTGTGTGTGTGTGTATTGACAAAATTTATGAAAAGGGAGGAATGGAAAGGGAAACAGGGCAAGGTAAGTTCAAAATCAAACAGGGATTCAATCGCCTCCATTACTCAACCCTTTTAATAAGTTGTCAGTAAAATTTGCCCCATCATACACATTAAATTATGAGAGATCTTTCAAGATGGGAAAACCTCTATTTATATGTCTGCCAAGAGGGGAAAAAAAGGCTTATGTATTCCTGTTAATTCAATATAGATCTTATGGGAGTTTTTTCTTCATAATTTCTGTGTCTAGACATTAAGTTTAAGAAATTTTATCATTTATAGTTTTGATTTGTATATTTGGTGTCTTTGGAGCCAGCATATGAGTATTTGAGTGGGTAATAATGCCAGAGCTGGTTTTTGCATCCATTCGCAGCTGCTCTGTTGTGTTTCAGTAGCATATGTGATATTCCTCCGATCTTGATCGTCTCCCCAACAAGTCTAGACATAGCTCCTGACTGCAGTCACAGTGAGAACACAATCTGCAAAGCCTGTGACACGAATCATCCTGAAAGGCAGGTGGAGAAAGCACCCGTAGCAAAGAGAGTGCACCTATGAGAGCAGTGCAGCCTCACCTCACCTAGTACCACCAGCTACTGCCATACTGCTCTTTTCCATTCTCTGGATGGAAGATATCCTGACTCTCTTCATGTAAAATAACTAGTGTCATCTCAAGACTTCAATGTGAGGGAAGCAATCTGGTGTCCAGTGAATTATAATTAAATAAAGTATGCCATCACTGCATTTGATAAAGGTGATCATTAATTGGTAAAACTTCAAAATCATTTGGAAGTGTTACTTTTGAGGTCATCTGAGGAAAATATTTTGGCATCAAAAAGCCTCTGACACCTCACTTCTGCCATCTTAACTATGGTTTTGGCTGTCTGGTGTTGATAAAAGAGTATTATTCCAGGGAGTGGAGGGAGCATTGGCTCCAGACAAAATAAGAGTTGTGTATGTAGTAGATTTAGAAAACATCTTACTACTTCATATTTTTCCCTAAAGTCTTGACCTGCTGTCGCATTTTTAAAATATTCCATGATTACAGGGACTATGTTTCAGTTATAATTATGATTACAGAGACCATGTTTAGTTTGAGTTTGTATAATAAATACTTACTGGATTCCTCACTTGTGCCACATAATCAGAACCCAAAATGCTAATGAGATGAAATGCTCTCTCCCAGGATTTTATGTCTAACTGGGAAGGCAGAAAAAAGTCAAGTGTTATGATCCAGACATGCTGAGCCATGGGGAAAAAAATGAACCATATTCCAACCAATGAAAGGGAAGGTTGCTGAAGAATTTAGGAGGAATCTCATGGGATGAGTATGGGATACTGTGTGAGAAAAATAAGGAAAAGGCAACATTGCTCTCACTCAGAGGTTCAAAATCAAAGGCAAAGATATAGGAAATTTTGTTTTTAGTTTTTCTCAATCATAAACTGCGAGCCAAGCAGGAGCAGGTGGTGAACCGAGGGATTGTGGGGACCACTGTGACTCACGTTTTCTTTCAAGCAGATGAATTCAACCTCAGATTACAGTCAAGCCCCATGTTGAGAGATGTTGACAGTGGAAAAAAAAGAGTAGAATTGATTAGAGAAATGAGACAGCAAGGTATTCAAGAAGTCTAGTGAAGAGATTTATGCTTTTCTGAAATGAGGAGGGGGAAGCATTGAGGGAAAAGAAAGTAGGGAATATGATACAGTAATTATCAGGAGAACAAGCCAACAGGAATCATTGTATTTTAATTTGCTGGTGAAAGAAGATCTACATCCACTGGTTAGGGATGAGCTTGAGGGAACTGGAAAATCAAGTGGTAACAGTAGACATAAGTTTAGCAAGAACTAGAAGTTCCATTCTGGAAACAGTGAGTTTTCTATCATCTTCATTCAAAATCCAAAAAGCAGAGGATAACATGGTTATAAATTATGAGAATGGGGGAGTTATTAGTAAATAGGTAGTTAAAAAGCCATATAATTAGGCAGGAAACTGAGGCTTCACTTACGGTGTATAAAGACTGGAGATAGCCTGGAAGCTGACTAGGAGATATTTTATCTTAATCACTGTTCTATTGCTCTGAAGGGGCTCCATGACTGAGGCATCTCTTCATTTAATTATGGGCTTCTTTATCGTTTCATGTCAGGGAGCACTGTAGCACACATGGCATTGGGGCAGTAGCTGAAAGCTACATCCTGATCCACATACTGAGAGAGAAAAGAAAATATTGGGCCTGCTTTGGACTTTTTGAAACCTCAAAGCCCACCCACTAGTGACATGTTTCCTCTAAAAAGACCATACCTACTCTAACAACACCCCATCTCCTAATCCTTCTAATTCTTTCAAATAGTGCTACTTCCTGGTGACTAAGCATTCAAATATATGAGCCTATGGGGCTACTCTCATTCAAACCACTACATACGCTAAAGAGAAGAAAAATAATAATTCCGATAAGTACAGATAAGAAGGACCCTCAGAGAAGTAAGATCCAGGCAGTCAATGCTGTTCCATAAACATATTAAACATGCACAATACACTATTTTCCATGTGCTTGTCCTGTTTATTCAGGTGAAACATTGAGGTTTCCAGTGTAACACAACAATCTGGTCTAGTTTCAGCTGGAAGAAAAGATCATGTCACTGATAGTTGGAGAGAACACGTTCCTTTCCTCATCTTCGAGAATCATTTCAACAGTTAAGAACTGGAGAACATTCAAGCAAACTAAGAAAAAGGGCTAAAGTGCCATTTGTTAGCCTTCCAAGGAACACCAGAACAGCATTCAGAATATCATAAAGGAGGAATCATTTGCTTTGCCTCTCTTTCCTGAGGTTTCTCAGTCTATTGTTCTTAGTCCTGCTGAGTTGGCCAGAGTGGTAGGCAGAAAAGCATGGAGGCAAGAAAGTGGTGGGGGTTGGGGGTGGTGGTGAAACTACAGACTTTTAAAGGCACAGCCCCAGTGACTCCTCCCTCCACTACAAGCAACTCCCAAATTAGTGCCACTTTCTTGTAGGGGAGGACGCCCTATCTTCAAAACATAAGCCTGTAGTGAACATGCCTCATTCAAATCATCATGCCAAAAGGATAAGTAAGCTTCTTAAAGTCCTGAAACTACAGTTGAGAGCTTTTGAGTCTTTGAAACTTCACATTATTTTTTAACCAGTACTTCCTTTTCTCATTTTATGAAAAGTTTCTTTTCATGACTAGTAATCAGTTTGGTTGTGTGTGATGCCAACTGGCTGGGGAGTGACCTGTTGATCGCTTTTTACCACTGTTTAGAAATTGACTCTGCTGTCATAGTCTTGTGGCCATGCAGAATAGTATCACTAACCATTTCTTCTCTTTGAACTAAGATTGGCACCCAGCTCTTGATAAAACAGAGCATGGATGAGAGAAACCCTGTCAGCCTGCAGTGTGACACAGAACAGGAGGCACTTGGATAAGTAGAAAGCACAAGTTATGTGAAGTCAAGTTCTGAGGCATGAGAACCACTCATTGCCCTTGAACATAACAAGTCCTAGGCTAAGCTCTCCAGAAGCCTTTCTTTAGAGATTATTTTATGCACACACAAAGAATCTATTGAGCTCAGGAGATATGTAGGGAACTTTAGGGTTTGAGAATGGGAGTAGGTGAAGGCAAGAAAATCTGTAAATGTATACACATACTTTAGAATGTGCACAAATTTCTTGACAGAGGAAACATTACTTACATTCATTAGTTACTCAAAGTAATATGAGTTACAATCAAGAGAGGTATCAATCATTTTTATATTTCTAAATTGTGATGAAAATTTAAGCACACACAAATGAAGATAATAGCAAACTCCCATGTAGCTAGCAGTTGGTTTGGAAAGTATCAACACACTGCATATTTTATTATCATCCCTTACCACTCACAGATTTGATTTCATATTGCTGTAATGAAAACCATCCACACTGTTTATATCTATGCTCAGTCTCTAACATGTTTGGGATGTCATTAGTTTCTTTTCCAGTTCTTCCATTCTAGCTATTGTCGTTGAGTCTTTGCAAAAGACTAGAAGTTACATTATCTCCATATTCCTCCTTCAATCCACTCATTCTGAGGGGACACAGGCTACCATGTACTACTTTAGTTTCTGTTGCTGTGATAAAGTACCCTGACAAAAAGCAATTTAACTCAGAAAGAGATTATGTAAGCTCACAGTTACCGGCTGTAGTTCATCAAAGCACAGACGCCAAGGTACCAAGATAACAGAGCTACTCACAGCTGCAGTCAAGAGTAGAAAGCAAAGGATGTGTGTGTGCTTATTACTCACCTTGTGTTCCCCACTCTTACAGAGTCTAGGGTCTAAGCTCAGGGGATGTTTCCACTCTCAGTGGGCTGTGTCTTCCCACACCAGTTAACATAAGCAGGAAAATCCCCACAGATATGCCCACAGACTAACCTAGATAAGTTAATTTCTCATTGAGACTCTTTTCCCAGAGGATTGCAGATTGTGCCAAATTGACATCACAGTTCTTAAGACTTCTCAAACATCATTTTCAAATAATTTAGTGTTTTCCTTTTATGGGATAGTTTAGATGCTTGCAATATGACCTAGTGATGAAATAGATATAAAATGTTTGCATATTTAAGATTAAAGTTATCTGTGCTATGCAGAGCATATTAATTATGTATTTTAATTTATATATCTACCACCTCTTACCACATATCTAAAATTGCCTATTTCTCTCCAGAAAACCATTGACATCTTTGAGGAATCTCCTCAAATTCTCATTTGTTGAACATGCATTTGGCATTTTGACAATGCAGATGTACAAAATTATTTCTGCATTTTTGTGAAGTTTTAAAGATCTTCAAGAATAAATTCAAAGCTTTAAGGCTACACAGTCAACTTCTGTATCTTTTTTCTGTTTCCCAGCAAACTGTGTCAAGGCTAACTATGATATACTGTTGTGATGATCTTTTGTCTGTGCTCTCACAAATAAAGCTTGCCTGGAGATCAGAGTGCAGAGCTAGCTAACCACTAGAGGCCAGGCATTGGTGGCACACACCTTTTATCCTAGCACTTGGGAGGAGGAAACAGGAAGTGATCAGGATGGGTGGAGTCAGGAGCTTGACCTTTTCTGTCTGAGGATTCCGTAGAGTTAAGAAGTATCTCTAGTGGCTGGCTCCTTTACTGATCTTTTAATATTTACCTCAATATCTGGTGCTGGGTTTTTATTATTAAGAACAATAAGGATTCATGCTACAATACTATAGCTACTGTGGTGTGAATTTGAAATGTGTCTTATAAGTTCATGTTTTGAATGTTTGAGCCCCAGCTGCAGGTGATGTGTTGTAAAGTTTAAAATCTTTAGATGATGAAGGCTGTCTGGCAGAACCAGGTCACTCCGGGTGGATCTGTGAAGGTTAGACCCACTTTTCGTTCCTGTCTCTGCCTCCTGCTCTCAAAGTCATGAACTAGGCTGCTTCTCCATGCCTTCTCTGTCACAAGGACTGAGACCACTCTGAATCACGACTTAAAGTAACCATTTCTTCTTTGAAGTTGTTTTGCTCAGGTATTTTTCATCACAGCCACACACAAGGAACTGATTTCCTAGGGAGAGACATTTTTCCTATTTATTAGTCTGCCTAAAATGTGTAAGTCCTCAGTGTCTACTAACTACAGCCCCTCTGTTGCTTCTACTTTCCAAGTATGAGTAATAAGAAAAGAAAAAGTGGTTATCCAATCAAAACAATTGCAGGAGATGCTCCTTGGACGTTTTCTTAGCTAAATTTCCTAGCAGTGAATCCCATCAGGCATTATTTTTCTCAGTATTTTCATAGTTATTGGGTGTGTTTTATGTGAAGAAACTGACATTCAGGCAGAATAAACATCTTGGGGAAAGGATGAATGTTAACAAGAGAAAGATTCAGACTTAAAAATAAACTCTGTTGATTAGAATGTCTCGTCTCTATTACTACAGTGTGATCTGCAAACATTCTAGGACAGCATCTACTGTCTGTACACCTAATCCACTACAGCCATTGTCTCTCATTCTACACCAGACCACCAGGCTCCCAGATAAATTACATATTTGAATCAAACAAATAGTCAGCATTTTATTAGTAACGAATTTGATCAGACGACAATGATCAAAAAATCAGTTCTGAAGCCTCTTTTTGTTAACTTAGTCACTAATGCCACCACTCCAATAAGCGTTTAAGACAATTTTATTACAATTATGTGCTTTTCTATGTGTGTATGTGTGTGGGTATATACATGTTAACGCCAGTGTCCGTCTCCAGAAGACAGAAGACAGAGGCACTGGCTTCCCTATGGATGAAGTTACAGTCAGCTGTGAACCTTACACCATAGTTTCTGGGAAACAAACTGGAGTCTTCTGCCAGAACCTTACTTGATTTTCAGCACTAAGCCATCTCGCTAGCCCTACCACTCCTATCTTAACAAGAGGATGCCCTCTCGTGTCCTCCTCCCTCCTCCCTCTCTCCTTTTCTCCTCTCTCTCCATCCTTACTTCTCTTGCCCATTTTCCTCTCTTCCTCTTTCCCTTTTACCTTCTCTCTTTCTCATACTTCTTCTTCCTCGCCTCTTTTTCCCGTCCTTCTTTGATTGTTAGATTTTTCAGTGACTTATGGGTAATTATTGTTTTTTGAAAGTTTATTCTGAGAAATTTATTTGCAACGTCAAATTGAAAGCAACAAAAAATTCACATATTTCAATATAGTTCTATGCAATATATATTCAGGACATTACAAGTCTTTCTACACTAAAGAAAATAGACAGGTATCAGGTCATTCCTCCTTCTTCTCATAACATAGACCTGATAGCAAGCCTATGAAGTGTTTTGGTATAACAAATTGTTAATGGCATTGGGCATTGGGTAGTATAAATATAAATCCAGAGTTTAATCCAGTTACAAAAACTGAAAAGTATTTTTTGACAACTTATTAAAACTTTAAGTATGATTCCAAACCCTCAGGCTACTTGATTTTTTTAAAGTTAAATTTTCTTAGGCAATAGCAATATATGACACCTGTCAAAAACCCAGAGCCGGGATAGCTGCAGGCAAATTTCCAAAAATAAAATAGCAGTATCCGTCAGCAAAGTGCAAATGCCGTGGTGTACATGGCCTGCTTTAATGGCCACTAATTCCTACAGCTGTGTTTTGCCTGTGATTTAGCTAGAAATCATTGTGTTCGTTGTTATAGCATAAAATGAATGATGCTTTATTCATCATGGTGCAAAATAGGAGTGGACAGACTGTCTGTGATAAGGCAGTGTATCAAAGGTGACTCTGCTTTCTCAGTGACCAATGAAGCCTGAATCAGAATAGCTCCCCTTCCATTGTCCCCTACTTTATCTCCACTTCCTCTGCCAGCTGGGCTCTTGAGTCCCACATGTGTATATCCCAAAACCATGTTACATAATAATAGTAATGATGGTGAATAACTTTTTTTTTTTTTAGGGGGAGTTTTCGAGACAGGGTTTCTCTGTAGCTTTGCACCTTTTTCCTGGAACTCACTTGGTAGCCCAGACTGGCCTGCAACTCACAGAGATCCGCCTGTCTCTGCCTCCTGAGTGCTGGGATTAAAGGCATGCACCACCACCGCCCGGCCTCGTTTTTGTATTCTTAATAATCTGTTTTTAAGTGTTTTGTGGATATATGCTCAGGAATGGCAACAACACAGGAAAAAAAATATCATCATCATCATCCTTCTCCTTCTCACTGTCACCTGAATTTCATCAACATAGAATGTCACTGTCTGTTTTCATTGTGAAAGCAGAATGTTTCCATCTTCGGTACTCCCGAGAACTTGGTTCATCTGGGAAAGGTCTGTCAGTCTCTATTCTGTGACACTGTAGTCCTTCCATGTGCTAACTTTTCAGTGCTGCCACCACAAGGTACCACATGTGATGTTGCTTAAAGTAACTGAAATTTTTTGTTTCTCAGTTTCACCCGATGGAAATAAAGTCAAGGTGCCAATAGAATTACCCTCTTTCTGAAAGCTGGAGGATAATGGCCCCAGCTCTTCTAGCTTTAGGTGGTTTGTCAAACACTTCTGGCATTCCTCATGTGCAGGTGTATGACACCAACACCTGTCTTCACTGTTACATTTATTCCTTTTGATTCTTCTATTGTCTTCCCACCATATATCTGTTTCCTGTGGTGATATTTTATTTGTGCTCTAATATATAAAACTTGCATGGAGATCAGAGGAAAAACCCAGGTACCATATCAAACATAGGGGTCAGGCAGTGGTAGCACATGCCCTTAATTCTAGCATTCTGGAAGTGGAGATTCATCTGGATCTCTGTGAGTTCAAGGCCATATTGGGAACAGAGCCAGGAGTGATGGCAGATGCCTTTAATTACCAACACTAGTTAACCATAGAGGTCTGGAGTTCTGTAGAGACAGACAGGAAGTTATAGAGCTGGGAAGAAAGAGGAAGTGATATAGCTGGGTGGAGAAAGAAAGTGAGATGGCAGGGTACAGAAATGATATAGGCATGAATATTCAGGAAGTAGCTCTCTGGAGGCTGAGGAGTTTGTGAGGTGAAGTTGGCTGTGGCTTGTCCTGTTCCTCCAATCTCTCAGGTTTCACCCCAATATCTGGTTCCAGGTTTTCAACTAATAAGACCACTTAAGATTCATCTTACAGTTTCCAAATAGTTGTTTTTCCTTACCTTTTTCCCTTCCTTCTTCCTTTTCCTTTCTCCCTTCTTTGCTTGCTTGCTTCCTCTTCTTTTTTTATTTTGTTTATAACACAGGGTCTCCTTATGTGACTCTGAAGTCCTGGTTACATTATGAGACATTGGTTGTTATGTTTTGTGGTGCAACATTCAGCTTTATTTTGACTAAAGGAAAAAAATGAATTGGGTTTGGTCTTTACTGTTGCATTGTTTTTCCTGAGAAGTGAACAGACATCTCATGGCCAAGATAGGGCAACAATGACAGATGAAAGAAATTATTTTACCCAAGTTCAACTTCATGAACCAATGAGTTGAATCCAATTAAATATAGGAATATGGATGAGAGGTTGCTTACTAAAATATGGACAACTTAAAAACAGAGAAATAGACATATCATCATACATTCTCATCCCATCATGGACAATGAACTAATGAACATGCATTATGACATCCCATCTGCAGTAAACCTTAAATTCCTATATATGCTTGCCTTTCTCTAGACCATGTGGACTGGGAAGCAGGAGGTGAATGGTAGGTGGAACTCCAGATGAAGATCTTTGATTATTCTTCCTCAATTGGTTTTTCAATACCCATTTTCTTTGACTTAGCTATCACTGTTTTATTCTATTTATTCTGTTTCTATGACTACAGGATTACACATTCTGTAATTCACTACAAAACCTATATTATACAATGGTCATGTTACACACAGAGGTAATAGCAGATTATATATCTGCCACTAAAGGTCTGACAGTAACTGAATACTCATGGAAATAAGTAGATAATTTTAACATAAATCTGTAAAAACTGTGGAAAAGTGGCAGTCAGAATACTGAGGAGGCTGGAAATTTTGAGAAAGGCAAGCTGGACTGAGCTTAGGTAAGTCATGAAAATTAGAGACCATTTAATTATTAGAAAGGAGTATGGAAGATCAAAAACAAACAAACAAATAAAAAAACGTGATTGAACTTTCAAGTAATTTCACAAGGTTTGAGTTAGGGGTAAATTTGGATAAGAAGGAAGAGATGTGATGAGAAAGAAAGCTGAATTGGTGAAACTCAGACCATGAAGCTTCTGTGTACTATCAAAAGGATGTTGGATTTGCCTCCAAAGATAAGACATCTTCAAATGGCCTTTAAACTAAAGATTGACCTACTGAGGTCTATTTGGGGTTACATGGAAGAAGTACTTAGAAAATAACACACTGAGCATACTGACAAGATGGTGAGAAAAAAAAAAAAACAGAAACAATAATGGTCAATTTCTTATTGAGTAACTGATTAGGAAAGCAGGTCTGTGCACATTATACAAGACTTAGCTAAAAGGGGAGAAAGGTTAATCAGTTCATCTGTGGAATATTTGGAGAATTTGAGTTGTCTAGTGAATCAAGTTGGTCTGGCATGAAAGAATTGAATCTGTGTATTTGGAATATTGCTCGGGATTAGATATAGAAGTCATTCAAGGATTTAAGATATGAAATTTCCCTGGGAGCCATTATGTGAATGGGATGGTGACTGAGTCTCCAAGAGACCTGAACCAGATCTTCTGAATCAGTGATGTGAAACTGCTGATATTTCTTAAGGTAAAGATTGACAATCAACCTGATGGCATACATAAAATGAGCATTTACTAGTGTGGCACATAGTTACACTTAGCTCAATTGAGGACTCTAACAGAAACACACCCACAATCAGTTCTCAAGCAATTTTATCACAACTATATATGTACCACACTGAGTTACACAAGAATATTTATTGGGAAGCTATCAATAAGATCAACAAAATTAGTAGCAAAGTGATGAGAGACAGAAAGCAAGCAGTCAAGAAACCCTGGTAAACCAAATGACAGTGAAGAGATCTCCAATTAACATTTGTTTACAATAGAAAAAATATTTTTTTTCCCAATGGAGTCTCACTGAGTATATTAATTACACTTATGTGTAGGCTCCATGCCCAGCAGTAGGTGGCCAACACAAAAGGGACCTAATGGTGCTTTTGTCTCATATTGCTTTATTTGGGCATTTTTTGTCTTATTGGTCCTTTATTTGTATAGTATGCTTTCTGATTTGTGTGTGTGTTTCTTGTTTTTTTTTTTTACTTGTTTTGTTTTTTGTTTTTGTTTTCTTTTGGGGGGGTTGGTGGTGCCGATTTAAATTCTGGTTTGTTTTGTTTTTCTATTTGTTTTCTAGATGTGGTGGGGGAAGGCATGGAGTTAGATGGAAGAGCACGTAGGGAGGATCTTTGAGAAGTTGTGGGAGGGAAATTGTGATCAGGATATATTGAATGGTTTTTTTTTTTCAATAAAGAAAGCAATATCAAAAAATGGAAACCTTATTACACTGATAAATCTTCAGAGGTTTAAAGTGATAACTTAAAGACACCCACTGTGCTTAGCATAGCATCATTGTAATCTTGGCAAGTCACCTTCTTATAGATGATGGCTATAGATCACACCTTGAACTGGGTAAGGAATCAAATGAGAGAAGAAGGAGTAGTCTGAAGATGACTACTTCTTCTAGTAGCTGTCATTTAAGGAATGAGAGAAAACAAGGATTACTAAAGATAATTTATTTTAAATTGTAGCACATTTTTTTTCAGGTGTGTCTGACTCAGTTTATATGCAGAAAAAAGAAAGGAAAAAGAGAAGTTATTTTAGATGAGAGAACAGATAACTAGTGGGGCACAGAGGATGGCAGCCATGGCACTGAGTTTCAAAGGATGGAACAGAAACTCACCCCGATTTCAAGGATAGCAAAAAAAAAAAAAAAAAAATGCTGATACACTAACTTGTTTGGTATGATGAGAAATGTGAGACTGGAATTTTTTCTAGGATTAAAAAACTCCTAGTTTAGTGAGATTCCAAAAGAATGATGATTATTTGCAAATTGTTGTGGAAAGTAAAAGTTGACATAAAGATGGGAAAAGGGGCCTGTGATGGATAGTATCTATATATAGACAAGAGAAAGCATAGTCCAGGAGCCAAAGTCTGCAACGAAGGTGGAAGAAGGCTAGAGGTCAATTGATCATAAGGAATAAGGGTAGATGTGGATGACTTCAGTGGAAAGTTCACAGTCTTCTCCTCCATCAAGATGCTCTTAACAGTTATTTTAAAAGCCATAATAGCTCTGTGTCTGCACACTATGTTCTATAGCTTTTGAGAAATATAGTTAATCATAAGAGCCTACCAGATAAAATAAGTGTCGAGAAAATTAAGGTCATTCCTATGAATCACCTTTAAGCTATGGATGTGTAAGAGGATAGAGGGTGGAGTGATAACTCCATTGATAAACTGCATGACTTGGGTACTTTCCAGGAATGCTTAAAGAACTTAATAATTCAGTATCAGGCAAAGATTCCTCAGGAAAAATGAAGACATACTTTGAGCCAGGGAAAACACATAGAACCTACATTCTGTCTGTCTCAAGGCACAGGAAAGCTTAAGGGAAGAAAAATCTACAAGTGGCATTGTTTTGACTTGCTTCCAAATTGAAACTAACATTGACTACTGTTGAACATATCTTAGGAGATCTGACAGATTCAGTATCAATGTGGAGTTCTCAGCAAACACCAGGCTCTGGAACTTCACTTGTTGGTGTTCAGTTCTTTGAAGAATCACTGTAAACTTCAGTCTGAATATCAGCCACAATTACCTTAATTGGGAGTTTGTTAGAAGTGTGGGCTCCCATACTTAGCTCCAGAGTGAGTGTGAGATCCCTGCTTTCTTTTAGACTGAACACAGGATCCCAACATTTACTTCAGACTGAATATAGGATCCTAGCATTCCTCCTAAACTGAATGCAGGATAAGGACCCTCACCCCAGACTAATGCAGGCTCTGAACTTCCTCCATGACTTATAGCACTAGAATTTGATACTTGAAAAGATCTCCATACAACTCTTACATGTGTTTGAGGAGCATGGTCCTGGCAGCAACCTGTGAGAGCCATAAGTGCCAGAAGCTTCAGTCTGCTTGGTTGTCCTATGAACAAACTCTGAAGCTAGCACAGATTAGACACCTGAACACCTTTGGCTGAAACAGTGAAAATCAGCTACCTATGAGATCTAGCTCAAAGCCTCCATGGGGTTGACTCAGGGGCACTGCCATATGGATGAGGAGAGGCAGCAGGGTGGAGAACAAAGAGTAGAGAGCATGTGTACATACTAGATGCTCCTCCTTCTTCCCTCCCAAAATTTTTGGCTGTGGAAATTAGGGCTTTAAGGAAAAGCCTGACTCAGCATTCTGAGTACCTGGATTGAAGACCTATATCACTCAATTGCTTCACTTTACTCAAAGTTTGAACACAAGAAACCAAGATCAGATTACCTCAAAGATGAAGCAGAACATGAGTGAAAGAAAAGACATTCACAGCCCCTAATGGCTGTCATGAATCTTGTTTTGAGTGACTTTGTCACCTTGAACTCACTGGACTCTTTTTAGTATCTTTTCTAAAATTGTATGCTGGTTTATATGCTTATCATGAAATGTTTTATTTGTTTTTTGGTGGAATGATGACATTTTTTGATCTATTACTTTGTTTCTCATAGTGAACAGCAATTAATTCAAGTCAAGTTTATGCAACCACTGTTGTTGATTACCTGCTATGTGCTGGAAAAGCATACATTTACAGGTACTCTACCAAATAGAAGTGCCAAATCTTATTTATAACCCTTAATCCACTTCCCACAAAGTAGCAAATGGGAAAACAAACAAATAAAACAACAACAAACCAAGGAGTTCAATGCCCTATTCAGTATATCAAACCCAATAAAGCAAAGTTTCTGTTTCTTATATTTTCTGGATATTTGTGTTTCCATATTAAAATCATCTCATTGTAAAGAGGTATAGTCTTTCCAAAACACAGTGACATATAACTTATGATTTCAGTAGCCATCTGGGGAGACAGACACATGTACACACACACTCACACACATCTGCCATGGGTGTGGGTGGTGGGGTGGTGACTAGTGAAAGGGGGCCATTTTAAAGAGTACTCGAATTGGTTTTTGAGAGTGCTCACTTTGCAAGAGGAAGCATTTTTCTTACTCTTCTCATTCTTCTCCTTCCTCTTAAACAAAGGGGAGACTGTTTATAGTATCTCAGATGTATTTTGTAACACATCGTTAAAATGATCCAACACAGGCAACTCCCAGGAGCTAGTTTTAGGTAATGACGATCTCATGATACACAGAAGCCAGACGGGTTGTTCTGCTGATTCAGCAAGTTGCACAGGCCTGGAGTGCTCACCATTTCCTTGCCAGACAAAGTTAATATTTGTTAAATGCACCAAAATTCTAAGGAAAAATTTCCAAAGACTGTATGCTATTGGGCATATTTCAATAGTCATTTCTCTCTGTACTGAGGACACCTAAATGATAGTGGGAACAGACTAAGTGGCAATGATTATTTTAAGGTGTACTTTGTACTGATTGGTATTTTTCCAAGTTGTCACTAGCTAAAATATTATTAATTATGCTTTTTGGAAGAAATAATGTTATGGGAAGAGGAAAAGTGCCTGTTCAAAGTGTCATTTATTATGTTCACTGAATGTGACTTTTACATGCAATAATAATGACTCTGCTCTCAGATATTTCCACTTCAAACTTAAATACTAGTGTTTGGAAAAAGTGCCAACAATAGAGTACCCTGTGTACAACCAATTTTACCCTTCCTACAAACAGATGGATTCTCCCTTCTGTTCCTACACACAGGAGATGTCATCAACTGCTGTGAGGAAAGACAGTTTTCTAAATTCAGACCTTGAAGAAGAAAATCTCTTTGCTTCACCTTAGTAAGAATTTCATTTGTAAATGTTCCTGTCAATTGAAGCAGACAGAAGAGGACAAGGACAGAATGCTTTAGCAAAGAAATTTGGCAGAAGGAAATGAGGCAGAGACAGTGGCTGAAGAAGCAGGGATTCACCATCTGTGTGGACGAGACTCCCTTCAAGATCATAAATCTCTCACCATTTCATCATTGGAAAAGGCCATCTACTCTGTGTATTCAACTCAACCTTCCTAGTTGCAAAGATGAAATAAGTTGTAAAATGAATGGGAATGTCTTCAAATTCACCTGAATTAAACTGAACAAAAGAAATGATGTATTATGGAAAGAAAGGTAGAGGAGAGAGAGAGAGAGAGAGAGAGAGAGAGAGAGAGAGAGAGAGAGAGAGAGAGAAGAGAAGAGAAGAGAAGAGAAGAGAGAGAGTTATCAATTTTAGCTTATTACAAAATTGCTTCTTCACATTACAGTCCTTACTTTTCTGTGGCTATTGGTGTGTGAAGAATTTGAGGCAGAGAAAGAAGCCTGCCCACAGGACACCAAGTGAGAGTCAGAGTGATAGGTACCCCCTTAAGAATACAAGATACGCAGAGAATATTTCTAATTTTGGAAAGAAGAACCTCACCCCCTGAAATCTAAGGGATATTTCTCTGGCTTACTTTGTAAAAGACAAGCACATGTGACCACAATGAGTTTTCTTTAGGCTCATAAAATCTTTGACAGCTTTCTAATAGTCTTGTTTAAAATGCTGTTGAGAATGTTGTTTCTGTAAAGAACAATTTTAAGAGCTATACAGTGAAACTTGGTATTCATTCTATTAAAATGAATCTTGTCTCATTGAAGCCATTACCTTGGAACGTGGTGCATTTACGGGTTTATTCCAGTTACACAGAGAGAGGAGGAAAAGAAGAGAGTAAGGCAAAATAGGCAGGCTGCATTTGCACAGACTTTGGATATTAAGAAGGATTTTGATAGATGAATTTGGCAGAGAAGGTTCTGTGATTACCTTTTCACACTGAGCTCTGCTTCTGGCTGCTCAGCATTTCCTTTGCCCAATACCCACCAAAATGTATCATACATATAATGGACATCATAGTGGGACAAGAAAAACAAAGAATAAAATGTCAACACCATGACAAGGAACCTTAAAGTGTTCTCTGTGTGATTTTACTTCATGTTAACTTTAGGATATTTGAGAAATTTAAAACAAAGGAATTTAAATTGTGAGTCAAAACTCTTAATTGCATATGACTAAGTAAGGGTATATAATAAAGCAAAAGAGTCTCAACTGGCATGATATTTCCAAGCTCTTAATCAATTTATTGCAGAATGAGTGAGTTCAGAGGTGGAGATTGATGTCAAGATCAATATAAGGACACAGTGGCCTTTGACATCAGGAGCAGAGCATAGCCAAGTAGACTGCAGGGTTGAACAAAGAAGAATTATTCTGACTCAAAAGCCCATTTTAGCCTGACTGCAGTCTATGGTGTTGGTTAAATGGTGCTTCAGAATTTACACTCTATGGTAGAGGCAGAGCTCTAGTTGGGCCTCTGTTGCCATGTATGTTCTGTCCCAAATGCATAGAATGCCCCCGCCCAAGACTTCAAAACCTTGTATGCTCATAGAATAAAGCATTGAATGAAAAGTTTTGTAGGATTATATTTATTGTTAGTTTTCAGATTTGCTCTTTCCTTTATATATTTTTGAACCCTTCATGTGCTCACAAACTGAGGGTTGTTCTGTCACATTTACAAACAGTAGATGGGACAAAGTTCTAGAAGACACTATATTTGGGCATGAGCATTTTCAAGGACATAGATAATGTCATTATCCTAACTAAGTGACTGAAACTTTAGGGATAAATCCAGGCTTATTATTTTTATTATAACTGGAGTCCCAAAACTAATAACTAATGATTACACACACACACACACACACACACACACACACACACACACACACACATTTTACTGTTTAATTATGAGGAAATTGAAAGTATTTATATGCGGGGTTGAGAGGCTATTTTGTTTGCTGAATTTACCATTTTTTGTCATTTCTAAAATTATTTCTCAGGATTGTATTCTAGAGCAACAATTTTTGGTTCAATTAGCATAAATGATAAGGGATTCTAACAAGCCATGATTGGGAGGCAGAGACAAGTGGATCTCTCTGTGTGTTTCAGTCCAGTCTGATCTACATAGTGAGTTTCAGGATGGTCAGCCTACATTGAGAGACCCTGCCTCAAAAAAAAAAAAGAAAAGAAAAGAAAAGAAATGTTTAAATTATATAAAGTTCTTGGAAAAAAAGACTATCAACTACACATCTATATCTATATAATCACTTTAAAATAAAGACATAAATAGTAGAATGGATTTATTTATTCATTGTCTCACTGTGTGGCTTAGGCTGACCTTAAACTTGCAATCCTCCTGTCTCAGGCTCCCAAGTATTAGAATTACAGTTGTGCATCATTGAACCAGACACATGTTTTCAGTGTATATTCTTTATCTGTATTTGAATAGAAAAATGCTCCTTATGTAGGTATTCATGGTTTGGTTTAACTCTGCCAGAAACTGGAAGATGGAGCTGAACTTTCTTATCCAGTTACAAATTCCTCATTCTTCCTAGTTGTAGACATTTTCAACTCCACTGAGCATCTTGAGATCTAAGGGTACAGTCCCTTCAGATAGTGATGTAATACATAGTGACATTCAAGGAATGACCACACTTTGATTTATTAACAACATGCTTTTGAGTGTTTACCATCAGTTGAGTTTAACTTAGCTACAGTTATCTATTTTGAGATTTTTTTTAAGTTTGTTTTTATCTTTACTGTATCTCCAATCACATGACTGGAAAAACTGTTCTGGAGCCAGGCTGCAGACAGTCTCCTCCTGTTCCATGCTCCCATTGTTTCTTTATAACATGGCCTCAAGATTTCCATACACCTTTAGCCAAAGTCATAAATTTTGGAAATATATCTTTTTTTTTTTCCATTGCAGATCTCTAAGAAGTTCCTATGATCAATGTTTTATTGGTACAATCTGTCTTACAAGATGAACAAAACCAGAAATTAAAAGTAAAGCAAGAACAATAAGGCAAAATGCAAATACATTTCCACTTACTCTGCATTTCCACTAGGGACAGAAGCAAAGGAAACTTACAGAGAGCTTTGTCATCTCTCCCAACCTCCTTGCCTTCTCCATGAAAATCAGTGTCATACAATTGCATTGGTTCTTTAAAAACAACCCTGGATGCCCTTATGTTTTTCTTTTTCTCCCAACCACATTAATTCTATAAATATGCCAACAAAACCACACTTAAAAAAGAAAAAGAAAGAAAAATCAAAACATATTTAAAGCTGTGACCTAACAGGGGCAGGATTATGTGTTGATCCCGTGGGATGTATTGGTTTTCACTGTTGTAGACAAAGCAAAAAGGTCAGAACAGCAGCCAACTGGAGGGAAATGAATCTTATGGCTTTGATGTCTTGGGATGCTGGAGCTCACTTTTATAGGACAATGTCTCAGCCTTTGAATTGCTTAAAGGAGTGTCATTTCCCATGAAACTCTGGTTATTGACCCCATGTCTCTTGTGTGGAAAGCCCTCGGGGCTGTTGAGCTATAGCAACTAGCCAGAGGGTTCTCACTTTGGCACTCGTCTTGTCTACCTTGCTACGATGTCATGTTTATGACTTTAGTGACTTCTGATCCCCTACAAGTGCATAAACAGTAAACGTTTGACATAATGATGTTTCCATGGCTGGTGCTGAGAGGAAATCCCTGAAAGGGTGAGTAACCCCATATCAGACAGGAAGCACTGGCTATACAGCTCATAAGGGAAGAGAAGTCATTTACCCTTAAATCAGTGCTATCATGAGAGCAGCATACTGAGTCCTGTGAGGCAGACAGCAGATGAATAGATGTCTAACGAAAACAAGAAAAGGCTCCATGGGAGCAGCAGAAATGGGAATAGATTCATTCTAAAGGTAAAAGGTAACAGAACAGGGAGGAGGTTGTACTGAAAAGATTCCTATGCATTCCTCGTGTGTTTGAATACTTGGTCCTTAGCTGCTTTGGAAAGTTAAGGATGCTCTAGGAGGTGGAGCTTCACTGGAAGAAGTGGGCCACCTGGAAGGGGCCTTGGCTTTTTATAGTCTGGCTCCACAGCTGTAGGCACTGTGGTGCTCTGTGACTAGCTGCCTCATGTGCCTGTCATCACATTGTCCCTGTCATGAGTAAACTCTAAGCCAAAATAAACCCTTGCTTCCTTATCATACTTTGTCAGATGCTTTATGAAAGCAAAAAAGTAAGTACTAGAATATTGAATATAAATACAGTATTAAATATTTCAAAATTTAAAATTGATTTATTTTATTCTGTGTTTGTTGGTGGGGTGCACATGCCACAGTGCACATATGGAGAATAGAGAACACCTTGGAAGACTCAATTCTTTCCTTCTCCATGTGGGTTCTGAGGATGAAAATTAATTTATCAGGTTTAGAAGCAAGTGCCTTTATTTGTTGAGCCATCTACCTGGACTCAGGGTTTTTGTTTTGTCTTGTTTTGTTTTGATTATTGTTGTTGTTCAATGAAATTTGAGGCTAGATCTTAAAATATACTCAGTTAATTTAATGTGTATCATGATATTGAACCAAAAAAGCTCTCAAGTAGACATTGATTATATTTCATTATATTACTGTAAAATCAAAAGGTTTGATTGGAAACACTATCAGTATCTGCATTATCTCCTAACAGAAGCCTTTTGCAAATATGTAACCTGTAGTGCTAATTCTAATTGGTCTTAATGATAAAAACCCAGAGCCAGATATTGGGGTAAATGCTGAAAGATTAGAAAAACAAAGGAGCAAGTCACTGCCACCTCCTACCTCTCCAACTCCTCAGCCTGAAAAGGGGCTGAGCTCCTGTCTCCACCTACCTTACATTCCTCTCTCAGCCCAGCCATCCCACTTCTTGTCTCCACTTATGTGGTTCTGGGATTAAAGGCATGTGCCTCCCAAGTACTGGGATCAAAGGCTTGAGATCCCAAGTTTTGGGATTAAAGATATGTGCCACAATTGCCTGGCTTCTATGGTTAACTCGTAGCTAACTCTGCACTCTGATCTCCAAGCAAGTTTTATTTATTAGAGCACAAAAAAAATATCACCACAGTAAACAATTCAATATCTTCTAACTTTTAGCAAACAAAGTACTGAGAGATAAAAGATGTATTGGATCCAAAACCTGCCACCTAATATTAAGTGGTTTCTGGTCAGTGTCAGATACCTCAGTATGTCCACAGGGAAGAAATCTTACAGCATGCCTGGACAGCAGGGAAATTTCCAGATGGACATTATAGATTCTTTAGATAAAAGGGTATTAGATATGTATGTCAGAGAGCATAGCATTCAAAAGATTTATTTCTAGACTACAAGATACCTAGGAAATCAATTTTTTTCAAATGATGTAAGTAAATTTTGTATGAGGTAGTTGCAAACAAACTTTTAACTGCTTCTTCCTATGTTGACAAAGACATGTCCCACACTGTGGGAACATTCAGCAAGGTCTTTGCCAATTAACTTGGTGAAGTTTGCACTTGGAAATTTTCCAGAAATGCTTTCCCTCCCTAATCAGCACTCCATCATATTAAGCCTATAACACTGAGAAGTATCATTCCTGCTTGAATCTGTCTCTAAATTGCTGGTTCTCACTTACTTCAGATGGTCCTAATCTGAGGCCAAAATTCTTTCTGAAAGAATGACTTAATTTCTATAATAGTCCACTGTAGTGAAATTTATTTGTGCACCCCAATAAAGCTTATCTTGTGTAGTTAGAGTTTTCCTGCCTGGCCCAGTCAGGACAAATCTCTGTCACCCACCAGTCCCACAGTCTCTCAGACCCAACCAAGTAAACATACAGAAACTTATATTGCTTACAAACTGTATGGCCGTGGCAGGCTGCTTGTTATCTACTTCTTCTATCTTAAATTAACCCATTTCTATATTAATCTATACTTTGCCACATGGCTTGTGGCTTACCAGTGTCTTTACATGTTGTTTCTCATGGTGGCGGCTGGCGGTGTCTCTCCCCAGCCTTCTACTTCCCAGAATTCTCTTCTCTCTTGTCCCGCCTACACTATCCTTCCTGCCTGGCCACTGGCCAATCAGAATTTTATTTACACAGAGCGATATCCACAACAATCTTGGGATCAGAGAAAGAAGCCAGCCATGTTCTTACCACTAGGAAATCCTCAGCCAAAGAGAGAGCTACTTCCTGTATACTCATGCTTACATACTTTTCTGTACCCTGCCATCTTACTTCCTCTCTCTGCCCAGCTACATCAAATCCTCTTTCCACCTAGTTCTATCACTTCCTGTCTGTCTGTACAGACCTACAGACCTTTATGGTTAACTAGCACTGAGATTAAAGGCTTGTGCCACCATGTCTGGCTCTGTTCCAGTGTGTCCTTGAATTTACAGAGATCCAGATGAATCTCTGCCTCCCGAATGTTAGGATTAAGGGCGTGTGCTACCACTGCCTGACTTCTATGTTTAATATAGTGGCTGGCTTTTTCCTCTGATCCATAGATAGTCTTTATTGGGGTGTACAAATAAAATATCACCATAGCCCACCAAAGTTCCTTAGGGCTACCCATGGTCATTTTCCTCATAGCTGCTGCTAAATATATAAGATCATTGTCGTGCTTCCACAGCAGGCTTTCTGGGTTGGCAGGGAAGACCATGATGTATACTTCTGGGTACATCTTTAGCTAACAGACACTGTAAAATCCCTGTACACAAATCATTAAGTTAAAGCCATTTTCTCCAAGCAGCACTTGAGTAACTGTCTCTATCATTCTTAAAAAAAAATATTCCACACATTTTTTTAGTAACAAAAGGATTTTTCTATGTATAAATACTACAAACAGATACTTTCAGTCAGTGGGGATAGAAATTTTGGTTATGTAGGCAAAAGAATTCTATTCTCTTATATATAACATGATGAGTCTAGCTAGTCATATGCAACATAGTTGAGTAAATTACAGATGATTTCACCTTGTCACTGAAAAAAAATTGTAAATATGTGAAGAGATATGCTATACATATATGCCTATACACATCAATATTATAAACTTTAAATAAACACAACTTGCATTCAATAATTTTTTTTAATAAAGAGGTAGCTGTATCCAGGTATGGTGACTCATGTCTGCAATCCTAGCACTTGAAAAGATGAGCTGGATTACATAGTTGCAGGATAACCCAGACTATAGAGTGAGGCCAGATTCCAAATATATATGACGATACCAAACCAAATTCAGACAAACAAACAAATACAAAAAGGAAACTAGGAAACAGAAAACATAAAATGTGTTCTAGAGGCCAGTAAAATAGCTCCTCCGGTCAAGGCCTTGAGTTCTACTCTGAATCCCCACATGATGAAAGAAGGGAAACTGTTGCCAGTTCCTTCAAACTATCTTCCGACTTGCACAAGTACCATGATACATGTATGTGCATGCACCCACACAGAAACCCATATGTATGTAAAGAAAGGGGAGGTCTTTAAAAATACGTTTTAGTCAGAGAAGTTCTAAAGTGAATTTGAACCCTGTATTGGTTTGGATAGACAAAATGGTGCCATTTGGCTTGAAAGAGCTTTGCTCAAATGCCAGATTGAGAGACAACACTTGCCTCGATCTCTTCAGCCTCTGAATTTCCTTGTGCTTTAAAGAACTCTTCAGGGAGCTTCTTTATACACAAGCAACGTTCTTCCCAAGGAGAAGTTTGAGTAGGAGACAACCAAGAAGCCAGGCAGGTAGAAAAATCTCACAAAGAAACTGATGAAGATAGGAGCTCCTTCTACAGCAGCTCTCAACTATCACCTGTCACTCACTCAGAGGTGGCTTTTTGCTCCTCAAGCATGATATTCAATGCACAAGAGGCATATACTAATTTCCATGTTGCTTTCTATTACTTTTCTATACTCATGCAAGTGAAATACTTTCTGTCAGTAAAAGCTGACTGAGAATTTTGTACATATTTTACTCAACCATGATAACAGAAATGTGATTTCATTTAATGGCTTTTGATGTAGTAACAAGTTTCTCAGGACAAATCCATGTCAGTAAGTGAGAGCTGATGAGCAGAAAATAAAAAGGAGGGAAGGGCAAACTACACAGTGGTAATATTGAGCATCCTTAATAAAACTCCAAACTGTTTGTGAACCCGACATCTTCCTATCACCACCATAAAGCCATAGTAAATAGGGAATTTCACACCTGACCTCCTGTGTCACACTGCCTTTAATCTACATGGATAAGGTGTAGAAGGTGAAAGATAAATGAATTTCAAGCTTATATTTTGTCTCCTCCCGATGATATCTCATTTATATATGCAAATATACCAAAATATGAAAAAATTATTTAAAACATTTTTAGGTCCAAACATTTCAGATGAGTAAAGCCAACATGTGTCTCTTGGTGGTGCTTATAATGTATATTTGTACATTTTAAACACTTTTTTTGTGGGGGGCAAAACTTTACTGAATTAACTTACTCTGTGCAAGACACTTTGTTTTCTGTTGCTTTAAATTTTTCTTCTTCTTTTAAATAATTTTTATTTCTTAAATTTATTCTTTGACAGTTTCATACATGTTATATAGCCTGATAAGACCCACCCAGTTTCCCCTTACGCAGACATCTTCCAATACATCTCTCAGCAAATTTCATATCCTTATGTCCTTTTTATGTTTCTACAACCTACTGAGTCTAGTTAGTGCTGCCTACAGTAATGTCAACTGAGCTATGGGCTTCATGGTATGCAGGTAACCACAGCTGCTTTGAGTTCAACAGGATGCTGACTAGATCATGTCAGGAAGACAGCATTTCACAAAGCTCCTCCCAGTGGCTGCTCTCCCATTCCTTCTGCCACCTCTTCCTTGATGTTCCCTGAGATCTGGGAAGGGGTTAAGCAGATTGATGTAGATGTCCCATGCAGAGATGGACATCCAACAGTCACTTGTTCTCATCTCTTTGACCAGTCAAGAATCTACATTGACTGGATGCTCCTTGCAGAAGAAGGTCCCTGGCCAAAGTAGAGAGTGTCACCACCAATCAATGGGAATAGTATAAATATTGGGAAGGCAATTGGACAACATGCCTGTTTGAAAAAGAACATTAGCAAGTTCCCTTCTAGGGCTGTTACTTCCTGAATCAAGTGCTTTTAATCAAGTGTCTATAGAAGGTACAAATTCTCTATTGTGTATCAGGCTTCAGATCTAATCAGAAGGTGGTCTGTTATACCCATAACCTTAATGCTTTTCTGTCTGAAATTACATAAATACAAAGATACTGGAAGTGCCCCATAAATGATAGAATAAGCATACATCTTTAACTATTCCTATGTTTCCCCATTCATGTAAGTGATCAGTGCTGCCATTCCAGTTATGAAGGCAGAGTTTTCAAATTGAAGTCAGGTTCAATAATGTTATTGTTAACCTTCCAAAGCACAGCTCTAAACTGAGGACACAGAGGTAAACAGTCTCTCCTGATAAAAGTATAAAGCTGTTTTTGCTTTTTTAAAAGATTCATTTTCATGTGTATATATGTGTATCTGTGTGCTGATACATGCATGTGAGCACTGGTGCTTCAGAAGGCCAGAGGTGTCAGCAACCCCAGGAGCTTGACTTACATGGAGCTGTGAGCCACTCAGTATGTGTACTGAGAACCAAACATGAATACTCTGGGAGGGGTTGCATGATTGTAGCCTCTGAGCCATCCCTTCAGCTCACCACAGTTTTTCTTTTTTATATGAGCATACGACAATTTAGAGGATTGCATTTCTAAGAGCCTGTATCTGATGTTTAGAAGTCCTATTTGAATTTTCTAAGTATGATATTTTAGACAGATTTACAATCCTGTGACAAAATAAAGAATATCAGCTTAAAAGAATGAAAGAATATTTTGGCTCAAAACTTTAGAGCTTTTAATCTATCATCAGCTAACTCTGCTGCCTTTGAGCTTATTATGGGATAGAACATTAGGGTTTGCATGGTAGAGCTGCTCACCCCCTGGTGACTAGAAAGTACACTACCGTTCACTGGGGAGGCTTGAGTTGTACACCTCCTTTAAGGGAACAGCCCTATGATGTCTAATATTCATTTCCCACTTCTTTGGATTTATATTCACTTAGGAGACAATCCCTTGGAAGTATGCTGAAGAGGGAAGAACCACAGGGAATGTGGGTAGAATTTTCCTTCAGGGTTGGTGGTTACTAGCCTGTAGCATTAGTGGGAAACAAAGTACTCCTTAAAAGCAGACCCTAGTTAGAGGATGTTTGATCTCTCTTGGTATGTTTCCAACTAGGGTCTAATCAACCTTGTATAATCAGTATTTACATATCTCTCAATTGATTAACATGTCTACGAATAGAGTTGAACAGAACACTGACCCAATATTTTAGGCAGAGATAGCAAAGAAGACAGACACAAAATGACAGCAGTAATGTCTAGTTTTTTTCTTGCTTCTAGCTAACCACTGGACACCAATAGGTCCCTCTTTTCAGCAAAATTAGCTTTCTATGGCATGATAAAGAAGAATCTAAAGAGATCAGATATAATTAGAAACAAATTTCTTTCAGCAGGTGAGGGGCCAAAATTTCTAGAAGGCCAACGTATTTCAGGCTTTATGAGAACATCAGGTTGGTGTCCTCCAATCACATTGACATCCTGGAATCTTGGCAACAATTAAATAAAAACACCAAAGTTCTATATCACTTTTGTTTTAGATTTCTCCACTCCGTGGGGATGATGCCTGTGGTTAGTCTGTCCTGCAATTGCATTCTTAACTATAGACATATAAGCAAGTATAATTGTCCTTCCCCACTGTTCCCACTCTAATAATAACTGTGGTAATGGAAGCTCATATCATTTAGGCCATACAAACAGGGTTTTATTACATGGCTACAAGAAAGCTTACCCATTAAATCCTGTCATATTTTCTCTTTATTGGACTTTGCATATAAACATACAAGCACATACATTTCCAAATACAATCTGATTGGGGGGCTATTTTGGGAAATAGCTAAATAATTATAAGAATTAATTCTGTATTTCTGTCCAGTTGTAATCAACTTGCCAGCTGAACAGAAACCTCACTGTAGTGAGCTAGGCCAAAGCAATTCATTTTTTCTGGAATTTTAATTGGAAAATACCAAGAAAATGAAGCAGTTGTTAGGCCTTACAGAAGTGAGGGAGGGAGGCATTAAGTCAGAAGTCACAAGACAGTGTTGGGTTTCTAGAGTCTGTGACACACTGGCATTATGGCAGGATAGGAATTCAGAGAAAACAAGTGAACAAAAGACAGCAGGCTAGACTGTCTTCTTTGTCTTAAGAGACAGATGGGGCAGCTGGCTCCCAAGGCTGCTTTAGTTCCTGCCCACTCTCCTGCTCCAGAGTGGAATCTGGATCAGAACTATTTTTATGACTAGCTCTATTTTCATTGGCTACTGAGTGGGAGTTTTTCTAATTGTAAAATACTTTAGGAAAACATTAAGTAAACAAAAAGACTTTTAGAACACAAAATAGTACAAAAATAAGGTTAAAACAAGTAGAAATTGCGGGGTGATTAGAATAACTTAGGTCATTATAGCGGCTTTGACCCTGTAATGACATTCTAAAATCTTATGCTCTGCAGTGTAGCCTATAAAGTCATGAGCCCTGATTTCTGAGAATTCAGGATATCAGAATTCTCTTTGTTGTGAAAGCATGTCTCAGAAGGCTATCAACCTCAGAGTTACTATCCTCAATCAAATGGCCTTAAGAGTATTGGCCAGGCTTCAAGGTTAGTGAACTATTCCAGAAAATCCATCCAGAACAAATAAATGGTTCATGCACTGGGTATTTCTCTCTTTTATAAATGTCATTTGTGTGACAGATGTATCTGATGCCCACTGTTTTATACCAGCTGCCTAGTGGTGGTCAACTGTATAATTCTTAGATTATAGAGAAAAGACAAACAAAAACAATGTTTGCCAATGTCAGAATTTAAAATAGTTTACAATGTATGTGCCAAATGTGTGTTGAAGCATAGAATATGACACTATAGATGACAGCATTTTTGTATACTGAGTACTTCAAAATGAAGACAATCAGGAGGATCACATGCAGCCTCCAAGGCAGTGCCTCTCTCTAACTTTCTCTTTCCCTAACTCCAAGGCAAAACATGGAAAGTTCTCTTCCCCAAGACTGACATAAAAGACATATATCACTCCAACCAACTTTCCCTACCTTCTTTGACATGGAGAAATCCTCTAGCTTTGCTTGGTAATCAAACATAAGACTCTGCCCTCTTCTCCACACCCTAGAGGCTGTCCTGAAGAAATGTAATCACCACTAAGTTAAGAGGATCCAAAGAGATAGGTCTTGTGGTTCCCCACTTCCTAGGTTCATTAGGGTATCCACATGACTCTGCTCTTTCTGAAGGTTACACCCCACTTCACTGATCCTAATTGGATACGTTTTTCTCTTCTATGAAGTATCCATCATAAGGCTCATGGTAATGTAAAATAATAACTGAGTATCAAGTTTTCCTCTTTCAGTTCTGTCTTTGATTACAGGAGTGTGAATGCTGTCACTCATGATGAAGAAACTTATTCCTCCCTGATTATACCACTCTTTGGAACTTTTAGATGTAGGCTATCACTTAATTCTCCCTAAAACTGTATAAGGCAGATGAGACCACACACTTTTTATAGATTATAAAGCTGAAGAATAAAGAAATTAAGAAAACCTTGTCAAGCTGGGTGGTGGTGGCTCATGCTGTTAATCCCAGCACTCAGGAGGCAGAGGCAAGCAGATCTCTGTGAGTTCAAGGGCAGCCTGGGCTACAGAGTGAGTTCCAGGAGAGGGAACCAAAGCTACATAGCAAAACCCTGTCTCAAAAGAGAGGGAGAGAGAGAGAGAGAGAGAGAGAGAGAGAGAGAGAGAGAGAGAGAAAGGAAGAAAGAAAGAAAGAAAGAAAGAAAGAAAGAAAGAAAGAAAGGAAGGAAGGAAGGAAGGAAGGAAGGAAGGAAGGAAGGAAGGAAGAAAGGAAGGAAGGAAGGAAGAAAGGAAGAAAGGAAGAAAGGAAGAAAGGAAGAAAGGAAGAAAGGAAGAAAAAAGAAAACAAAAGAAAAAAAAGAAAGAAAACCTTGTCAACTTTTATAATGAGATGACAGGCTAACTTTAGACCAATAATCTTGAGTACTATGGACCAAGGCATTTTAAGACCTTTAAGCAACACTTGATATGACCTTTCCACATTGTCTCTAGAGGCAATAGATGGAGATGACACAAGGTTATCAGCATCCTATAAAAGTTTCATATCTCCAATGCATATGATAAATGGAACACGTCAGCAGGGGCAGCCTAGATGTGTGCATAAATGTAGTCATTTAGATACAAGCTCAGCTAAATTAGTCATTATACACTGTGTCTGCCATGCATCTTTTCCTTAGTAGTATAGGTTATTTCACAGAAAGCTTATGCCATCATTTTTCACCTCAGATAGCCCTCTTCTCTGGACCAAAGAGTGGACACTGGAATCTCAAGCATCCAGTGAAAAATTTGGAGCCTGGCTGGCAAAAGAATTCAGTTAGGGAATTGAGCTCTCCCCCGAGACTCGGAAGAAGGAAATTGTAAGGGTGTGAGACAGACATTCAGCAGCAGGAACCAAAACTCACTGCTTCAAACATCAGCTGGAAAGACAGAGATAATCTTTGCCAAAGTTATGAGGTAACAGAAACTGTGAGTAAGCAGGAAATTGGGTGGAGAAAAGGCATAAGTAAAAAATGAGTTTTTCTAAACTATGTTGAAAGTCAGCATGTGAAGAATACTTTTGACATGCTGTCATATTGAGGGGTGCAGTAAAATCCCTTAGTGTTGCTAAGGAAGTCTCTGAAAGTACCTGACCATGCAATTTAAGGATGTCTTTCTTTTTAGAACTCTGTGTTTCAAAGGTATCCATGTTGACCAATCTCCATGCTGCTTAACTGAGTTTTTCATTGTTCCCTCACAAAGAAAAACTATTACTAATAACAACACAGTCGGCAGCTTCCAGAATGAGATTTCATTGTCAAGGAGAAGCTTCTAAGAGCTGTATTTAAAATTTGCTAATCCAAGTGTTAGTCTCCCACTTTGGGAGTTTGTCAGTGCTACTTTAGCTACTTGGAGAGAGAACCTGACTAGTAAAGTCTTGGAAGAAGCACTCTTTGTTGTCAAATATAAAGAACTTGTGTTAGAACTTAGAAGAATACAAGCTAGCTACATGAGAGAAATTAATAACTGTAGACACCATGAAATGTATCTCTTCCTTGAAATCGATCTTCAAAGTCTGATTGAAAGAGAAATGATTCTTATAAGAATGTATTTGTGGAAAGAATTGAAATAAAAGTATTTTGATTCCTTTTCATGATTCTTCTGTTTCCAGTTTCTCCAGAGTAAATTACACAATTGAACAGCATCTTTCCTCGACCTACAAGTATAGCTCTGGATGCCTCATTTCTCTTAGCACTGCTGACGGACTTCTTAAACAATCTGCCACTCACTTCTTTGTTCATCTTGACTTTCATCCTATTAGGAATCGACATACTACCATTGTCTTCTAATAGTTTTCACATCTTCAACTCGGTTTTCTAGTGCCTTACTTTTGAATTATTATACTAGTGGTGTCTGCTATATTATTGAAATTTTCTTTCATTTTGACTTGGGGTTTGTAATTAAGTTTTCAAGATGTAAGTTAGGAGCTAAGATGAAAAAACCTGGTGGTTTAACATTTATAATACAATGTTAAATGAAATGTTTTGTTTTCCACCATGGTAGCAAATGTGTGAAATAATTTGGCACTTGTTTGCAGTTCCTCTTCAGGTATATTACCCAAAGTAGTTTCTATTGCAGTGAACAGAAACCTAAACACAAAGTTGGCAAAACAATAAAGGAACTATTGGACCGCTGAAAATGTCAAGTGGCAGATCAGGCTTTAGGCAGTTGAACTGGGCCTCTCTGCTGTAACTCTGGAATTTTCTGGTTCTGTATTCTTCCATGTGTTGGCTTCCTATGCAGGTGAGTTTTCCACTTGGCAACAAAAATGTTGCAGGAGCTTAGGCATCACATCGCCACATGATTGTCTAATCATACATCTATTCACTTGGCGGCACCAAAGACTGTGTTCTGCTCTGAATATTGCTTGGAAGTGCTAGGCCTCTGTCAGAATGGATTGAGTTAAGTGATGTTTTACAACACAAAACAGTCAGCACCTGCAATGCAGACTTGGATTGGTGCTGGTCCCTGAATCCATCACTGCATCATGTATTCAAAAGATGATTTAAAACTGAGTAGATTACTTCAATCACCCACTTCCTAGAGAAGACAGGTAGCTTCTTCCACACCTGACTAGTGAGGAAGCAAGCAGCCATGTGCATGCTGAGAATGAGGTTTAGAGTTCTGCTGCCATTCTGCAGTAGCAATGCATGAGCAATGTCACCTCACATCTCTGGACTTTATGTGTGGACTCCTGAAACAGGGATAATTCTAGGATCTCTTCTTCAAAAGGAGAGATGAATGCCTGCTAAGGACTTTTGCAAACTATTACAAGTTTAAAATAAATAAGTAACGAAGCAAACCCCACTTTATTAGCTTGTTCTAATGTTGTGACTCTTAGCATTAGTTAATGAATCATAAAGAAACAGAAGTACATCAGACACTTAATGAGACTGGGAAGCCTTGAGTGTGTGTCATAAATGAAGCAAATGTTTATATAAACAGTCAGTTTTACAAGATTTTCCAATGTGTTTTAAAACAAAGTACAAAAATTTTAAATAGTTATCACTAAGATACAGATGATTCTGTAGTCAAAATATTTGAGAAGTATGAAGTTAAACAAGGAAGATTGGATTGAATTCTTGCTATAAGAAGTCTTGGAATCTTTAATGGGATAAAGCTAATTGTGAATCTTTATGGTTCATTTTTATTCATCATGAAATCAATGAAGAGAGATGAAATCTTGAAAAACAATTCTCAACTTCTGTAATTATGCCTTCTCCCCAACACACAGTTCCAGGAAACATTTGCCAGTATCTAGAGACACTTTTCATTTCTACAAGTGGGGTAGATGATGTTGGTGCAGCTAAATATCTTGTAATACAAAGATACCTACCCAAACAAAGAATCATCCTGTTAGGATATCAACAGAATTCTAGTTAAAAGAGCATATCCATGTAGTGTGTGCAGGTAAGTATGTGCATGCGTGTGTGTATGCGTGTTTGTCTGTGTGTGTGTGTGTGTGTGTATGTGTATGTGTATGTGTGTGTGAGTGTTCATTCATGTGTGGATACATATATGGAGGTCAGAGGACAGCCTTCAAGTATTAGTATTTATTACCCTCATCTGATTTATAAGGTCTTAGGAAGAATTAGGTGATAATGTATTCTAAAATACATAAAGAGTACCATACAAAGGAAGAAATGATATTTTCCATCCTCAACAGAAATTCCACGGTCCACATTCCTATAATCTAGTGAGACAAAGCATACATGGTTGGTTTCTTGATGTCCTTTGATACATATCCCATTCTGAGTATAGGATAGCTGACTATAATGCTTACAGGGATTTTGCATCCCCATCTCCCATCTAACCCTAGACATTTTGGGCATACAGGCATATGCAGCTGTATCCAGCTTTACATGTGCTTTGGGAATCTAATCTCAGGTCTTTGCATTTGCAAAGCCAGAATTTTTACCCACTGAGCCACCCCAAAGCCCAAACACTTTGGATTTATGGTTAATATTGCATGATCTGTCCCTAAAGAGTAGTACAGTTTCCTGACTTCAAATAGTTGACTACCAACTTGACCTTCATTCTCATGAGAATCTACATGTTAGTTACTAAAATGTTCCAAAAACAGAATGAAGTACATTCTTTATCTGTTTCTCAAATGCTCCTAACAGGACTCTTGGAATAAGTTATATTTACTAAAATTGAAAACTTTATTAAACTGAAACTTCAGTGCCTGACCTCACATTTCTATATGGAATCTGTCATGGTATATTCCTCACATAGCACCAACTACATCTTATCACCAGACATTTAAAAAGCTACTGTGTTTCTCTGCACAACTTTTATATCTCTGTTCTGATATCATGTATTCTCATCATACACTTGAGGCAAACTGAATAGCAAAACTACCTGAACTTTTAAAGCAGATTTTTTCAGTGGCTTAGTACAATTTTGTTCTGTGCTGAAAGTCTGATGATTTGGATGGGAAAATTTTATTAGTCTTTCAAAGTACAACTCAAAAGTTTTACTAATTGTTCTGTGTGACATTCTATATTTAATGATAAATATTATCCATCAAAGATCATTGAAGAATAAATATTTGATATTAAGACAAAGTTTCTTAGGATTTAATCCATAGATTAATACAATAAAAAGCTAAGAACCAAGAAGTTTAATAAGTTTGAGGAATGAAATTAGAATTGGAAATTGTTTAAATCTCCATGTGTGTGGATATTGCTGGCTGTATTTATTTAGCAGTTCTCTGGCTGACTTCACCAGAAAGTCCTTGCTTTAACACACATATAAACTCAGAGCTCTGAAGACAGACAGTCATGTGGGATAGCAAACTGCTGACACTAGCCTCAGTTTTTAAACTTGTCCTTGCCTCTAAAGTCAAATCTCACAGAAAAGTTGAATAAACAGAAATAGTTTACATGGGAGACATGAAAAGCCTAAAGGATTGATAGAATTAAATGTCAAAGTCAGAGACAGAGTGGGTCTTTTGACAAATATATTCTCTTTATATAAAATCCATGAAACTGAGTGATCTGTTAAGGAATGTGCATTTTTCTCAACCTTAGAACTTAGAAGAGGAAATTCTTACCAAATAAGATCCTTAAGCACTCTCCTTTCTTTCCTAATCTTTTTGTTTTTCTCTTATTATTACATTCTATTCAAAAGAAGAGTGGGTCAAATGAGGTAATGCAGGTCTCACTGGGAGTCCTGTGTTCACAGTCCCTGGGCTGCAGTGGAAAGTCCCCAGCATTGTCATTCAGTAAGGCAAAGGTGTCTGGCTCAGAGCTAGAGTGTGCTGGATCCAACTTTTGTTTGCTAATCCAAAGGACAACAGTGACATCATGTTATTTCCTAGACCTACAGTATCACTTGACATTTTTTTGTCCATTGTAGATGGGTTGGCTCAGTCTCGGAGGAACAGGAGAGGAATGCTAATGATATTTTGATTAACCCAATTTCCTTACTCATCAATAAGGATTGTATATATAAAGTATGTGCATGTGTGTGTGTGCCTGTGTGTTTGTGTGTGTATGTGTGTGTGCAGATTTGCATGCACGCAAAGCCCTCTATCTGTTTTCATGGTACTAAAAGGAAGACATATATGATAAACTTAGAAACAAGCATGAAGGATTCATTTATAAAGGATATTGAATGATGTTCTTTAATATCTGGATGTCTTTTCACATGAACTCCTTCTCAATTGTGCTCAATTGGTCTAGTTTGAATGTGACAAAGGCATAATAAGTACACTGTGTGAAGTGTGATCCCCTTCCTCTCAGATTCCCAATCCTTGTGACTCAACTGTCTGGTGAGCATCATAAACATTAAGTGAAACAATCATCATAGTAACAATCTGGCAAGAAATTGCATGTTAGATTACTAATGATGGTGATGGACAAAGTTGAGGCTGAAATAAGATGAATACTAACCATATCAGTAATAACTCACTATGCCCAGTTATGTGATCATTACAACAATTAAGTGAGCTAAATGGCACCATGCTCTCCATTTTATTGATGAGACAGCCAAACTATCTGACTGCAAGTTACTCAAACTAGGCAATGTGAGAGGTGAGATTCAGATCTTAGTCAGTCTAATCCCCTTGTCACTTCTGGGCTTGCCTTCTATTATTGCTTCTGTTTTAATAATATTAGCTTTCAGTAAGTATGGCATTTCATTCATGATAACTTTAAAGGGTTATTATAAAGATTAGACAATGCTCATTGTATTACCAATGTAGAGTCTGTGTTTATTAACTTCATTTCTCATTCTTTACAGTGCTGCCAAAACTGCCAAATTGGTATCCAAGACAATTAGTACTTAATTTAGTAGTCATCTTCCTGCAAACACATTGGAATCTCCAGAAGAACTTCTAGAAAGTAATGCTTCCATAGGCAGGGTTTGGGGCTTTTATGTGTGTAGGTGTGTTGACTTTGTGGTAATTCCTTAAGATGTCCTTTGGCAGTGGCTTTATTCTAATGCAAATTCACCTGCAAATAAAATGTGACATGAATTCCAAGGTCCAAACCCTCATATACCTTGCATAGGAATTTGTAGTAGGCAACCTTCATCATCAGCCTGAATGAACTTGGAAACACCCTACAGACATGCAAAAAGTGTTCAACATTAAAGCCCTGAGTGATTGTCAATTCAACTGAGCTGACAGTAAAATTTAAGTATCACACACTCTAAGTTAAAAATATTGGAATAACTGTACCAATATTAGGTTTAAAGATGGTGAGAAAGATTATCTTCATTCCATCTAGGACTCGCTCCAAAACCCAAGAAATGGAAGGGGCTATTATATCTGATAAGTTTGTGAATGTTTCCATCACATTTCTTTTCTTTATAGCCATTTCTTTAATATTTACTTCAGTAAATTTGCCATATTTTAAAAATTCCTGATTTATGCTCATAGGCAAGGATGTCATTCTCATTTTACTGACTCAATTCATTTCCTACTAATATTTTTTTTTGCTTATCTAGCTTCTAATTAGTAGCTAAGACATCTACACATTGCCATCTTCTCCTCCTTTTCCTCCTCCTCTTTAGGTTTCCAGCAATCTAGACTTTTCTTGAACTTGATATGTATCCTACAGTAGCCTTGAACTATTGATTTCCCTTCCCCCACACTCTGAATGCTGGGATTGCAGTTATATGCTATCATATCAGGCCTGCATGTTGTTTAATAGCAGGGGTATATGTAGCATTAATGGGGAAAATAAAATTAGGTGCTTCTGTGTTTAAAATAGTTGTCAGAAGGTCAATCTTAGTCATCCTACCCCTTTCAAACACAAATTTTCCCCCCTTTATATGTGGTTCCAGGACTAAACTCAGGGAGTTGCACATTCCAGGCTCCTGCTGCAGCTGTACCCTGAATCTTTGGTTACTTGAGACATCACCTCGCTATTTACCCTTGACTTGCCTCAGACTTACCCTCCTACTTCTGCCTTTGCAATGGCTGGAGAGCACAGGCTGTGGCCTCCATGCCTGTTTTAGGAGCATAAATACCAGTTTCTGAGTAAGCCCAAAGAATGCCTATACTTCTAAATTACATTATTCAGTGGGAAAAACAAGCAAAGCAGTAAGGAAAGACACTGCTTTCTTTATGAGGAGTAGATGAACATACATAGCATTGATCTCAGCTCCATCAAGTCTCAAGATACGACTTGGACACCAATAAGTTTATTATGTTTTTGAAATTTCTCAGATGAATTTGCAAAAGACCACCTGAAACATGAAAGTTGCTGACAATGCTGTGCTTCCAAGGTTATTCATTAGTGAACTGCCTGCGGTGTTGAAGCACAAACCCTTCTCATGGAAGCTAGTGAATAAGGTAAAACTTATGTAGCTGAGAACTTCTGTAATTAAGTAACGTACCCTGAATCTCATGGGATTGGATACTTCAGTTGTTAGAAACAGATAGGGGCCACCAGTTGTTAGCATTTCTTTCACTTAATAATACCTGGTGTGTTGGAGAGAGGGGAAAAAAGGTAAGTCTCCCATCCCTCTGGATCAGCAGAGAGTGCTTATGTAAGAGAAATCAGCTATGGCATAAATACAGATCTCTAGCTTGGCTTACTTTGCATCCTGCATGGATATTACCTAAATAAAACTTCAAGAGAGAGCATGGGCTTTAGAAAATGGGGCATGGTCTCCAGTGCTCCCCAGTGAAGAATTGACAAGCTTCCAGATTTGGTCTTTTACATTGTTATCTCTCGGGAAACAGATATCCTGTCACTGTCTACTGCCTCACATACTTTCACAGGATGTCATAAACACAGCCGTGGCCCTGCCTGGCTTTATTTATAGTTAATGACATTCACAAAATAATGTTTGACCTTTCTTTCATCTCTCATCACTGACGCATCAGTGTGTTTATTTATTCTGCTTTCATACAATATTGTTATTTGAACTAATTGAACCTGTCACTTTTTAATACCAAAATGATCAGATAATGATTATTTCACAATTTCACATGGCTCAGTCTACTGTTAATTTACTTATGGATGAGTAAAGGATTCAGGTGAGTTTTAGAGCAAGGAACAAAGAGGGCAATGTTACAGGTGAATGTGTATGTATGTGTGTATATGTACATGTGTATGTATTTATGTGGGAGATATGAGTGTATGAGCATATATGTGTATATAGGCCTGTTCGTGTGCATGTATGCAAGTACATATGTATATGCATGTTTGCATATTAATAGCTGTGTATATGTGCATTTCTGTGTGTTTGGGCATGTATGTGTAATGAGAATGAAGTGAGTGTGGACTACCAAATGTAGTATGTGCTGAGCACTGTATTCTAACTCCATACATGGTAAGAGAGCAAATAAAGCCCTTGGTCTCATGAAAGCCACACATCTACAAGTACATAAGATGATAGCTGCAGTGAAAAACATCTCATGAAGTGAAATGGAAAATAGAGAAAACTGCAGAGTTTACTGGCTATGAGACCAGGCAGCTATTGAAGATGTGGTGGCCAGAAAGATTTCATTCAGGTTCTGAAAGCTGAGCAAAAACCTGAAAAAAAAAAGACAGATCATAAATCTTGCAAACGTTGGAACAGTGTTGCTCCAAGCCAATGAATTAGCAAGTATAAAGGTCCTGGGGAGGAAAGGTACTGGTTGTTCTGAAGAGAAAAATGGAGCCAACAAAGGAAGGGCAAATGGCAATGGATAAGTTCAGGAAATAACAGGCCAGATAAGAGGTGGTTACCACCTTGGTTGGCTTAGGAACTTTATTTGAATAGAGTGATGGATAAAAAGTTTTGAGCAGAAAGGCAAAATAATTGACATTTTATTTTTAAGGGGTGACTCTGGCTTCTATGCGAGTGATCACTGTCTTCGATAGAAAAAGCAGAAACAAGACCAGCTACAGAGATGGGATATAGCTCAGCTGGTATAGTTTTTGCCTGTCTACAACAAGTTCTGGAATCATAATGGACTCCAACTGGGTAAACCAAGTGTACCATGCACCTATATCCCCAGCACTGGGGACATAAAAGCAGGAGGATGAGAAATTGAAGGTTACCCATCCTTTGACAGAAGCAAGGCCAACCTTGGATAAATGGGACCCTAGAAGGGGTGGGAGGAGGGAAGGAAGAAAATAAATAAACACATAAATAAATACTGATAACTTAAAAATAATAATTGGCCTTGGCAGGTGTTTATGGTGTAAATAGCTATGGTTATCTTCCCCAAATTTAAAATCCAAAGACATAATTTACATATAATAAAATTCACTTTTTTGGTTTGAAGCTGTATGCTTTCACATACAAGCATGTGTATGCACACATACAAACATACACACACATGCATGCACACACACACAACATGCACACACATAGAGTTTTATGTGTTGACCATCTGAATCATGACCTGTAACTTTTTATCAAAATGCAAATCTCCCAATATGTCTCTGTAGTCTACTTCTTCCTCCAAATGGAGGCATGGGTCTGCTTTCTTCCATAGATGAAACTGTCTAGTCTGACACTACTTAAATCTGTTTTCATTTGCTGTAGAGCAGTGGAAATTTATTAGCACAGTTATCATGTTCCACTGTGTAAATAGACCACAATCTCTTTATTCATCCCCCTATGAAAGTTTGGTTTCAGTTTGGGGCAATGACAAATTAATCCACAACAAATATTAATCTAAAGGTTCTGAATGAGCAAACATTTTTTATTTCACTTGTAAGTTGCTAGAACTGCCAGGCTGTATGGTTATTGTTTCCCCAGCTTCATAAAAAAGCAATGAGTACTTTCTTCCAAAGCCATTGCGGTATTGCCATTCTGATAATGAATGCATGTGGATTATGAATGTTCTCTCTAAATTTTATTTTAATTCTCCTCCTTCTAACAGATGGAATACAATTCTGATGGAATTGATAGAGCTGAGCAGAAAGAGGAAGTGATGTAACTGGGCGGAAAGAGGAAGTAAGATGGCAGGGTACAGAAAGGATATAGGTGTGAGTATACAGGAAGTAGTTCTCGCTTTGGCTGAGGATTTCCTAGTGGTAAGAATATAACTGGCTTCCTTCTGCTTCTCTTGATCTCTCAGTTTTCACCCCAATATCTGACTCCAGGTTTTTTCATTAATAAGACTGTTTAGCAATATGTCTTACACCAGTATTTTTTAAAAGTATGTTTTAAGTTTGATTCAGTTCAAAATACAGTCTTTCCTGTCATGGATTATTCTTTATGATTATATTTACGATATTCTTGCCTAACCACCTCAAGTTCAAAAAAGTTTCCCTTATGTTATTTTGAAAGTTTTGTAAATTCTTTTGGCTTATTTGTTTTATACTTGTTGGAATGTATAAAATGAAAGACCATAGGTGGCTTTTTATAAATACTAATTTATATAAAGACCTATTCAGAATATATTAAAAAGAAAATGGAAAATAAAGTACCTGAGAATCTTTCTAGACAAGCTTACAGGTAAGCAAAATGTCCAGTGGCTTGTGCTTCTATAAATTAAGATGAAGCAAACTGAGACAATGCAAAGATAGACCCAAGCAAAGCATCACTCAGAGAATGAGTAGCTCTGAGTCCAGATAATGGTTATTTAAGATGAAAACAGCAAAGTTCCCAGGGCAAGTGAGGATAAACATCAATGCTTTTGTATGTGAGCCAGATAAATGTTTGACTTGGAAAAAAATGAAGGGAGGTGGGGAAAGAATTTCAGTTTGACCTTCAACTCAGCAACTTGTCGAATTGAATCTTTTTCCATGGATTCAGCATCAGAGAAGGGAATGAGGGTGGAGTGTCTTTTCCCCAGAGCAGAATGTCAGTGCATCTTTTATTTCACAGGGTCCCTTTAAGTATACTTTAAACACAGGTTGTTTATACAGTGACCCTAGGAGCTTTGGGACATTCCCTACAGGCCTGGCATCCCCTGTGTCCAATGCAGAGAACAGGGTAGAACTTGGACAAAGGTCTTTTCAGGTCTGGGCTGTCTTTCTCTTGAAGCATAGTTTAGACTTTCAGAGGGAAAGAGGGAGATCTACTGAAGAGTGAAGGAATCCCTTGCTTGTCAAAGCTTATATGCAGAGTGTGAATTCTGGAATTGAATTAAATTTCATGGAACATATCCTGGCTTAAGAGCAGAGTTTCAAATCCTTCCTTCATACTTAGTCATGGGACTTGGGCCAGCTGTATGTACACAACTCAGTTACCAGCTGATCAGAAGAAACAAAGGTCTTTACTGTTGACATGTTTCATAATTAGAAGGAAAAGATTAAGCTTTTGGGGAGGCTTTCAATTCTTGTGTTTTTTAGTTTATGTTGTCACAAAAATAGTCCCTTCTTTCTAACTAAAAGTTGCAAATCATATGTCAAGGAGTACTGCAGAGAATTAAACTTTAAAAAATTGCCTTTAAATTTTATGGAAGGTTTTTGACAAATGAAATTCAAAGTGATAAACAATACAAATACTTTATGTAGCATATTGTCTTTGTGCATGTCCATCAACAAACAAGAAAAAGTTTCATGTCTCTAACTAGTGCATATGGACTCATGTTGACATTTGAAGTAACAGCAACCGTGGTCTTTAACAGTCTTAATTTTCAGTTCATTTATGTCAAGAACAGTTGAAAAGCATTCATTTGCTGTCTAAAAGTCAACATGAAAATTACATTATGGAAGTTGGAGAGATGGCTCAGTGGCTAAAAGCCATCTTTATTTGCTCATGTAAAGAATCCAGCACCATGTTCAGCAGTTCACAATCACCTGAAACTTTAGTTCCAAGGATCTGCCACTTCTGGATTCAATGGTACTGCACATATGTATACACATACACACATACATGCACACACACACACACACACACACACACACACTCACACACACAATTAAATTAAAACCAGTTGTTAAAAAGATAACTATTATTCCTGATTCATAAGTGCATTTAGTACTCAATATCCCTTAGCTAATTAAACCTACCCCTGTTAAAACATTTAAATCATATAGCAGTGGTGTTTGTGATCTTTGGTTAGGTAGTACTGAAGATTTTCTCTTGTCCATCCTCTTTTCTTACATGATCTTCAGCCTTGTTAGTGGGTACAAAATTAGCTTCAACTCATCTTCAGGGCACAGCACCAAGTCACTTTTGCTAAGGCAATGCTATCACACTTCTTCCAATCTGGTTGTGGTTACAATTGCAGTTGTTGCTCCTGTTTTAAAGCATTGTTTATAAAACAGATGTGCTCAAAACTTATAATCCATTTTATTTTCATTCCACTTCATGAATTTAGTGAAAATACATCCTTGTTTTATATAGGTAGATATAGGCTTAGAAACAAAAAAAAAAAAAAATGTGCAAATCACTCATCAATTCCGTAAAGAATTCCTTCCTTGAGACCCCAGTTTGCTGTGGAGCAAAAGCTGTCCTCAAATTATTGATCCCTTTGTGCCAGCCTCCCTAGTGGGGTGCAGAGGTTAAAGCGCCATACTAGCTTAGTCCCAAGTACTACTGAGGGTTTGATGATAACCATTAATCAAGAGATCACACATAGTCAAAGAAGCTTCAGATTTTGGACCAGTGAGAGCTCACAGAGTAAGAGCAAGTCTGATGACTGCATTCCATTTCCAAGACACATAGAGTGGAAATATAGACACAGCTCTCTCAAGTTGTCCTCTTCCCTCCACATGCCCATGACCATGGCCTACCCTCCCCTGCAACCTACCCAAACTAAAATAAGTAAAAATGTAAACAAAACAAAGCAAAAACAGTAACTCCAAAGCAAATGAGAAAAGCCCCATGTCTGGGGTAAGAAAAGTCTTCTTATGAGTAGATGGAAGTAGATGATCCATTTCAAAGGTTATCATTCCCAGATACTGCATAGAGGGGAGATGTGTGGGAGATTGTGACTGACTGTTATTAAGAAGTCTAGCATTGAGCTGAATAATTCAAATATTGCCAAAAGACACAAAAGGACAGATTGCCACCTACCAGCCACAACTTTCCGTTTTCAATTACTCATTGGTAGTTTCAGGACTCCTTGATAGTGTTACCACAACCCTTGGACAGGGATTGAATGCAGAACATGGAATGGGTTCCCTATAGAAATATCTGGCTGATCATGTAACTCCTATTGATGAGGCCAAGACATTCTATGATTTCATAAAATAAGCATATTTCATGGAGCAAAGCTCCCCACTGCAAATTTAAAATATACTTACCTAGTTATGCAAGTCAAAGCCTTGCAGAAGGAAATTGAAGTGAAATGTGTTTGATGCTTGGATCAGGTGCAGGCATGCAGAAGACGTCTGCTCCTCCATTTGTAAGTACAACTGAACAACTTCACCTAGTTTTCACTCCATTTGTTTGCACATCTGTCAGCAGTGTCTATAGTGAGTCATTTCAATGGCAGTTGCAGCTGTTCTTCTTAAATTATTTTATGAAAGCATATAGAACACGTGGATGACATATTTTATTTTCTGTGCATTTAAAATTCTTCATTCAGATTGGAGCAGTTCCAATATCTGAAAGCTCACTGAGATCTCACTCCTAGCAACAGGCATGCAGAGCCTTTGGAACTTCCTAGCAGTGAGGGAAGCTTTGTGATTAAGCATATCAAAGCCTGGCTTCCAGAAAGGGTAGGCTGCTCAATCTTCCCTGCTCTGATTCATTACTAGAATGATTTTATCATGGAAAGTGTTACTGTAAAGTAAAAAGAGAGAGAAAAAAAAAGTGCTCTCTCTGTTTCTGATTCCCTCTGCCCTGCCCCCATCTCTATTATTAACCACACCCCAGAAAGGTAAATTCTTGCCTAAAAAACTTAAAAATAAATAATAAAATAGATTTATAAAATCACATATGCAGATCCTTTACTTGGCAGGATCTGTATTTCTTTTCATTGTTTATTTATTTATTTTTTTCCTCCCCAAATTTAAAGAGCCTTGCCAAATTTAAGTTTCTACTTTGGAGGGACATGAACACTCCAAAATTATGCTACTAAACAACTCTCTTATCTTCATTCTATTCCGTATCTTGAATAAATCTGCAAGGTCCACAGTGAAAGGATGCAACAAAGGTCTTGGCGTTCAGCTCCCATGCTTCTAGCATTCTTTCAGAGGCCAGACTCCCTGTCTAAGGCATACTGGTTCACAGTGTTTCAGTGAACTGCTGTAGCCTGCAGAGGCTGGGAGATGCTGAGAGATGCCTTTTGTATTCCTTGATACTGTGTATGTGTGTGTGTGTGTGTGTGTGTGTGTGTGTGTGTGTGTGTGTGTGTTTGTGTGTGTACTCACCATCCCTCTAGCTTGACTAGTCAGTAAGGACCCCTGTTTTTGCCTCCTCTGCACTATGTTCACAGGCAAATACCACTGTGGCCAGCATTTTTATGGATGCTGGGGAACTAATTCTCATGCATATATGGCAAACAGTTTACTGACTGAGCCATCTCTCCAGCCCTTACTGAAGACTTTCAAAGAATTGTAAGGCAGGAGTCTTTTTCTGAAACACTTTCTGAAAATAATTCTTAGGTAAGCTTTCTGTAAAATGTAGACTAGTGTTTACTAATTTGTAAACATGTCTTTTGTGTGAGTAAGAGTGTGTGCACAGGTTGGTGAGAGGACAACTTGTAGGACTCAGCCCTTCCTGCCACCAAGTGGGTTCCAGGCACCAAATTTAGGTCTTCAGACTTGGCCCCAAACACCTTTACTCACTAAGTTCTCTCACAAGCCCAGTACTTCAGATTTTCAGAACATCTTCTCTATTTGTACATCTTGTATTCCTTGAAACTTTACGAAATTATCACACACACACATAGTTACATATGTACTGGAGACCTTAAATAACTATATTCTCTTTTGTCCTAGCTCACTAATTGCTCCCATTATCAATCACATTTGAAGTCACAGTTTCTCTTTCTCCATCCTTCCCTGTTGAGCCTCTTCCTCACACTTTATCACTGTTACTAAGGAAAATAAAAATTTTACATGTAAGCCAAACTTTATCAAAGTACATTCCAACAGATTGTTGTTCCATGGGAATACAATCTTCTAAAAACCAGGATTCTGTTTAAAAAGTATTTTTAATCATTCCAGGTTAAATAAAAGTTAACAGCGTCAGTGCAAAGCACAGCCCTCACCTCAACAGGGGTAAGGGAGAGTCTCTTGTTAAGCCAGATGTGAGTGACCATGGCCAGCGAACACAGACTCAGGCTGACCCAAATACCATGCTCCAGTGTGAAAATTATTTCATGAGAATTTATAGTTACAGAATGAATGAAAGCCCTAAGTCAATGCATGTCTCAAGCATAGAGGTGACAGCATCTGACAGGCAGGTTTTAGCACTCTGGGGAAATCTCTGCTATAGGTCTCGTCTGCTCTCTAATGACATTCATTACATTTAGGTTGGTGGCAGATAGTAGCCTGGTAAGTGAGCTAGTGCATTTTGAAACATTGAACCAGTCACAAGGATCTTTGGTCTGACACAGAGGTGGACAATGAGTGACTACTAAGGGGTCTAAAAATAACCAAGCTGGTTTGGCTTTTGGTCTGCAAGATTCCAACTCTCCTCAAATACAGTTCTCATTAGTCAGTCAGCCTTGTGGAACCATTAACATAGGTGTAGCTTTTTTCAATTCACAAATGGTTTCTTTAAAGTAGGATTTCTTAGAGCTCCCCCCGCCAGGCTTTTGTAATTACAAAACTCAAAGAAAGAGATACCATAAAGCATTCTTTTTTTTTTTTTTTAAATTTCTTCAGAAAGCCTTAGGCAAGCATTTTCACATCTGAAGCCAGCCAAACTTCAGAGACCTTGCATATCAGCTACATACTCTACTACCAGCTTTGTCTCCAGGCCAAAATGAATGGATTCAGAATCCTGAAGGGCACTTGCTCCTCCTACTTGATGATGATAGCACGATAAACTAGAGAGACATGTTTGTCTGTTTTGTTTGGCTCCATTTTCATCCTCTAAATTCTGATGCTCATTTTACAATATTTCCTTAGAGCCATGCCCTGTAATGACAGGAGAATTACATTGCACATTGCAATAGTCTATGAAATTTAATGACAGAAGGCCATAGACATTGCATGTGCATGTAGTTCATATAACAGACAAGAATGATATTTTTGCCTCTTCATCTGACTTGATTCCCACTTATTTTGAGAGTCATGTTCTTGATGCTAGTCCACAGGTAGCAGAAAGAAGTATCTAGATCCACCTGCAAGTACTGAAGATGCTGCCTGAACCTCAAGAGAAACTGAGGAGGACACATGCTGTGGGATCAAGAAAACTCAAGTAGTAGGGAACACATTTTTCATCACTCCTTTTAAAAATGAAACTGCAATTCCATAATAGAAATGTATGGGTGCCCAGCATTATTAGCACTTGGCCAATAGTGGCCAATGGGCTAAATAGCAAACAATCTATTGAATTGTTTTGTTTAGTTTTCATTTGTTCATTCAAGGATTTTACTTACCTTCTTACATAAGGTTGACCTTAAAAGTAGGTGACCTATTATTATTTTTGTCTATCCATATAAGCAGCCTGCAAGGAATGAAAGAGACTCTTACTTTTCCCACTTTTGTTTATTGAGGTAATGGGAACCCCTAATTGGATTTTCTCTGAGCATCTCATGTTGGAGGAAGAAAAAAGCTGGGAGAGAGTGCAAGCCAGAACAGGCACTTGCCTCAGTGAAAGCAATTTGCATCTCTTGAGATCACTTTGGAGGAGAGAGTGGAACTGAGACAGTGGTGATGGGTAGGATGATACTTTTATGATGATTTTTAGCTATGTACATAACTCTCCCCATCTATTAAAGCCTGTAAGGATTCTGAACAAGGACATGAGGGTTGGAGATAAGGGTGGTCACACATCCTCTTTGTTCCTCCTCCCAATGTATCCACATTGAATAAGCTTCTCCTTTCTGCTTTTCATTATTAACTGCATCTTTAATTAGACTTTGAGGATGATGGCCAATCCCGGCTTGTTGATGAGATGTCAGCGTCTAGGCACTGACTTTAATTTCATAATATCCGAAATTGAAGAATTACATGCTAAATCATGGGTAATGCTGTCCATGGGATTTTCTTCTGTTTTGAATTCGTATTATCCTGGAAAGACTTTTACGGGAGTCCAAAACGTGCTGGATGTGGGCTCATGCAGTCAACGTAAAAACTAATGTTCTCCCTGTCTTTTCTAGAGTTGTATTTTGCTTGATTTTAGGCTTCAATAAATTACCAAGGGGGTTCAGCTGTGGAATTATTTTGAGTGTTTGGGAAGTGTCTGTCTAATTCACTTTGGCTTATATACTTAGCTCTACATGTTGGCATGTTAATCACACAAGGATTGCCTGCATAGCCTACCTCATTCTTCTTCGAGGTCTGAGGTCTAAGGCACCGAGACAAGTCATTGTCTTAAACCTGTAGCTACATTGGATTCCAGAAACAGGAGAACCTTGCATGGCACACCAACACTTCTCCAGTGGGAACTTAGCAATGAAATGAGGAAGCTGAAATATGGAGCAAAAGTTATTGCCTAAAAACCATCTTGTCCACTCTAACAATAAGAACTTCTTCAAAGGAGCAAAAACAGTGATGAGATAGACCAGACTTAGACCATGAAAGCATCATTAGGCTTCCATCCTTCCTCTATTTAAACTTAGGACACAAGTCAGTATCCCAAAGTCATACCCAAGCTCACTGGACACTTTCATTGCTTCTCTTCCCAATTTGGCCGCACTGAGTAAATACTGTCTCTAGTTTCATCATTGCCCACCTCTTTAGCTGTTTCACTGGTAGGTAGGAGTAGCTGAGTCTAGTCTGTTAGGGCTCTTGGAGCCCAGGCTTTTAACCTAAAAACTCCATGTATAACCTGTTTTCTTGAATTAGGTGATTTATCTTGGTATTTACACTGAGATATTTTGCAGATCCAATGAATGCACAAGTGTTTGTCCTGGTGAAAATAATCAGAGGTGAATTTAAGTGGATGAAACATATGATGAAAAATGTGGATTCTGAAATATTTTTAACCTCAGCTTTCTTGTTTTCCAGTCCTCATAATTGGAACCAATCTAACAAACTGTTGTTTGGTAGTTGTCTTCAAGTGCCCTTTCTTAGTTAATAGCTAATAATGATTTGTAATTAGCAAATAATTTAAATGTAAATAGATTCTTCTGCAATGCCTACCAACACTTGAGAACTATTTGTTCTCCTAAACAGCTCAGAAATTACCCAGGCAGTCTGAATGATACTTCTAATTTGTTTGGAGAAAGTATTCTTTGTGAGATGTACACAATGGAGGTTTATACTTTCCTGAATTATAGTGATTTGAAGCAATGGGCTTGTGTGTAGGATGTAATTGTCATTGTTTAGCAGACACAAGGGACAAACTCTTTGGAAGAAAACTCTGTTTCAATAGGTGACTGGATGTCTCAGAAAATTCTACAGTTTAGGAAGTAGATCAGCCTTCTCTGTTTCCTATGGCAGCATCAAATCAGAAGATGGAGAAAGCTAAGAGAGGGAAATACATTAGGAACCTATGAATCTGGATGAGAGCAATGGAAGTTCTGAATGGGAGCTATTGAAGTCAAGGAGTGAGGTAGGAACCATGCAGCCATGCAGAGGGTGGGGCAGCCCCAGGAGACTTCCAAAAGGGACTTGTTGATCCCTGTGTATCCACAAAGTGAAAAAGTGGAAGATGTTTCCATGACTGGGACCTGACTTTATGATTTGTCAGAGTCTTGACACCCACCACTGAAGGGATCTACAGTAAGATTGTTCAATTTTAAACTTGTCACAGATTTAGGAAGAGAAGGTCATATTCTACCACTAGGAGGTTCATATTGTTAAATTCACAGATGAAAAAAAAATTCTCATAGTTACATAATAACAAAACAAAATTGATGGAAATAAAGATTGAACTTTGTGTGTGTGTGAGTGTGTGTGTGTGTGTGTGTGTGTGTGTGTGTGTGTGTGTACACCCATGCTGGCACACATGTGCACAGGGATGTTGATATGTGTATGAGTGATATGCACTGATACACCCATATGTATCTGTGAGGAGGCCAGTGGGTGATATTAGATGTCTTCTCTAATCACTCCCCATATAATCACTCCTTATATAGAGAGGCCAAGTCTCTCGTATGAACACATTTAGCTAGTATAACTAGACAGCTCACTCCCATTATCATCCATGTCTGCTTCCCAGGCATGAGGATAACAGGCAGGCCTCCATGGCCAGCTGGAACTCTACTCATCATTCTTGTGCTGCAAGTGCTTCAAGTCTCTCCTTACCCAATAGGGAACATTTGACTGAACACCAGTCACACATGTGTACATGCATATTGACATAAATAACTGACTTATTCTAACATGCTTTGTATCATAACTTTTTCTTTAATTCATGTAAGTTTTTATCATGGCAATTTCACTTTGTATGGATACTAGCATCTCCAGAACAAAGCTCAATATTAACAGTGGTATGGTGGTTGGCCTTATCATTGACACTAGCATTAATGTAAAATTCTCTATAGTGAGATGGCTATAACATTTGCCCTGTTGGCAGGAAAATCTGATAATTTTCAAAGGAAGCATTATTGAGATGTGTCAAGTATACATGTATATACAGAAGTATTATTGATTCTTAGATTATTAATGTGATAAAATGTTAGACACTTTTACTTCTTGATTTTTGGAACAGTTTAAATGACACTGGTGTTATTTACTATTAAAAGTTTTGGTAGACTGATTTTAGTATGAAGTCACTTAGGCTGAGATGCTAACTTTTTAACAAATTTCTTTTCTTCCCACAGAAATGTTCAACAGAAATGCTCTGGTTATAACTCCTGGGACATGTGTCCCTCTAAACATAGTTTTCACATATTTGTAAACAATTCATAAAATTGGCTCTTGCTTGTTTCCTAAAGTGTCTTTAAAGTCCATGGTTGTCATTCCATTGAAATTCATGCCTAGTTGATTGGCACTTTTTCCACTTCTTTTCACCCTCTCTCTATCACCATCTGCTAATCCCTTAATTAGATTAGCTGATGTTCTGCTTAATAAAGTAGCATCCTTAATTTTTTATCATATTATTTTTGTATTTTAACATAGATGCATTAACTTGTTTCTCCCTTTCTTCACCTTTTAATTTCATATTTACATCAGAACTTCTTTATACATTTTAATGCATGTGTATTGTTTGCTTGTTTATGTATGTTTTTATGTTTTATTTTTATTAGTTCTTTGACAGTTCTATATACCATGCCTTGATTATATTCACCCTTCCGTAACTCCTCATGGATTCACACACTACCTACCCAACTCTGTACCCTATTTTTAATAGTCCTTAAAGAACAATGTTTGTAGCGGGAATATTCTTATATGGATGGTCTTCCATTGGAAACTGGAAGATATATACATGTATACATTATAAATGTATTATAATGGAAATATGTTACATTGGCTTACAATTAATACCTGCTGGATATTCTAATGATGTCTGCCTATGTGCTGGAGAAGCAGAGAACCAGGAGTATCTCAAACATAAAACTAGATGCCTCATCATTTCCAAACCAGAACTGAAGCCTGGAAGTTCCTGGACAACCACTGGTATCCAGTTCTCACTGGAAACCAAAGAAGCTGAAGTCTAATGACCCCAAGGGTAATAGCACCAGTAACAGATGCACTCACTTGGGAAGAAGTAAAGCAGGCAGATGACATTGCTTTTTCTTTAGACCTCTTTATGTCTGGGATGCCTCTTAAAAGGTGCTACTCCTACTTAGGTAGGTTTTTCCTCTCTTTTTCATATGCTTCAAACATCCTCAGAGACACAACCAGAGGTCGTCGCTTAAGTGGTAAAATCCTGTTGACGATATGAAGCATTGCAGGGCCTTCAGCATGGTCCAGTGGGTAAAGCAGTGGACATCAAGCCTCATGATTTGAGTTCAATCCCTGGGACCCACATGGCAGAAGGAAAGAACCAATTCTCAGAGGCTATCCTCTACACACACAAATAAATACATTATGTAACAAAATTTTATGAAAGAAGAGCCATCATAAGTTCTATTTTCATTAGTAATATTTTATCAATATTCTTCATTAGCTAAAATTTTGTCTTTCATTTAAGAGATGCCTAAAGAAGATTGTTTTAACTTCCATAGAGAGTTAAATATTTAAATTGTATCAGTTTTAAATTTTATTGCATTAAGCTTAAGAAATGTAGAAAGAATGTCTATCTTCTCATTAAATTCACATTAGCCCAGGGGATGGCTCACTTAGCCAAGCAGTTGACCTGTGACAACAGTGACCTGAGTTCCACTTTGAAAACCCACATTAACATAGTGGGTGTACTGCTGTGTGATATTTTGATCATGTTCTGACAAATAAAGCTTACTTAGATTCAAAGGGCAGAGTTAACCACTAGCCAACCCAAATTAACCACAGAGGTTCTGGAAGACTGAAGACAGATAGGACAGGAAGTAGTAAGGTGGGGCAGAGAGGGGGAGAGGGATCTGACTCTAGGTCTGGAGGAAGGAACAGAGCAGGGAGGGAGGACTGGTGGTTTCTTTGCCTCTGTAATCTTTGAGGCTCTTACCCCAATATCTGACCCCTCAATTTTTATTGATAAAGAATAATTAGAGTAACACTTCAGTATGCTAGCACACACCTGAAATCCAAATGCTGAAGAGATAAAAGACAGGAGTATTTCTCGGGTTTGATGTCCAGTTTTTCTAGCCTAACCAATGAGGTCTAGGCCCATAAGAGATTCCTTCTCCAAGGGAATAGATGTCAGGGAATAGTACTTGAGGTCAGCCTTCACAAGCATGCTCACATATGTGTATCACATAAACATGAAAGTGACTTTATAAAAATGGGTATGTTGAGTCTCTAATCAGAATTTAAAGGTATTAACGTTTGGAGGGCAATTCATTTTAGGTCTATATGATGGGACCTGTGCTCTGGTAAGAAGCAAAACAAAAAAACAAACAAACAAAAAAAACCCCAAAACAACAACAACAACAAAAAGCAAGTTCTGTCTCCCTGTCTTGCCGTTATCCACCAAAAAGTGATAGCATACACATGAGGAAGATCCCTGCCAAGAAGCAAATTGCTCAGTATCTTCATCTTAGGCTTCCCAATGCCCATATCTTGGAGAAATCAATGTCTTCTGTTTAACCTAGACTGCCTGTGACCTTTGCTGGAGTGTCAGACAGAGTTGCCTTCAGCACATTACAAAATGTATCAAGCTTTTCCATAAGGCATAATTTATAGTTAAATTTTATAAGGGCTCCATGGGACAGTGCATATTCTCTAGAGTGTATAACTTAGTATATGAAAAGTAACAGCTTTATTTACAGGATGCAAATCTTCTGCACCAATACTTCTCTGTTTGATCTGGCATTCACCAAGATAGGCAAACTAGAGTTTCTGATTTCCTCTTTGTCTCCCTTTCATTTTTTTTTCATATATCCTGGTTTTCCTTCTATGACTTGTGCTCTGCTCTTACCATTAATCTTGTCCATCTCCTGAATATCCCGTTTTGCCTTTTAATCAATTGTAAAATCACCTGTGAAAAGCAAACAGGTTGTTTCTTTCTTTTTGTACTTAATTTTGTTTGTTTGTTTTCATTATGATGGTGATGGGTTTACTGTTTCCTATTAATAAGATTTGTGTAACATAGTTATGATGACTCACATCTATAATCCCAGCACTAGTGATGCTGTGGCAAGAGAATGGCCATGAATTCATCATTAGCCTGGGATTTACAATTTTCAGACAAGTCTTCACTGCAGTGAGACAGGACCTCAAAAACAAACAAACAAGCACATAAAATGAGGGAAGGAAGGAAAGAAGGAAGGAAGGATGGAAGGAAGGAAGGAAGGAAGGAAGGAAGGAAGGAAGGAAGGAAGGGCAGGCTATCTTATCCAAGTATGCCCTAATCAGACATGGAGCCTACAAACACGTTGATCCTGTCTTTCCCAGTCTCCAGAACTTGAATATTCTCATTTTTGTTGTTTATTAGAAACCCAATCTGTGGTGTTTTGTTTCATCAGACCACATGATCTAGGACACAGCCCCAGAAGGTCTTTCCTCTAAATGCAAGGCTCTTCTTTCAATGACCCTTTAAAAATAACATCAACAGCAAATGCAGTATTAGCATTCATGGAAAATATACTTTATACCAATCACCCACTTTTCTGGTGTTTTACAATAACTTTCAGCTATCTATCTTACATGTGAAGTACTGAGACATCTCCCCACAAAGAAATTAAGTAATTTGTTCTTGAGAAGATCTAATGAGATCTTGATTCTGGCACATATCCATGCTCTTTTTCACCATGTCCTTCTTGCCTTTTCTTGCATGATTTATGAGTTTCTTATATTGGTAACTAATCTGATTCATAATCTTCATGTCCAAATGATTCTTCTCAGTTACCTCTTTTCTTTTCGTTCCATTACTATTATAATGATCATGATGACTGTTTTTGTTATTGTTGTTCCTCAGGGACACTCTCATAGACATTCATTGTCACTTCTATGCCTTAGGACACGATGTTCTCATTGTAATAATTTCCATCTTTAGTCTTGCTTTTCCTACTAAAGTCCTGCTCTATTTCCTCTGCTAACTAAGATGCAAATGAGAATTCTTTCTGCTGCTTTCAAAATGCTTTGGGCCTCTCTTTTTGTAATAGGTGCTCAGAGTCTAACAATTGTTCATCAAATACACCACACCAGTGGGGTGTATGTATCCTTAGTGATACAAGACACCTTCACTGTCTATACTGTCATTGCCTTCTAACCTCACATATCATTGATGAAGGGCAATGAGAACTCAAAGTAATTTTTTGAATGTAATAATGAATGAGTGGATGGATGGAGGGAACTTATAAATGTAACCTATTACTACAAATGCTCATTAGAATTGGTCTATTTTTCTGACAGAATTTAGAGTCTACTTGGCAGGTAAATTTATGGATTGATATTTAAAAATTATATACCAGATACTATTCCCAGCTTTATTGATGACTTACCACATTTCATTCCTACAAAATCATTATAAAAATAAACACTACTACCATTCCTATTTAAAGATTAGAAAGTGGGGATATATCATTCGCATGCTGTGTAGGAAGTCAAAGAGAGCAAATGGCAAAGCTGTACTGAAGTTGGAGTTTTGTCTTGACATTGCACCCAATGAGATAAGGGCAATCACATGTCTACCATTACAATATGCTGTAACCAAGTATTGTTCTGGTTCACAAATTCTTTAACTTCATGACTCTAAGGAAGGACCAAAATGTGTGAAGATCATTAACACCTTAAACTCAATCTTTATGTCTTTTTAATGATCACATGCTTCTTTGGACTCTCTGTCTTGGTCCACATACACTTAGTGTCGCATCATTGTTGTTAACTCACTTGCATCTGTCCTTATTTATTCATGAAAACGTGTTAACAAATGATACAGGGTGTAACTCAGTTGGTACAGTACATGCCTAATATGTATAACAACATTGGCTCAATCCTTAGAACCACATAAACTAGGGTCATGGTGCATGCCTATATTTTCAGTCCTAGAAAGATAGGGTCAAGAGGATCAAAAGTTCGATGTCATTGTCAGCTATAGAGCAAGTTCAAGGTCACTCAGAGCTACCCGAGACAATTTCTCAGAAGAGAGGCTGGTGTGTGTGCTGGTGGCAGTAGTAACTTCTTCAGTCATTGTTAAAGTTCTTGTTTTTATATAAATTTTTCATTTATGAGAGAAATGTCCACAGTAACCACTTGAGTGTTTCAGAGACATAGGAGACCATGAATAACACATATACTGAAAGAAGGTATAAAGTGCCCTGAATGCTAGCAAACATGAGAAGTAGTGAGCTAGGACATAACATTAGTACCAAAACTTCTCATCCATATCATCCTCTGGTTTAAAATATTCCTATGTGAATGACTAAATGCTAATGGAAGTATACTGAACAAAAAGTGAGGAGCCCTACAAAATATAAAGCAAGAATTCGTTCAAACATTTAGTGAAATGAGAAGCAGGCAAGACATTTTTTGAGAATACCTGCCCTTTTCCCTACATTTATTTCATTCTTTGCTATTGCAATCTTTGCATTATCATTTTCTTGTGATTTTTGGATTTATTCCTCTACTATATGGCAGGTTATTTGTCTGCATTTCATTGTGACATATGATTGATCTGTAAATTCAAGAACAAGTATAGGAGTTGGCATCTATCACCAACTTCTAGGAGCTTTTGAATTTGGGTTTTATGTAGTTAATTACTACCGTGTGTCAGATGGTTTTCTCACATCTATTGGCATTAATTTTAAAAAATTTTATATTTAACAAGGTAGACTTCACAAGTTAAGTGGATGCCAATTAACCTAAAAATCTGAACTGACTTTGATATGCAAGTCATTGCTATCAAATTAGCATTCTCTACAGATTTAGTAGATAGCTGTCACCACAATGGAACCTAAGCATTAATTTTAAGCAATTTATTTTTTTAAGTTTATAATATTAGTTTTATTGTGATTATATATCCCAAATTTATATAATTTTGTGTCAATTACTGAAGAACTAGATGAATTTTGTATATTATTACATTTTAATCATCTTTATAATTAACATTTAATTTGTATCTTTTTTTTCCTTTCCATCCCTGGAATGAATTTCTTTCAGTTTGTCACACATATTTCAAGCAATTTGCCTGCCAATTAAATGACATTTTATTTTTCTAAGTGAATTGACTTTTGGGGAGGTGGGCCCTGGAGATTAAAGTCCTGTGTTAATAAGAACAGCTTCCACCCACACAGCTCATATCTCTGCTTTGCTATCTTTTTCCATCATGGACCATAGCCTTTCTGAAACAAAGGCTAATGTTTCAAAAACCAGTTTTAAAGTAATTGCTTATGCTATTTTGGAATTTCTGATATGAACCCTACCCTCTAGGACCTAGTCCAGTAGATCAGTATATAGAGTTATCTGTAAAACAATAGAAAATGATTTACAGGGTTTGACTGTCTGCACAAAAAAGAAAAGCTGAGTTATGCAGCAGATATTCTGTGTTAGCACTGGGAAAACATGAGACAATCTCTGACCATTACAGTCACTCCTCTCTTGTACTCATTTCAGGTTTTTTTTCAATTAATTTGGAATCATTTTACTTGAATAGTAATACCATAGAAGCTTCATTATTATAAACTGTTACCTTAATCGGTAAATTAAATCTTTTTTAACTTTCATTAGCGAGGAGAAAATATACAACCAGAAGTTAGTAGCAGAAGTAGTTATACATAGTTCTACATGAAATGAAGGAGAGATTAAAGACTGTTCTGTGTGAGTATTGTTTATATGACATGTAGATGTAGACAACAACTGGTGTCATGCTCCAGAACTTATACATATGCATAATGACAGTGCTTTGGGGAATAAATACTGCAGAGAAGTTCAAGGAGAGAATTTCCAATTACATTTGTGTTATAAAAACATGTGTTAAATGAAACAGTATTTCCAGAGCTTCCCTCCCCCTGGGATAAATTGGCATATCAACATACTTTTGTTCTATCATATTCATACTGTTTGAGGGTAGTCTCATTTATCCAAATGATTTTTAGTAGACCTATAGAGAGGTTTTGGAAATTCACTAATCTCACTCAAGTTATAAGTTATAGAAAAGGGATGTTACCCCATTCTTCTGAGATAGTATAGTGGTGACTTAGCCATTATTACTGTGAGTACATGGATCCCTCTGTACATGGGAATTTTAATTAATATATCCATCACTACTCAAAAGAACATGTTCCATTGTCTTTTATCTTTCAATCTTGACCACATATATCCAGTCCATCATATCAAAATTACGTTTGAATTACAACATAAAATAGGTCATAATATTCTTTACTGAACATAGTCTAATTTATCTCTTCATCTTAAGAAATATATATATATATATATATATATATATATATATATATAAAAATGTATTTATGATGAATATATGTACTGATGAGTACACATTTACATTATGAATTTTAGTTCAATTATTTGATTGTGAATAAAAAACATGAAGCTTCCTCAATTGTCTCCTTTCTCCTTCTTTCCACCCAGTAACAGTAAAAGGGGACATTAAACAAGGAAATGAAAGTTGATGGAAACAAACTTTCTAACTAATTAATAGATCTTTTAAAAACCTTTTAAGTATTGGTAGTATTTATTCTTTAAAACTAATAGTCCTAATTTCTAGAAGCTTCTGCTAAAGCTGTTTGCATGGCAGAGAAGAGTCCAGGGGTGGCATTAGAGTGGTCATTTGCTCAGTGCTTTGGTGTAGCTCATTGTGACTGAGTGGGTGACCTGACATGGTCTATGTAGAAATAAAAATAGTTGCCTTAGATCTTGTTGTGATTATTGAATACTAATATATAAACATTTTACTTTTTAGTAAAATTCTTTTTGTGGGGGGTTCAAGACAGGGTTTCTCTGTGTAGCTTAGTAAAATTCTTTTTAGGAAATGGTGAAAGATATCTAAGGTCATGATTAGGGAATCCAAATAAATTTAAGTGGATTGAAATACATATATGTATTCACTATGATATATTGCATATCATTAAAATGAGAGTAAGTTTCTCTATTTCCAACTGAAAATATGCATCAAACAATAATCCCATATTGTTCACATGAATGAAAATACTCTCAGTGCACAGGAGTTATAAATGAAAAGCAAGCCAAGTGTTCCAATGCAACAGAAAACACAATTTTCATATAAGCAGATGATCTTACTGAGCTCTGATAAGATCTTACTATCCCAAAAGATTTGGGAACAAAAGTCAAATCAAAATTTTGGCTGTCTAGAATTCCATGCCAGGGTTTCAAATGAGATAAGGTCTTTTTTTTTTTTTTTTTTTAATGTGAAGTACTTGCCCATTTTGGATGAATATATTTGCTTGAAGGAAAAATAGAAAATCCAGTAAAGTAAATATTTGTTTTGCATGTAAAAGCAGCACCTCTAAGGGGATCAGATATTTCTACTCTTAATCTGTAGATGACATGACAACTTGAGAGAAATAGAAACATATATCAAAAGACAGATATTCACGCACAACGAAAAAATGATGTAGGTTAAAAACTTTGGCACACAGAGCTTAGGAAAAGGTCTCAGGAGGCCTGTACTCCAAGAAGCCTCAAAGTTACATAGATTTAGGTGGAATGGGAAATCTAGACATGGTCAGGTGCTACTTATACCAGGGAAAATGTAACAAAGAAAATAGGTTCCAGAAAACGAAAAGATACCTATCAATATGTTCAAAAGGCTGCGGAATGTAAGTCAGTTTGAAGAATGATGCCTAGCATGCACAAGGCCCTAGATTCAGTCTCCTGTAGTGCATACACTAAGTAGTCAATACACATGTCAATACTACCAACATTTAGGAGATGGAAACAGGAGGATCAGAAGTTCAAGGTCATCCTTAGGTACATAAAGGATTTGAGCTGCATAAGACCTTATCACAAGGCAAACAAACAAACAAAACAAAACAAAACAAAACAAAGCAGGCCTCATTCAAACCCACTGTCCATTCAAGAGTGATTGCATTAACAAATTCAAACAGACCTGCTAGGGGAAGGATGAGTGAATTTACTCTTATTAAACAGCACTGTCCTAGTTTGTCAGGTGGTTCACAGTTGAGCACATTACAGTCACCTTCCACTGACTCTAACAGTCCCTTTTAGTGCACACACAAACATGGCTGAGGAGAAAAAGTTAACTTTCTAAAGAACACACCAAGATAAAATTAATTGATGTGAATTCTGAGTATACTAGTAACAACAGGGTAACAGTTTGGTCTCATGGATATTATCAGCACATTGGTGTATCAGGAGAATTCAAAGGAGCACTCAGAGGAAAGTGATGCAATCAGAGCCAAACACAAAAACAAGCAAGCAAGTCAGCAAAAACCATCTTCTCAGAACTCCACAGTAAATAAATGTCTGATGTTTTTCTAGATATGCTAAGTTCCATTTTGAATGCATAATTTTATCTTGGTTTGAACTGAAATGTAATAAAATAATACATTTCCACAGCTGATGCATTTCTTAGTGTGTAGTTTGGTTAGTATTAGTTATGCTCTTATTTTAGGAAACACAGAATGCCATTTGGAAAAGTTAGGCTAAAATTTCTTCAAAATATTCATCTGTGCTGTTTTTACTAAGTGCTTGCTTTTCTAAAGTTGGCTTTTGAAATCAGGCACTATGCTACGACCATGTAAATACTTTTGAGGAATGTTTTTTGACCATATCTCCCTATTTATACCACAAGACTTTCACTTTCCTGAGCACTAGAGAGATGGTAACCAATAGGGAGGGCCTACCTCTGAGAAATGTGTAGCCTATCTTTAAAATAGCATTGATGGTATCAGTGTGGTGAGAGGTTATTGGACCATGTGCTCATGGAAAGGTCAGAGAAGTAAGTTTTCTCCTTTTATTGAGGGTTCAAGGTATCAAATTCAGGTTGTCAGGCTCTCATGGCAAGATCATTCACCAGCTGACTCTTCTGTCCCTTAGAAACCAAATTTAATGTGACCTGAAGAGTGTCTTCAAGTTTCCAGAAGGTCACATAGTAATAAAATGAAAAACATTTATATTAGAATAATTTCAGAAGGGTACACTTCAATTGACTTCAAAGGAATCAGGAAAAATTGACTGTGTGTGAAAGAGAGAGAGAAAAAAAATGAGAAAAGAGAAGTTGCTACATTTGAGCCAAAAGATCTTGAAGAGTATCTCAATCAGAGAACATGGCATTGGGGCAATTCAGTTTGGGGGCAATCATTTTATTCCTCCACTTCAATAGCTGTGTGTCACCAGGATCGAAGAAGGCTCCTATGCCAACAGCATAATTCAACATATTAAAAAAAGGAGCAACTATGTTTTCTACTGATTTTACATTGAGTTTTTATGTAATCAATTATTTATAAATAACAATGTTGAAACTTTTGAACAGATACTTTACCAAGACAGGAAAACTGCTACACAAAGATATGAAAAATATTCAGATTGCTCTTTAAGCCATAGGAAAATATCTTTACAAACTTAAACAGAAATGACAAATAAAAACATAATTTCAAGTACTGGTAAGAACATATATACATCTGAAGACATAAACCTATGACATCTTAGGGAATTGGTACAGTCTTGAGCAAAGTAGGACAGCCAGTCATCTTACACAACCTGCCAAACAGCAATTCCATTCTCAAGATGCACTTGTAGGTTTGTGTCTATATTCACAAAGAATGCTGAAAGTATTACCATATATAGCAACTTCAAGGTAAAACAGTGAAAATGTTTGCTGTCAATCACATGCATTGGTAATTTCTAATGTATTCATAAAACTAAATGTTACACAGAAATGGGGATGGGGGAGAGCTGTCACTAAATGGATGATATCATAAACATAAGAAGTGAATGGAAGACAAAGGCAAGAACAATGCATTAAGTATAGTCCCATTTTTACAGGGAATAAGTAAAAAATAATGCTAGGTGTTACCAATTAGAGCAGTGATTAACCTTAGGAGGAAGTAATGGGTTGCCAGCATGTGTGGGCTTCCAAAGGTAAATGATAATCTTTCTTTGCTCCTGGATATGTTTACCTTAAAATTTGTACGTTTCAAAAATTATTTGTTTCTTGGAAATTTTATACTTAAGTACATTGTATTTATTTAATTTTTACTCGCTCATCTCCTCCTCCACCTCTCTTTATAGCTTCCCCTTGAATTCATTAACTATTCTTCTATAATTATATATGTGACATATAAATATATAATGTGCCCACCCCTGGGCACCAGCCATCCCGGGAAGACCTGCCCAACTTGGCCCCAGTTTCTGGCCATTTGGTGGGCCCTGAGGGAGGGCTCACCTTTTCCAAGACTGCGGGCACCCATATGCCCGAGACCCCAGCCACTTCCTGAGACTCAGAGACCAGCCCCCAGCTCCCATCCGACCCGGAACTCCCATCTGGGCCAGAAAGACCCTAGCCACTTCTGGAGACTTAGAAACCAGCCCCCAGCTTCTATCCTGCCCCAGAATTCCCATCTGGATCTGAGCCCCCAGCTACAATCCACCCCGGAACTCCCACCTGGACTAGAGCTTCCATCCTGCCCCAGAACTCCCAACTGGACAAGAGGAGCTCCCATCTGGACAAGATAAGGAGATCCCAAGGACTTCCTGAGACTCAGAGTTTAGTCCCCAGCTGCCATCCAGCCAGCACTCTCATCTGGACCAGAGCTCCCATCCGGCCCAGAGCTTCCATCTCTCTGAGCTTCCATCTGGACCAGAGAGAGGCTCCCTAAATCTGTCAGCTCTGTCTGGACCACAAATGAATCCACAAGTAGATGAGCAGACTTCAAAGCAGAAGTACATACACCAAAATAAAGATCAATACAGCATCACCACAACCTAACCCTTCTCCAACAGCTAGACATGAACATCACAGAATGGAAGAAGAAGAAGAAAACAACCTTATAAGTAACATTATGAAGAGGCTAGAACCTTATACAGAAGAAATCAAAAATAAAGTGGAGGAACAGACAAACAAAAAATGGGAAGAACACTATTTAAAAAAAAAGAGGAAAGGACAAATAAAGCAGAAGAAAACATTAAGTCGCTGAAAGAAAATCATGAAAAAGCAATAAAACAGATGAGGGAAACAGTCCAAGACCTGAAGGGAAATAGAAAAATGAAATGAAGAAGACACTAGCAGAAGGAATGCTGGAATTAGAAAATCTGAGTAAATGAACAGGAACTTCAGATCCAAGTATCACCAACAGAATGCAAAAGAAGGAAGAGAGGATCTCTGGTGTTGAAGATACAGTAGAAGAAATAGACTCATTAGTCAAAGAAAACACTAAAGCCAACAAAGTCATGACCCAAAATGTCCAAGAAATTTGGGGTACCATGAAAAGACCAAACCTACAAATAATAGGGATCGAGGAAGGAGAAGAATACCAATTCAAAGGAACAGAAAATATATTTAACAAGATCATAGAAGAAAACATTCCCAGCTTAAAGAAGGAAATGCCTATGAAGGATACAAGAAGCCTATAGAACACCAAACAGACTACACCCCCCAAAAAATGTCCCCTCGCCACATAATAATTAAACAGTTAAAGATACAGAATAAAGAAAGACTATTAAGGGCAGAAAAGGAAAAAGGCCAAGTGACTTATAAAGGCAAACCCATCAGAATAACACCCAATTTCTCAATGGAGACTTTCAAAGTAAGAAGGACAGGACAGATATAATGCAGACACTAAGAGACCATGGATGCCAGCCTAGACTAATATAACCAGTAAAACTTTCAATCATCATAGATGAAGTGAACAAGACCTTCCAAGACAAAACCAGATTTAAACAATACTTATTCACAAACCCAGCCCAAGAGAAAGCACTAGAAGGAAAATTCCAACCTAAGGAAGTCAGATACACCCTCGAAAACACAGGCAATTGTAGTTAGAGTTTTCCTGCCTGGCCCAATCAGGACAAATCTCTCTTACCCACCAGTCCCATTGTTGCTCAGACCCAACCAAGAAAGCACACAGAAACTTACACTGCATGGCCGTGGCAGGCTTCTTGTTATCTACTTCTTCTATCTTAAATTAACCCATTTATGTTAGTCTATACTTTGCCACATGGCTTGTAGCTTACCAGTATCTTTACATGTTGCTTTTCATGGTGGCGGCTGGGGGTGTCTCCCTCCAGCCTTCTACTTCCCAGAATTCTCTTCTCTCTTGTCCCGCCTATACTTCCTGCCTGGCCACTGGGCAATCAGAACTTTATTTACACAGAGTGATATCCACAGCAGGCAATAGATAACACCACAGCAGTAAACTCCAAAGAAGAGAAGTACACACACACTACCACCAAAAAATAAAAATAATAACAGGAACAAACAATCACTGGTCATTAATACCCCTTAATATCAATGGACTTAATTCACCTTTAAAAAGACACAGACTAACAGAATGGATACAAAAACAAGACCCATCTTTCTGCTGCGTACAAGAAACACACCTCAAATTCAAAGACAGACACTTCCTAAGAATAAAAGGCTGGGAAAAGACTTTCCAATCAAATGATCTTAAGAAGCAAGCTGGTGTAGCCATCCTAATATCCAGCAAAATAGACTTCAAACTAAAATCAATCAAAAGAGATGATGAAGGACATTACATGCTCATGACAGGAAAGATCCACCAAGATGAAGTTTCAATATTGAACATTTATGACCCAAACACAAGGGCACCCACATATCTAAAAGAAACATTACTAAAGCTTAAATGACATATAAAACCCCACATGTTAATTGTGGGAGACTCAACACCCCACTTTCACCTCTGGACAGATCGGCCAAATTGAAACTTAGCAGAGAAAAAATGGACTTATCTGATGTTATAACTCCAATGGACTTAATTAAAATCTAAAGAACATTCCACATGAAAAAAAAAAAAAAAGAATATACCTTCTTCTCAGCATCCCATGGAACCTTCTCTAAAATCGACCACATACTTGGGCACAAAGCAAATCGCAACAGATACAAAACAATTGGAATAACCTCCTGTGTTCTATCAGACCACCATGTTTAAAGTTAGATTTCAAAAACAACAAAAACTACAGAAAACCTACAATCTCATGGAAACTGAATAATGCTCAGCTGAATCACTAATAGGGTAAGGAAGAAATAAAGAAAGAAATTAAAGACTTCCTCGAGATCAATTAAAATGAATACACCACATACCCAAACTTATGGGACACTATGAAAACAGTGCTAAGAGGGAAATTCATAGCAATAAATGCCCACATAAAGAAGTTGGAGAAATCTCACACTAGTGACTTAACAGCACACCTGAAAGCTCTAGAACAAGAAGAAGCAAAGTCTCCCAGGAGGAACAGATGCCAGGAAATTATCAAATTGAGACCTGAAATAAATAATAGGAATAAAGAGAACAATACAAAAAATTCATGAAACAAAGAGTTGGTTCTTTGATAAAATCAACAAAATAGACAAGACCTTATCCCAACTAACCAAAAGTCAGAGAGAGAACATCCAAATTAACAAAATCAGAAAGGAAAAGGGGACACAACAACAGAACAATGAGGAAATCCAGAGAATCATCAGGTCTTACGTCAAAAACCTCTACTCCATAAAACTGGAAAATCTAAAAGAAATGGATAACTTTCTGGATAGGTACCACATACCTAAGTTAAATCAAGACCAGATAAACCATTTAAATAGTCCAATCACCCCTAAGGAAATAGAATCAGTAATTAAATTCTCCCAACCAAAAAAAGCTCAGGACCAGATGGTTTCAGTGCAGAGTTCTACCAGATCTTCAAAGAAGATTAATACCAATACTCTTTAAATTGCTCCACACAATAGAAGCAGAAGGAATATTACTAAATTCATTCTATGAGGCTACAATTACCCTGATTCCTAAAGCAAACAAAGATGCAACAAAGAAAGAACTACAGAGCAACATTCCTCATGAACATTGATACAAAAATACTCAATAAAATACTGGCAAACAGACTCCAAGAACACATCAAAACAATTATCCACCATGATCAAGTAGGCTAAATCCCAGGGAAGCAAAGGTGGTTCAACATTCAAAAGTCAATTAATGTAATACACCATATAAACAAACTCAAAGAAAAAAACCACATGATCATCTCACTAGACTCAGAAAAGGCATTTGACAAAATCAAACACCCCTTCATAATAAAGGTCTTGGAGCGATGAGGAATACAGGGAACATGCCTAAACATAATAAAGGCAATCTACAGGAAGCCAACAGCAAACATCAAATTAAATGGAGAGAAAATTAAAGCAATACCTCTAAAATCAGGAACAAGGCAAAGCTGTCCCCTCTTCTGCTACTTATTCAATATAGTACTTGAAGTTCTAGCCAGAGCTATAAGACAACATAAGGAGATTAAAGGGATGCAAATTGGAGGCAGACCTCAAGCTTTCCCTATTTGCAGATGACATGATAGTATACATGAGTGACCCCAAAAATTCAACCAAGGAACTGATACAGCTTATAAACACCTTCAGCAACATAGCAGGATACAAGATCAACTCAAAAAAAAAAAAAAAAATCAGTAGCCCTCCTGTATGCAATAGACAAATAGGCTGAGAAGGAAATCAGAGATACATCACCCTTTGCAATAGCCACAAATGATATAAAATACCTTGGGGTTACTAAACTAAGCATGTGAAGGACCTATATGAAAAGAGTTTTAAGTCCCTGAAAAAAGAAATTGAAGAAGATGTCAGAAATGGAAAGATCTCCCATGTTCATGGATAGGCAGGATTAACATAGTAAAAATGGCAATCTTATCAAAAGCAATCTACAGATTCAACACAATCCTCATCAAATTACCAAAACAATTCTTCACAGATCTGGAAAGAATAATACTCAACTTCATATGGAAAAACAAAAACCCAGGATAGCTAAAAGAATCCTGTACAATAAAACAACCTGTGGAAGCATCACAATCCCCGACCTCAAGCTGTACTATAGAGCTACCATAATAAAAACAGCTTGGTACTGGCATAGAAACTGACATGTGGACCAATGGAATTGAATTGAAGACCCTGACATTAACCTGCACACTTACGAACATATAATTCTTGACAAAGAAGCCAAAAATATACAGTGGAAAAAGGAAAGCATCTTCAACAAATGGTGCTGGCATAACTGGATGTCAATGTGTAGAAAGTTGTAAATAGACCATATCTTTCACCGTGCACAAAACTTAAGTCCAAGTGCATCAAAGACCTCAACATAAATCCAGTTACTATGAACCTGATAGTAGAGAAAGTAGGAAGTAGTCTTGAACGCATTGGCACAGGAGATCATTTCCTAAATATAACACCAGTAGCACAGACACTGAGAGAAACTATCAATCAATGGGACCTGTTGAAACTGAGAAGCTTTTGTAGAGCAAAGGACATGGTCAATAAGACAAAGCGACAGCCTACAGAATGGGAAAAGGTCTTTGCCAACCCTACATCTGATAGAGGGCTGATATTCAGAATATATAAAGAACTCAAGAAATTAGACATCAAAATGCCCAACAGTCCAATTAAGAAATGGGCTATGGAACTAAACAAAATTCTCTACAGAGGAAGCTCAAATGCCTGAAAGATATTTAAGGAATTGTTCAACATCCCTAATTATCTGGGAAATGCAAATCAAAACGACTATGAGATACCACCTTACACCTGTCAGAATGGCTAAGATCAAAAATACAGAAGACAGCTTATGCTGGAGAGGATGTAGAGCAAGGGGAACTCTCCTCCACTGCTGGTGGGAATGCAAGCTTATACAGCCACTTTGGAAATCAATATGGTGCTTCCTTAGAAAGTTGGGAATCCATCCCCCACCCCAAGACCCAGCTGTAGCACTCTTGGGCATATACCCAAGGTATGCTCAATCATACCACAAGGGCATTTGCTCAGCTATGTTCATATCAGCATTGTTTGTAATAGCCAGAACCTGGAAACAACCTAGATGCCCTTCAACTGAAGAATGGATAAAGAAAATATGGTACATATACACAAGTGAGTACTACTCAAGAGTGAAAAGCAATGACATCATGAGGTTTGCAGGCAAGTTGATGGATCTAGAAAAAATTCATCCTGAGTGAGGTAAACCTGACTCAGAAAGACAAACATGGTATGTACTCACTCTTAGGAGGATACTAGATGTAAAACAAAGATGACTAGACTGCTACACAACTCCAGGGAGGCTACCTAGAAAACGGGACCCTAGGAAAGACACAAGGGATCACCCAATGACAGAGAAATGGATGAGATCTACATGAACAATCTGGACAACAGTAGGAGTAATGAAGGGCAATGTTTGAGGGAAAGAGAGCTTAGGGGAGCAGAAGATTCCAGCTGGATCAAGAACAGAAAGGGAGAACAAGGAATAACAGACCATGACAAATGAAGACCACATGACAACAGGAAGAAGCAAAGTGCTAGAGAGGTCCCCAGAAATCCACAATGATACATCCACTGTAGACTACTGGCAATGGTCGACAGAAAGCCTGATCTCACCTAGTCTGGTGATCAGATGTCCAAACACCCTAATGGTGGTGCTGGAACTCTCATCTAATAACTGATGGAAGTGGATGCAGAGATCCTCAGCCAGGCCCCAGGTGGAGCTCTAAGAGTCCAATTGTTGAGAAAGAGGAGGGACTGTAAGAGTGTGAATTGTTGAGACGAAAATTGAAAAAGCACAGGGAAAAATAGCCAAACTAATGGAAACACATGAATTATGAAAAAGCTGTGGAGCCCCCTGGATAAGTGACATAATTGAATAGCTTGAACTGTTTGGGTGGCACCGAAGCAATGGGACCTGGACCTATCCTTAGTGCATGAGCTGGCTGTTTGGAACCTTGGGCTTTCACAGGGACACTTTGCTCAGCCTGGAAGGAGGGGACTGGACCTGCCTGTACTGAATCCACCAGGTTGAATTGAATCCCCAGGTGAGTCTTGGCCCTGGAGGAAATTTGAATGGAGGGGAGGGGCTCGGGGTAAGGTGGAGGTGGAAGTGGGATGGGGGAGGACAGGGGAACCCATGGCTAATGTGTAAAACACAAATATAATAAATAAAAAAAGGAAGAAAAAAAGAGAATAAGCTTAAATTTATAAGTGGCCCCTTACTCAAACTGTCAAAATTACTACTATCACTTTTGTCTTATGTATATTTAAATGAATATTTAATTTTTATACTTCTGTCTATGGCATTTGTGATGTTCTTAAATGGATGTGAAATATGTATTTATTATTATTATTATTAATATTTTCATGTTCTTGTGCATGTATGAATATATATGTATACATGTCCTATAGCACAAGTAGACATTAGATGATAACTTTTAGGAATCAGCCTTCATGAAAAAATTATACAACATGATTTAAAATTAAAATTGTTAAATTTTAGGAGGAGCAAATTTTATGGATAATATGCCTCTTTTTATAAAGTCTGGATGCAAATTTTCTATACATATATTTATGTTATCAAAAGATAAACTACATACAAAATAAAATAATCAAAAATATTTCTTTCATAATCAAAAACATGAATATGTATATAATAAATATGTTGAATAATGAAAAAATATATAATGTATATAAGTAATACATATCCCACTGCATCCAATTAGTGTTACTCACAAATATGTCTGTTTTTGGCTGATTATTTGGGACTTGATAATCTAGCAGGAGCTTATCCCTAGAGAAAATTTATTATTCCTCTTTATGTAGCCATTGATTTCCTGTGGCTTTCTGTCCAGAAGTATGGCATTGTGAAATATTTCCCCATCCCCTTTTACATGTTTACTAGTGTGGTCTTGTTTATATTTTGCATAGACAACTGTATTATTGAGATTTCATGGGGACAACATCCCTTTCATGTCTACAAGACACTTTCTTGAAGAAGACCTCCTGGTCCTCTGGCTCTTATAATCTTTCTACCCCTCTTCTTGATGTTCTAGTCTCATATATTTGATACTTCATGTAAAGGTCTCCTGAAACAATGCAAACATCATCTCACTCTCTTATCAGCAGTTTTACTTTCCATGATAACACCTAGCCATGGTCAATCTCAAATTGGAAACTCTTAAAAAAATACAAATAAGTAACTTATGTGCCACAAGTAGTTCATTGTTCTGAGCAGCATTATGGAACCTCAAGCTGCTTCTCTCTGTTCTTTATTAGTATGCCAATTATCCCTGACAATCATGTTCAGTGTATCCATGTTGTAAAGAATATTTGAATTTTGAAATTTTCACCGTGTTTATCTGATCATCCATCATACGATTATACCTTGGCTTCAAGTAACCCTTGTGTGGTCTCTAATGTGTTCAATAAACCTTACACATGGTTACAATGCTATGCCACAAAGTCTATCTCATACAGCTTTCTTCATCTCAGTACATAGGAATTGCATTATTCCACATCATCACAAGAAAAACTGTAAGTGTAATATAAACAGATATTTAGAGAAAGATACCACATTCACATGACTTTTATTTCACTGTATTTTTATAATTGGTCTGCTACCTCTTTATTTACTATTGTTAATGTTTTACTATGCTGAATTAATGAATTATTTTATCATGTTATTTATATAAAGGAAAAAACATAATGTGTATAGAGTTTGATATTATTTTCAATTACAGGAATTCATGGATATATAACAAGGGAGATCTGAGAATTTCTCTCATATTTAAGGAAACACTATAACACATATTATTATATACAGAAATTAAAATTTGTTTATAGGGCATTGATGTTTACAATTTTCCTTTAAAATACTTCTAACTGTATACCCATGAAAATTTACACTGTTCTCCAATAGTTTAATAAAAGCATAGAATACACAACATCCAATGCCATATGGGCTATTGTATACTATTTTAAGAAGACAAAGAACAATATGAACTTTCTCGCATATCTGATTAGCATTCACATAGCAACATGATGCCATAGGTGATTGTACAGATTCCAGAGTAAGAATCCATGAATAATTACTCAGCCCTACCAATTACTAGCCGTGTGATATTTATCTCTCTGCATCTCAAATTTATGTTTTATAAGATGGGATTTAAAATTATGTGATGGCATATGCCTTTAATCCCAGCTCTAGGGAGGCAGAGGCTGGTGGATCTTAGTGAGTTTGAGGCCAGCCTGGTCTACAAAGCAAGTTCTAGGATAGCTAGAGCTGTTATACAGAGAAACACTATCTGAGAAAACAATCAAACAAATAACAACAATAAAAAACCACGTTTAGTCGTAGTAACTGCAAAAATTACTTGAGTTGATGTGTTCCTTGTATGCACATGTCAGCTACTAAGTAATAATATTATTTGTGGTATTATCTGACATATACAGCATATGTAATTAATCCTAGCAACTACTTTTAGAAAGAATTATTGCCACCCCTATAGTGTTCCCTGGATCTGGAGTTACAGATGACTGTGAGTTGCTAGACATATGTACTGGGAACTCAGCTTTCATCCTCAGTAAAAGCAGCAAGTCTTCATAACCACTTACCTGTCTCTCCAACCTAGATACCCCTTATATTAAAACTGAAATCGAGGCTGGGGATAAGGTATTTACTTCTTAATTTTTTCTGCTAAGTCTTCTAACTTCTAGACTGGTGTGGATAGACCATCCTGTCTTCGGTAAGATTTCAGCTCTAGGCTCCACCACTCCCTTCCATTCTACTGGAGAAATGCTAAGGGCATCTGAGGGAGCCTTGCAGAGATCACTGGGAAGAGCTATACCCCAGGTAATGTAAATAGAAAGAGAGTATCACCCCAGTTGACATCACAACCTCTTGCATTCATGAGAGGCCATTCCAGTCTATAACACTGCATTGTTGAAGAATTTTACTCTGGGATAAATTTATTATGGTGTTTGTAGGAAAAGTGCTATTCCAAGTCAGTCTCTATTGAACCATCTAATGATAAAATCACATAGCTTTTGAGGTTTAGAGATTTTTTTTCCACTCCTAGAGCTTGCACAGCACTTAATTGGCACTTAACCTAATATAGAATGTATCAAAAATTAAGTAGGCATTAATTAGGAACACAAAATGTGAAGTAGCCTTAAAAAGTTAATTATCAAATTGGTAGAGCTATCTGTCAGCAGCCTCACATAAGCACCCCATTAAAGTGGTTTCATTTTTTAAAATGTAATATGTTTCTTAGGATGTGATTACACACACAATGTATGGTTGTAATTTTGAGTTAATTGCATAGTAGCTAGATTAACTTTTACATCATTACACTTTAATCAGTGTTTTTCATGATTAACGTTCATTTACATTCAGAGCTTCTGAGTTTTTCTTTGCATTGTCTGCTCCCCTTCTCTTATGCTATGTACTAATTTAACCTACAACCAGTCAAAGCTCTTGGAGGATGAACTTCTGCATTTTCCCACTTTAGGAGCCATGGAAATGTGCCATGAAGCCACCATGGTGAAAGAGTCTCTAACACCATGTGATACTAAAGAGCACCGTTACTTCTATCATAGAAAAGAGGGAAGATGTTAGCTGGGAGAAATCACAGCATGTCATGCAAGTGGTAAGACTGCATCATTTAGACTTCGACTTTTGTGAGGAATTAAGGTAGAGAGGAAAAGAGAGATTTCATTTTTCTGCCTCACATGTACCTTCAACAACATAGAACACACCAAGACCTTTGGGAAAAACAGTCAATTTTAAAAAAGCATGTAACTGTTAATAAATGTACCTGTCTACTGAGAAAGAAATTCCTCATACAATAATACCTTAGACCGTTGCTGAGATGAATATACTAGTAAGAATTAGGGAGTGTTCATTTAAAAAATGCCTTTATTAATTAGTAGAACAACATATGTAAAAATCTTTTCTGTTTTTATTTTCTCTGAGGCAGGGTCTTCATTTGTTCCAGATGGCCTTGAGCTGGCTACATACCCAAGGGTGATATTAAGCTTCAGCTTCTCCTGTGTCCACCCCTGAGGGCTGGGATTACAGGAATGCCCCACCATACTTCATTTGATGTGGTGTTGGGTACTGAACTCACTGCTTAGTGCATGCTGGATGAGTACTCCACTGACTGAGTCATACCCGCAGCTCCCAAACAGTAATAAAAGCCTTATGAAATATGTGTTATGATGCAATGTGTTATCAAATAATAAAATAATTTGCTCTTCTCTGTCTCCCAAACCTTTTTCCTTTTTTTTTTTTTTCCAGACTGCATTTTGTGATGTAACCCAGGTTTTCTGGAAACTGGGACTATAGAACCATGCCATGGTTCTGGGATCATCAGCACTTTTAAACTCTGCTTATTCAGTTGCTACTTTCATTAAGAATTGGAATAATCTGTGAACACTTTCCCATTAACTTCACTTCAAGGCAATATTACTATTGAATTATGCAACTATTTGGTTATACGTGTTTGTATATACCCGTTCTTTTACCATTTCCTTTGACCTCCTTTCCCTCTTCTCTCTCATGCTACACATTTGGGTTCATTTGATTTTTCTTTTAAAAAAATTTTATGTTAGGATTTAGTATTAAATTCTCTCAGGTTATGTATGTCCGAAATGTCTCTCCACCACCTCCCAGAAAGAGTGTAAAAACCAGAAGAGCAGAAAGTCTACTATGAGATTGCATCTCCAAGAAATGTCAGGAAGTTACATCCATGAAGTCTCAACACGTCTGCTTGGAGACTGGAATAAGGAGGACATCAGTAGTTATACCACCGGGAATTGGGAAACCTGTCAGGATGCCAGCCTATACAACTATAGGCAACTGAATGCTGAGAGTTGAATAAGTAGTCTTTATTTTTATTATGGTATTTATCTTGAAGTTCTTTGTTAACTGCTTATTTCTTATCATCTTAAAATCTAATTTTCTGTGATTATGGGTATTTTCTGGTGCTTGTAAAAGTTGAGCCATTATTCCAGTAATCTCTTACTTAAAATAATTTGTTTTATTGTTGGTTCTAACAACTGTGTTTTTCTATGGTCTATTCTAATATAACCACTGACATCTTAGTTGATGTCTCCAGGATATCCCTACAGAAAGTGAGACTAGAATTTTGTGAATTTGAGGTAGCTGGTTAAACACAATTTCTGGGTATATCTGCGAGTTCATGGACTGAGTGAAGAAGGCCCACGGTCAGCAGTGTGAATGGGCACTATCTGTTCTCACTCAAGTCTCAGAGACAACAGCAATAATGAAGCAGAGGAAAAGAAGTCTTCTTTCTCTTGTCTTGAGAAGGGACATCCACCCTCTCTCCTGTACAGAGATGCCTTTACTTCTCAAGCCTTGGACACAAATAGAAATATACTAGGCTTCTGTTCAATTACTCCAGTGAAATGTCCTGCTGTGGGATGTCCTATATGTTGTGAATATTTGTTGCTATGATTGATTGATAAATAAAACACTGATTGGCCAGTAGCCAGACAGGAAGTATGGGATAGGCAGGACAAAGAGAGAAGAGAGGCTGGGAGGTGGAAGCCAATAGGAGACTCCAGCTTGCTGTCCAGGGAGCAACATGGAACACGTGGTGACATATAGATTAACAGAAATAGGCTGAGTATAAGTGTAAGAGCTAGACAATGGCAGGCCTAAGCTAGTGGCCAAGCAGTTTAAATAATATTAGTGTCTGTGTGTTTATTTTATAAGTGGGCTATTGGACTGCCAGGGCTTGGCGGGACCTGGAGAGAAAAACTCTAGCTACAATGTCCTTCCATTTTTTAAAAATAATTATCATTTAGGGTTGAATTCCTTGGAACTGGAGTTACAGTACACTATTATCAGCTGTATGGTTGGTAAGAATTGTATCTAGGTCCTCTGCAAGAACAGCAAGTACTCTTAATCAGTGTGCCATTCACCAGCCCCTTTCATCCCATTTAAAAATAAATTATTTTCTGATATTTTGGGGTGATAATAGGCCAAGAAAAATTTACTTCACAATTTAAAATCCTCTTTCATGCTTTCAAATTAATCAAAACCCCATGTTTATACTTCAGAGAACTGTCTCTTTTGCTTTCCAACACATTAATCACATAGACAATCTGATGCACTGTGTGTGTGTGTGTGTGTGTGTGTGTGTGTGTGTGTGTGTAAATGCTTCCTTGAAGTGTAGCTACAGCAGGTGGTTGATCTATCCCCTTAGGCTCCTTTCATGCAATGATTAAATAACTGTAGATCCCAACAGGTACTGCTTGGCTGGCAAAGCCTGCAGGAGCTCCTGCCCTGATGGGCCAATTCCTGACCTTGGTCATCTTTGCCCCTTGTTCTCCCTTACCTTTTCACATTTGATTAAATTTCTAGGCTAGCATTCACAGTTGTCTGGACACTCCCATATCAATAAATAATCAAGAAAAATGATCTCTGAAGCCTGCCTACAAACCAATCTGAAGGTAGCATTTCCTCAATTGACATTCTTTTTTCTTGGATACTCTACCTGGTATCAAATTGACAAAAAACTAAGTAGCACACTGATCAAATGTCAGTCTTCACTGGAGGCAGTGGTATTTGAAACTGGTCAACAGCCAGATAACCATGATGTAAAATAATTTTAGTTGTGAGCCTAGCCTTTAACAGCTGAGCCATCACTCCAGCCCTGCAGAAAAGGCATTTGACAAAATCCAACACCCCTTCATGATAAAGGTCTTGGAGCGATCAGGGATACAGGGAACATACCTAAACATAATAAAGGCAATCTACAGCAAGCCAACAGCCAACATCAAATTAAATGGAGAGAACCACTAAAATCAGGAACAAGGCAAGGCTGTCCCCTCTCCCCCTATTTATTCAATATAGTACTTGAAGTTCTAGCCAGAGCTATAAGACAACATAAAGAGATTAAGGGGATACAAATTGGAAAGGAAGAAGTCAAGCTTTCCCTATTTGCAGATGACATGTTAGTATTCATGAGTGACCCCAAAAATTCAACCAAGGAACTGATACAGCTAATAAAAACCTTCAGCAACATTGCAGGATACAAGATCACCTCAAAATAATCAGTAGACCTCCTATATACAGTAGACAAACAGGCTGAGAAGGAAATCAGAGATACATCACCCTTTGCAATAGCCACAAATGATATAAAATACCTTGGGGTTATGCTCACTAAGCATGTGAAGGACCTATATGACAAGAACTTTAAGTCCCTGAAGAAAGAAATTGAAGAAGATGTCAGAAATGGAAAGATCTCCCATGTTCATGGATAGGCAGGATTAACATAGTAAAAATGGCGATCTTATCAAAAGCAATCTACAGATTCAACGAAATTCCCATCAAATTACCAACACAATTCTTCACGGATCTGGACAGAATAATACTCAACTTCATATGGAAAAACAAAAAACCCAGGATAGCCAAAAGAATCCTGTACAATAAAACAACCTCTGGAGACATAAAAATTCCCAACCTCAAGCTCTACTATAGAGCTACTGTAATAAAAACAGCTTGGTACTAGCATAAAAACCAACATGTGGACCAATGGAATCGAATTGAAGACCCTGACATTAACCTGCACACGTATGAACATAATTTTTGACGAAGAAGCAAAAAATGTACAATGGAAAAAAGAAAGCATCTTCAACAAATGGTGCTGGCATAACTGGATGTCAATGTGTAGAAGGCTACAAATAGATCCATATCTGTCACCACCCACAAAACTTAAGTCCAAGTGGATCAAAAATCTCAACATAGATCCAGCTACTCTGAACCTGATAGTAGAGAAAGTAGGAAGTACTCTTCAAAGCATTGGCACCAGAGATCACTTTCTAAATATAACACCAGGAGCACAGACACTGAGAGAAACAATCAATGAATAGGACCTGTTGAAACTGAGAAGCTTTTGTAGAGCAAAGGATACGGTCAACAAGACAAAGCGACAGCCTAAAGAATGGGAAAAGGTATTCACCAACCCCACATCTGACAGAGGGCTCATATCCAGAATATATAAACAACTCAAGAAATTAGACATTAAAGTGCCCAACAGTCCAACTAAGAAATGGGCTATAGAACTAAAAAGAGAATTCTCCACAGAGGAAGTTCAAATGGCTGAAAGACATTTAAGAAATTGCTCAACATCCCTAATTATCTGGGAAATGCTAATCAAAGTGACTCTGAGATACCACCTTTTGCCTGTCAGAATGGCTAAGATCAAAAGCACAGAAGACAGCTTATGTTGGAGAGGATGTGGAGCAAGGGGAACTCCCCTCCACTGCTGATGGGAATGCAAGCTTGTACTGCCACTTTGGAAATCAATATGGCGCTTCCTTAGAAAATTGGGAATACATCTCCCCAAGACCCATCTATAGCACTCTTGGGCATATACCCAAGGTATGCTCAATCATACTACAAGGGCATTTGCTCAGCTATGTTTGTATCAGCTTTGTTTGTAATAGCCAGAACCTGGAAACAACCTAGATGCCCTTCAACTAAAGAATGGATAAAGAAAATATGATACATATACACAATGGGGTACTACTCAGCAGAGAAAAACAATGACATCATGAGGTTTGCAGGCAAATGGATGGATCTAGAAAAAATCATCCTGAGTGAGGTACCCAGACTCAGAAGGACAAACATGGTATGTACTCACTCATAGGAGGATACTAGATGTAAAACAAAGATGACTAGACTGCTACACAACTCCAGGGAGGCTACCTAGAAAACGGAACCCAAGGAAAGACCCAAGGATCACCCAATGACAGAGAAATGGATGAGATCTATATGAACAACCTGGACGACATTGGGAGTAATGAAGGGCAAGATTTGAGGGAAAAACAGCTTAGGGGAGCAGGACATCCCAGCTGAATCAAGAACAGAAAGGGAGAACAAGGAATAACAGACCATGATAAATGAAGACCACATGAGAAGAGGAATAGGCAGAGTGCTGGAGAGGTCCCCAGAAATCCACAATGATATATCCTCTGTAGTCTGCTGGCAATGGTCGAGAGAAAGCCTGATCGGATCTAGTCTGGTGATCAGATGACTAAACACCCTAACAGTCATCTTGGAACTCTCATCCAGTAACTGATGGAAGTGGATGCAGAGATCCTCAGCCAGGCCCCAGGTGGAGCTCCAGGTGTCTAACTGTGGAGAAAGTGGAGGGTCTGCAAGAGCGTGAATTGTTGAATCCAAGATTGCAAAAAGCACAGGGACAAATAGCCAAACGAATGAAAGCACATGAATTATGAACCAAAGGCTGTAGAGCCCCCAGCTGAATCAGGCCCTCTGGACAAGTGAGACAATTGAATAGCTTGATCTGTTTTGGAGGTACCCGGTCTGTGGGGCCAGGATCTGTCCCTAGTGCATGAGCTGTCTGTTTGAAACCTTGGGCTTACACAGGGACACTTTGCTCAGTCTGGCAGGAGGTGACAGGACCTGCCTGTATTGAATCCACCAGGTTTAAATGAATCCCCAGGGGTTCCTTGATCCTGGAGGACATGGGAATGGAGGGGAGGGGCTGGGGGGAAGGTGGGGGGGGGGGCAGGAGTGAGGAGGACAAGGGAATCCATGGCTGATGTATAAAATTTAAAACACATAATAATAAAGAAAGAAAATTAAAAAATTTTTAGAGCAGCATATTAACTCTTACCAAAATTTAAACATGCTTGCAATAATTCAGAATTTTATTCTCCTAAATTAATCTCAAAAATATATGTGTGCAGAGGAATTTCGTGCATAGTTGCTTACTTTGTAATATTCAATTTCAGAAAATAACTGAGTACACCTATTCAAGTAGACGGTCATGAAATGTCAAGTATGTAATATCATAATAGTATTGGAAGGATTGACACCAGACTATTAAACAAACCAGTATATAAGGACAACACACTGGTTTCCTTTAGGAGTAAAATAATACGTGTCCATGTATAAATGTTTAATAAGCCAAAGTCTCACTAGGAATTTCTGACAAAAAGAGGACTCTGCTAAGACAACTGATAGTGGTTAGTGAGAGAGCATCTTCTACAGTTGATCGTATGTGATTTGCTGTGATTTAAAGTTTTCAGAGTGATGATTTATTCATGTGTTAGTTGTGCAATATAAGATCAATATGGAGAATGATTAAGCCTTTTAAGGAAATGGGCTGTAAGAAGAAGTGAGCTTGTAAGACAGAAAGAGTTGCCTCTCTGAAGAGAAGCTGAGAAATGATGAGAATCGATTATGTCAAGTTGAAAATATTTAGAAAAATGAAGAGAATTGGGCAAGTTGTGAAGATTGCTAATGGGCCCTGGCTGGGAGACCCATACTGCACTTTCTGGTCTCCATTCTCATGGTACTGTAGTACAAAGGAATAAACACTCATATCTTGTGCTAGTCACACACTGCCTCACTGCAAAGAGAAACAGATAAGTAGCCTACATTAACAGCTTTGAAATTTGCAGGCAGGAGAAGCTGTCTTTAAGAGGAGGAACAATCTTTTCATATTTAAAATATCCTGAATGTCTTAATATTCAGAGCTACACCATCCTATCCTTCATTCCCCCCTTATTGTCAGCTCTAATATATTATTTAAAAATTTTTACATCCTCACTATGAATTTTTCAAGCTAAGTTGACCATTTAAATTATCCAGAGTATTGAAAAATGAAAATGCAATTTATTTCAGACTTGGAAACCTTAATCATTTTGAAAATGGAGAAAACACGGTATGTGTAAAAATAGCTATTGTAATAAAGGTTGCCAAGAATAAAGTCATTCAAGACAGTTTCAATTAGGTTGTTCTCTTTGCCTCGGTGTCACATTTGTGCATCTAAAGCAAACTGTAGTCTGATAAAAAGGTGTTCTGAGGAGTACGAAGATTATTTAACGTAAAAAGATAGTCTTTAAGTTCATGAAAGACAATTGGATTGCTTGAGGAAATGTGTGAGTAAAAGTGGCTGTGTTATAGAACACTGTGATTTGAGCAGTTAATCTTAATACACTTAATACCTTGTTATCTGCAATGGCCAGTGTTGAGGGATGCTGTCCTCTGTAAATAATATATTCAGTAACTCTAACTCTGGGGGGTAAAGGTCACAGCAATTAAAATGAAGAGCACGGCAAGCAAACTGATGGCTACTAAAGAAACATTTCATTTACATCTTCTTACATTAAGGCAGAATGAAATTTAGGAACTCCTTGGAAACTATAATTTCAGCATTGGATTTTTAACACTTTTGTATTCTTTCTGTAACCTTAGTCTTTGTAAGGAGAAATATCAATAAAATTGCATCAAACTTTGATTTAATTTGAAATCTGGAAATTTGTTTTACTTTCTTAAAAAAAAAGAATTAATACATATGTTACACATATCCCAAAATTTAAGTGCCATCTATCTATCTATCTATCTATCTATCTATCTATCTATCTATCTCTGAGTTGTCTCCCTCTCTCCTTTTCTTTCTTCATTTCTGTTTATTTTCTTCTTATCTTCCTGTCTCTCCCTGTTTCTTTTTCTTCTTTCCCCCTCTCTTCTTGTCTCTCTTTTCCCTCTCTTCTTTTCCCTTTTCTCTTTTCTCTCCTCTTTTCTTTCCTCCTGTCATCTCTCTTTTCACTTTCTCCCTCCCCTGTCCTCACCATCTCACTACTAAACACATTTTTTACACATCACCTCTAACTCTCATATATGGGAAAAAGTGTAAATAGGGATTTTTAACTTACTGTTAAATTTTAGTAATTATTTTTTTTAATGACAGAAAGAACACCTTACAAAATTTCAAGTTTAAATATTTGACAAGTGAAAAGAAAGCATTTCTCTTGTCAGTCTGTGGCCATCTGTGCTCAGTATTGGGGAAGAAGTGTTTATAATGCTGCATGAGTGATTTTCTATATCTGCCACACAACTTAGTTTAGAATATGCCAAAAAGGTTTCCCATGGACAAAATGTGGTCCAACTGGAGCCAGTCCCAGTTCTCCATGTAGTTGATACATTAAAATCCTAATCTTGAGGATATTTGGAGTCAGACATTAGGAAGGTAGTTAGGTAATGAAGGTGGGGTCCTCAAGATGACTTTTGTGCCATTATAACAAGAAGAGGAGGCTTGCCAAGTAAAGGATGAACTCATAATCTCATAATCTCAGCACTCAGGAAGTTGGTGCAGGTAGACTGCTGTAAGTTATAGGCCAGCCTTGGCTACATGATCACACTCTGTCTCGAAAGAAAGAAAGAAAGAAAGAAAGAAAGGAAGGAAGGAAGGAAGGAAGGAAGGAAGGAAGGAAGGAAGAAAGAAAGAAAGGAAGAAAGAAAGAAAGAAAGAAAGAAAGAAAGAAAAGAAAAGAAAAGAAAAGAAAGAATCAAGCTCCTTTGTGAGAACGCAATGTCTCTGGATAAGAAAGAGGGTCCTAGAGCCAAGTCAGTAGAGTTGAAGTTCTCACCCCCAGTGCTGTGGGAAAGAAATATTTGTGGTCTAAGCCATTCATTCTATGGTAATGAATTTTACATTCATTTTTCTTTTCTTTTATGTTTGTGCAGGGTGGGGAGAAAACACATACCTCTGCTGTGTGGAGGTCAGAGGAAAACAAGAGAAAGTCAGTTTACTCCTCTCATGACATGGCTTCCAGGGATCAAATTCAGATTGTGAGACTTGATTAAAAGCATCTCTACCTGCTGAGCCATCTTCTTGGAACTGTCTATAGTAATTTCTGTGACTGAACCTGTTGACTGACATAAGTACTACAGCATCACCACAGCTTGTTCACTGCTGGGTATTGCAGAAAGAACATGTCATGGATACAATTTAGTGTAAATTGTGACTGAGCTTTAGCTTAAAAGCTTTATAATACAGTAACCAATGTGTTGTCAGTAAATAGTACATAAAGTTTTTAACACCAAATTCCAAACCAGATACTACTGATGCAACAATGTTAGAAGGTGCTATGTTAAAGACAACACATAGCAATTGTGACAATCCACACTTGGAATCCCAGGACTCGGTAAGACAGGTAGGAAGATCAAGAATTCTAGGCCATCATGAGCTGCATATCAAGACTCTTTGGAGAGGGGGCAGAAAAGAGGGAGGGAGGGAGGAAGAGAGAGAGATGAGGGTGGCAATGAATTACATTCTGATCCAAAAGTTACAAAGTAACCTGTCCTTCCTGTGATGATTCTCTATGATTCTTAGAACTAGCTGCATAATCCTTGAGAGATCATCACTCCTTACTTTACCCAGGAATCAAAAGGAGAATTGTTTGAAATGATAAGTAAATTCCCTTACAGCTTATAATTCCATACTATTTTTTTTCCATGTTGACAAAAATTTTTCTTGGTCATAATAAACCAGAGAATACACTAAAAGCCATTTCAGCCATTCTTTAGTACTTGATTGGAAGTTTATTTACATATGACCAAAAATAATATAGAAAAATGAAACTGAATTTCTAGAATTCTGTTCCTCCATTTTCACAACACCTGAAGTTGGGCCTCCATACAAGAAATCTCACATAAGACTGGATTGCTTGGGAAAGTCCACATGTACTAGGTGATGATGGGACTCTTCCCTTTATATAAACATGAGGTGGGGTTATTTTGCTTCTGGCTCAGGATATCCTTGTGCTGTGTCTAATTCTTTACCCATTATTTCCTGCTGTATCTCATCATGTAGTTTATAGTTGACAGAAGTGAATATCAGAGGCACTATCTCTGCACAGGGTGCTTTATCCCATTTTCTTTGAATTTGCTACTTTATGTAAGATCATAAACTATTTCCCACCATTACTGTAATGTACCTACTTTCTCAAACTAATGAGCTAACAATATTAGATATGTTAGCGTATGTATGCTAATTTTTATGTACTTCTGTTTCATCTCATTGTTTTTCATTTCTCTAAAGTAGCCTTGCCTTTCTTTCCAAGGGCATGTAACAGATACAAGTCAATGATGAATGTTTAAATACCAGTTGTTGAAGTGTTTTGATTTTCTTAATCACTACACTGCATTCTCCTGAACAACTGATCTAATCATTAAGTAAGTGATAAAAAAGAGGAAGAAAGTAATGCCTTTGAAAATAATTCACATAGTGCCTGGCTGTCTGTGCGTGATTTTGATTGATGATAATATACAGATCTGCAGAGCTACTCTCAGTCAGCCATGATCAAAATTATCACTGAGGGGAAGCATAATATGTTATCTATGCTGTACATTTCATCCAGCTAATCATGTATTCCACAGCATATGAAATACTCAGAAAATATTTTTTAAGCAAAAGAAGAAATTTGTGTTTATTTTTAAAGTTTCAAAGGGAGGGGTGCTGTATCTGTGAGTGCAGGCATGCATGTGTCTGTGGAGGCAAGAGGTTAGTGTTGGAGGGCTCTTCCTTTGCTATTTTCTGTGTTATTTGTGAGACACTGAGACTCTCACTGAACCTAGAGCTCATCATCAGTGGGAATAACTAACCAACAAGCTCTGGGTCTCCACCTGTCTCTGTAACCCCACATCAAGGTTACAGGTGCATGCTGCCACCGCCTGCTGGGGGATCCAAACTCAGGTTCTCAAGCTTGCATTACAAACACTTTGCCCACACAACCATAAGTGTAGTCATGGAAATTTCATTTCTAAGAATTTTATAGTAGAGAAAAATTAAAAATTTAAAAGCCAAAATAATCTTCAACTTCATGCTGCATTATCTGATAATATTATGAATTCTTATCTACCTACCACCACCTTTGGATATGTTTTCCCCATCATATCTCAAATACAATTTCAATAAGCATTTTGAGAAAGAAAACAAAAATTACCATTGCTCATATAATTTTTTTCTCAATTTTTTTATGCTGTGTGTAATTTTTTATGGAATTTATTTGAAGCAGGCAATTTAGGAAACTATTTTATTTATAGATCCCAAGGTTTGATTTTGAGACTTCAAATTATTTTAATGAAAAATTGTTGAAGAAATTAACAATATAATTTACACCATGTTAGATATCCTAAGCAGAACACAGTGGCTAGACATTAAGAAGAGCAGTGATATAGAGAGATATTGAAGTGGAGAGATGGAGGAAGGAAAGAAGGAAGGAAGGGAGGGAGGGATGAAGGAAGGAAGGAGAAAGGAAAGAAGGAAGGAAGGGAGGGAGGAAAGAAAGAAGGAAGGGAGGAAGGAAGGAAGGAAAGGAAGGGAGAAGCAAAGAACAAAGGAAGGAAAGAAGAAAGGAAGAAAAGATGGAATGAGGGAAGGAGATCAGGCAGGCAAAACATTAGCATATAAGTAGGGTACACCATCTTATATTTGTAAAACACCATATTTTGAGAATTTTCTGAGCATAACTCTTATATTAAACTTCACTGGGAAAAAGAACCACAATTCTAAGGAAAGGTAGAATGATTTTGAAACAGTTCCCTTGGTTAGTGAGTATTACTTTCTTTAAATGAAAAAAAAAGTATTTAAATTGTGAAAAGTTAATGGACTATTTTGAGCAATTGTAGGACTATTGGTAACCTATGGCAATGATTTTTTATATGCTAAATAAGTTTATGGATAAACAAAGTGCTTTCTATTCTAATATTAGAGCAGTTAAAAGAACTAAAAGTTACAAACAAGAACAGTGGTTGTCAACTGGTAGGTTGCAACCCCTTTGGCAAAACTCTATCTCCAAATACATTTACATTATGATTCATAACAGCAGTAAAATTGCAGTTATGAAGTAGTAATAAAATCATGTTATTTTGTTATGGTTGGGTGTTGTGTAATAATCTTTTTGTACACTGTGAAGATGTATAACTGATTGGTCTAATAAAAAGCTGAATGGCCAATAGTTAGGCAGGATTTCGAGTCAGAGAAGACTGGGAAGAAGAAGGGCAGGAGTTGCAGAGCAAGCAGGATGGACACTATGGAGGTGAGGTAATAAAGCCATGAGACAAAAAGTAAATACATAGAAATGAGTTAATTTAAGTTATAAGAACTAGTTACAAACAAGCCTAGGCCAAGGCAAAGTTTTCATAATTAATATAAATCTCTGTGTTGTTTTTTGTGTGCTGGTAGCTCAAAGAAAAATCTGTCTACAGTTGGGGATCACTACAACATGGGGAACTGTATTAAAGAGTTACATATAAGGAAGGTTGAGAGGCACTGAATTAGAAGGAAAATATGATATTTATTAACATATCAGACATGCTATTTTTATTGATTAGCTTCAGCTGAAGGCTAAAATGTGAAATGTTTCCCATATGCTCCTGTGTTTGAACACTTGCTTCCACTTAGTGGTGCTGTTTGGGGAGGTTGTGGGAGCTTCAGGAACTGGGGCACAGCCGAAGGAAGGAGGTCAGTTAGGGAAGGTCTTGAGGGTAACAACCTAGTCCCACCACCAGCCCCATTGTCTCTAAGTGTCCTGACTGCCAACACAAAATAAACAGTGTCCTCATGCCCTAATCTCTATGGGAGTCCCTGCTATAAAGGATGTAGCTCCTCAAGCTATGAGACAAAGTAAATCCTTCCTTCAAGTGGGCAAGGTCACACACCAAAAACAAACAAACAAACAAACAAACAACAAACAAACAAAAATTTAGAAAATGAGAAAAATTACTAATATATCAGATTACTTAATACCAGCTATTTGGCTCATCATTATTTCTGTGTGTGTCTTAAGGGCATTTCTCAATGAGGCCAGCATTTGAATCTCTATGATTCTGAGTGAAGGCTGCTAGTGGAGGTCCTAATCCAGTTGATGCAAAGCCTAAGCAGAACAGAGAGGTGGAAAGAGAATCCAATCTCTGCCTTTCTCCATGAAGTGCTTCATCTGTTTTCTCCCCTTGACCTAGGACTTACACCATGACTCATTTCTCAGGATTTCAGGTCTTCAGATTGAGGCTTATACTATATGTTTCCCACATTCCCAACTTCAAGTGCATTGCACTTCCTGGATTATGTAATATGGGGAGCTAATTGCTATTCCCTTCTCCTCCTCTCCCTTAAACTTCTCTGTTTCTGAGATGGTTCTTATTTATTTTTGAACTGATTCTTCACTATATTTATACTCGAGGATGCCAATGGACTTATTTCCAGCAGTTAAAGAGCAGCAGTTGCAGTCCATTGTGTGAACTGGTAATAAAGATAGATACCAAAATATCAGACATGGATAGTCCCAATCACTTGGAGGAAGCAAAGTGTATGCTTTATATGTTTCAGAATATTTTTGGAAATCTGATTATAACAAGGTTAGCTGGATGCTCATAACATCACTGAACAAATTGGTGAAAGAAAAAGATGAGCCCAGGGACTTGAATTCCTTCAGAACTTGTTTATGTTTTCCAACAGTATTCATTGGGTCGAACTTTCATTAGAAAATGTGTTAAAATCAACACAATTTGCATATCATGATCTCTAATACTCAAGTGAAGGTCAAAGACAAATTACACTTTACAAGGTAGATAATATATCATCCAGGAGGCCTCTCATTTTGCAATGTGAAATCTCCTATGAGTTAAAACTAAATCCATGGTAAGGCAACTTTGTACTACCTTGTGGCACAAGAAAATGATGATTTATTTTGATCTTTATTTATGAATTAAATACTGTTTATTTCAGTGTTTTACTTTTACAAGATAATCATGACCCCACAATTACAAGGAAAACAAATTGCTGGATTTTATGAGGGTTCGAAGGCATATATAACATTACTTTTATAGTGAAAATATGCACCTTTAAATGTGGTGGCACCTTAAATCCCAGCACTTTGGAGGCAGAGGAAGGCAGATCTCTGAGTTCAAAGCCAGTCTGGTTTGCAGACAGAATTCTAAGACAGTCAGTTTGCCCTGTCTCAAAAATATAAAATTAAAAAGACGTTTACTTAAGCAATTGGTTAAGATACAAATATGGCAAAGAAAAAAGGCAAAAGGGGATCCATAAAACTAGTCACTGCCAGCGTTGAATGTGTTAGAACTGATGATGGAAGGCTCTGTTTTGAACAAGAGTAGTGTTTGCAGAGGTAGGTATTAAAGTATTATGGGGAATCCAAGTGGACAATCATGAGTAAAGTGTGAAGGACATGCCATGAAAGATCTGCTGAGGATAGCTGCTGAAATGTTAAGTCCCATCTCAAGGCCTTCACATCAGTACCACTAACAATAGGAGACCCTCACAGTTCTAAAACAGAAAAATACTTAAAATTGTTAGTGATGTAGAAGACAAACAAAGGTAATTGTTCACTTTAGTGGTGTTAGCAGAGTTTGTTGACAGAATTGGAAATCCCCATTTTTAACATAAAACTAACTGTAAATGGACAAAGCTTTTTGTGAGTTTTAGCTAGGTCTTACAAACAGAAGTGTTTATCTGAAGTAAACAAGTGTGATATTTTTCCTCTTCCTCCTGGTATAGAAGCATCCATGGGCAAGTCATGCAGGCTTAGAAATGAGAAGAGCCGTCCATGGCCATGCTCTGGCTGGGTCAGCTAGAGATGGGCATAAAACCTTCTGAGTCCTATTGCTGGCTTAGCCTTCTAACCACTAGTGGGCAGACATAGCCCTTATTTTGAGGAAATTTTCCTGTCACTAAGGAGAGCCATGGGTCAACAACATCAAGGCTAGACTCTTTCAGTGCTTAATCTACCCAGCTGAGTTAGCAATATAAACTGTAGATTTACTGCCTTGTCACTAGCCCTGAGCCACCGCCTTCACCCTGAAGGTGGATCCACCTGGGAGTTAAGTATAAAATAATGATTGGGGAAAGGATGATCAGCTGTTAGTCCCAAGCAGAAGTTTCATTGGTGTGCTTTCTAAAACTTTCATTTTGTTTCACTATCTGCCTCTCTTTCTCCTTCTCCCCCTGTCGTGTGTGTGTGTGTGTGTGTGTGTGTGTGTGTGTGTGTGTGTGTGTGTTTAAATATTAACTCTCCTGTTTAAAATTCCCAGACTATGAGTCAGACCTGCTCAGTCAAGCTCCCAGAGAGTCCCTTGGTATGTTGTGTTTTGATGAAACTTCATTTTAGGAGAGGTCGGGAGAAAAACATCAGAGAAGCACTTTAAGCTTTGGTATATGCATGCACTTATTCCACCCATGTGAATGTGTTTGTTGATATAACCTTGTGTGTCATATCCAGATTCCCAGACCAACGGGAGACAGGCAGATGTATAGATATATACATATAAGAATAATGCCTCTTTCCCCCTTTGTCACTTTCTCTCTCTCTCTCTCTCTCTCTCTCTCTCTCTCTCTCTCTCTCTCTCTCTCTCTCTTTTCCCTGCAGATAATCAGAAACTCGGTGTGCCAACAGCTCATCACTTCCTTGAAAACAGATCAAAACACAGGCTCTGTTGTTGCATATCCTGCACTGGGATGCCTGTTGGTTATCTTTCCTTCCCATTCAGAACAGTCAGACTAGATGTCTAGATCCCAGCATGACAAAGTGCTTGCGTTGCTCAGGAAGGACTTGTAAGCTCTTCCATTCACAGCTCTTATTCTGCGCTTCAGTGCATATGAAAAGTCTTGTGTTCACATTTTCCCTCACCTCACTATGATGCTTCCTGTGGGGGTGATGTGTTTTGTTAATATGTGCAACAAAGCTGACAACTTTCAAGTGTTAACTCTGATCTAGAAATGATATTTGAAGTTTACTTATGTATGCATGTATTTTTTTTTTTTTTTGAGATAGGATCTTATGTAGTACAGAGTGGTCTCCAACTCACTAGGCAGTTGAGAATGACCATGAATTTCCAATCCTGCCACCTCTACCTCCCAAGTGCTGGGATTACAAGCTTGCACTGCCGTGCCTGGTTCATGTGGAACTGGAGATCAAAACTAGGACTTTGTGCCTCCTAGGTGAGCACTCTACCAACTGAGCTATGTCTCAACCTAAAGGTAAAAGCTTCACATGATAATAAACTCTAGCTATAGGTAGGCATGACTGAGTTAGTTATAGTATGTTAAAGAAGACTCTAATAAGATCCAGACTCAAAATGAACAAATAAAGAATGTAAGTAGTTCCTTTAAAGGGTAAAGCTCTCATTAAGTGACTGAGAATACCAGCAAAATTTTAGGAGTGGCTTAGTGTCTAAAGCCATTATCTGGATTCATTCATTTAACTATCATTTACCAAGAACCCATTTTGTAGCATTACTTCTGGTGTCCTTTAAATCCAAGAAAAGCATATTACAGTCCTACCTGTGTGTATTCCAGCTTAGAAGATGAGGGCTGTACAGACAGTTGCAGTTTAGGAATGAGGAAAGGATTATGAAAACTCAGGTGCAGAATAACTATTTTCTTGTAACATTCAGCATCTGATAAGACTTTACAGAGGAGGTGACCCATGCAGATGTTCAGAGTAAGCAGGAGGTGATTCACTGAGCAATCAGTGAACCAGGAGAGAACTATTCGGTTGGGAAGAAAACGTTCAAAGAGAAATTCCTTTTAAAGGTGACATTTAATGTCAACCAGCTCTGGCCTGTGCTCCAGAGATGAAAAAGTGCCATTCATTTGCACCTTTATTCTGGTCCAGTCCTAATGCTAACTAATTATACACAGGAGCGAGTTTATATGCAACAGAAGAAAACCACTAAGTTATCTGTCACACTAACTCATCCATTCCTTCTATGTCTGTCTCTCTGTCTCTTTTTCCCTCTGTTGCTCAGCTTTCTGATTGCTAGACTTCTGAGGACAAGTGTCATACTCCACTTAAGCAAAACAGTTAACAAGCCACCACTGTTGATAACACACCAGGTTTGCTTTATCTGAATGTCACTATCCTGGAGGGGGATTCTCACATGCCGACCTGATTCCATGCATTATGTCTGAAATGAAGTCAGGCGTGGACATATGAGTCGGGAAAATAAGTCTCAACTTTTGGGAAGGACATTCTCAGACTATATGGGCTACAGCTCAAGTTTTGTAGCAACAGTTCCCTGCTATAGATCATAATTCTACTTTGATGGAAATAATAGCGGAGTCTAGTATGACACTGTCACCTTCTACAAAATGCCAAACTAACTTGACTGAGGTGGCTTTTTGCTCTGTTTTGTTGTTTGTTGGTTGATTTATCATTATTCATTTGTGTGTTTATGTGAAAAATGAGAAGAGCATTCTGTCCAAGTTTCCAGAAAAATCTATTTCTCCTAAAATAGGAAGACAAAGCATGGAATATAGGAGCTAATTCAATGTGAGTATCTGACATTCTGTTTATTCCTCCCAAGTTACTGACGACCAATAGATTAAAAAAAGAAGGGTCATTCATTATGCTGGAGATTTGCATAATAATGGAATTCATTCTTCTGGAAGGCCTTGTCTTCCTATGGTCAGCCCATCAGGAACTTTCAATGAGACTAGAGATTCCCTCCAGCCCCTCTCACTCTTGTTGATAGCTTCTTTCTTTTTGATTATTGTTATACACACACATGTGAATGTGCATGTGTGTGCATGTACAAGTATATTAATACAACTGCTGTGTCCTGTTTTGTTTTGTTTTGTTTTTTTATTTCATGTGGACATGGCTTCTGGGCTGACTACTCTGCATTGGATAATCAATAAGAGGGCTCAACCCTAAGACAGGCAAATACTTTTTCTTCCAGAAATCATTAATTGACTGTAGACTTTTGTATGGCAGTGGGACCCTGCAAAATTTTCCCCTTTGTGCCATCTGACAGTGGTGCACATCTTTAATTTCATCACTCCGGAGGCAGAGCTAGGTGGATCTCTGTGAGTTTGAGGCCAGCCTGTCTACAGAGCAAGCTCCAGGATAGGCACCAAAACTACACAGAGAAACCCTGTCTCTAAACAAAACAAAACAAAACAAAAAGAGAGAGAGAAAAAAAATTTCCCCCTTTGTAACCTTAACATATTTATTGATATTACCATCATCCCTATTTTGTTTATGGATCCATTTCTAGGAAAGACTGTTTTGTAGCAGATTTCCTGGTATTCTGTCTTTTACAGTATTCTGCACCCTATTTCATGATTTTCACTGGGTCATAGATGCAAGTTGTGTAATGGGTCTGAGCTTCCCACCATCAACTGTTTTCAATATTGTGTCCAGTTGTGGTTTTCTGTGACAGTTTCTACTTCCTATAAAGTGAGGATTATTTGATGAGGGGTAGTAGCTACAATTACCTAGTTTTCCGTGGTCACTCTGTTGTATACCCTCATCTGAAGATATGGACCTAAAAATCTCAAATCAGAAAGAGTATGTGGCATTTGTTTTTCTTGGTCTAGGTTATCTCAATCAATGTTTTTTTTTCCCTAGGCATTTCCATTTACTGGAAAATTTCATTTTTTTAAATAGTGTTCCACAGTATATATGGACCATATTTTGTTAGCCACTTATCAGTCTAAGGGCATTTAGGTTTTTTCCATTTCCTAGCTATTGTGAATACTGCAGCAATGAACACACCTGAGAAAGTATCTATGGAATAGGATTTTCAGTCTGTGGGCTATATGCCAAGGAGTTGTATGGGAGGTGTGCCATATGGTAGACTTTTATACTATTTTCATTCTTAAAATAGGAAGTTATAGTATTTAGATATGTTATGATATTTGGTTAACTTAAATTATGTTATGGAAATTATTGAGGAGTACATTTGCTTCAGTATTTCCATAGACATGTTAGCATCTAGACTGAAAAATGGCACCTCAGAGTCACATCCAACAAAGGTCAAACTTGTATTTACAAAACTCCAATGAATGCCCATCTCTGAATGGTTTGTTGCTTGCTTACATAAACTACCACTTGGGTGTTTCAGATTCATGGATTCTCTTCCCTCTGGCAAGGCTGAGGTTGTTCTACCAAGTTCCACACAAAGTTTCTATGGTCCTGGGTTTTTTGTTTTTCCATATGAAGTCGAGTATTATTCTTTCCAGATCTGTGAAGAACTGTGTTGGTAATTTGATAGGGATTGTGTTGAATCTGTAGATTGCTTTTGGTAAGATCGCCATTTTTACTATGTTAATCCTGCCTATCCATGAGCACGGGAGGTCTTTCAATTTTCTGACATCTTCTTCAGTTTTTTCTCAGGGACTTGAAGTTCTTGTCATATAGGTCCTTCACATGCTTAGTTAGCATAACCCCTAGGTATTTTATATCATTTGTGGCTATTGTAAAGGGTGATGTATCTCTGATTTCCTTCTCAGCCTGTTTGTCTATTGTATATAGGAGAGCTACTGATTTTTTTGAGGATAGTCAAAAGAATCCTGTACAATAAAACAACCTCTGGAGGCATCACAATCCCCGACCTCAATCTCTACTATAGAGCTACAGTAATAAAAACAGCTTGGTACTGCCATAAAAACCGACATGTGGACCAATGGAATCGAATTGAAGACCCTGACATTAACCCGCACACCTATGAACATATAATTTTTGACAAAGAAGCCAAAAATGTACAATGGAAATAAGAAAGCATCTTCAACAAATGGTGCTGGCATAACTGGATGTCAATGTGTAGAAGGCTGCAAATAGATCCATATCTGTCACCGTGCACAAAACATAAGTCCAAGTGGATCAAAGACCTCAACATAAATCCAGTTACTCTTAACCTGATAGAAGAGAAAGTAGGAAGTACTCTTGAATGCATTGGCACCAGAGATCACTTTCTAAATATAACACCAGTAGCACAGACACTGAGAGAAACAATCAATCAATGGGACCTGTTGAAACTGAGAAGCTTTTGTAGAGCAAAGGACATGTTCAACAAGACAAAGCGACATTCTACAGAATGGGAAGACAGCCTACAGAATGGGAAAAGGTCTTCTCCAACCCCACATCTGACAGAGGGCTCATATCCAGAATATATAAAGAACTCAATAAATTAGACATCAAAATGCCCAACAGTCCAATTAACAAATGGGCTATGGAACTAAACAGAATTCTCAACAGAGAAAGCTCAAATGCCTGAAAGACATTTAAGGAATTGTTCAACATCCCTAATTTATCCGGTAAATGCAAATCAAAACGACTCTTTGATCTTACACCTGTCAGAATGGCTAAGATCAAAAACACAGAAGACAACTTATGCTGGAGAGGATGTGGAGCAAGGGGAACTCTCCTCCACTGCTGGTGGGAATGCAAGCTTGTACAGCCACTTTGGAAATCAATATGGCACTTCCTTAGAAAATTGGGAATCCATCTCCCCCAAGACCCAATTGTAGCACTCTTGGGCATATGTGCAAGGAATGCTCAATCATACTACAAGGGCATTTGCTCAGCTATGTTCATATCAGCATTGTTTGTAATAGCTAGAACCTGGAAAAAACCTAGATGCCCTTCAACTGAAGAATGGATAAAGAAAATATGGTACATATACACAATGGAGTACTACTCAGCAAAGAAAAAAAAAGACGTCATGAAGTTTGCAGGCAAATGGATGGATCTAGAAAAAATCATCCTGAGTGAGGTAACCCAGACTCAGAAGGACAAACATAGTATGTACTCACTCATAGGAGGATACTAGATGTAAAACAAAGATGAATAGACTGCTACACAACTCCAGGGAGGCTACCTAGAAAATTGGATCCTAGGAAAGACACAAGTATCGCCCAATGACAGAGAAATGGATGAGATCTACATGAACAACCTGGACGACAGTGGGAGTAATGAAGAGCAAGGTTTGAGGGAAAGAAAGCTTAGGGGAGCAAGAGATTCCAGTTGGATCAAGAACAGAAAGGGAGTACAAGGAATAACAGACCATGGCAAATGAAGACCACATGAGAACAGGAATAGGCAGAGTGCTCGAAAGGTCCCCTGAAATCCACAATGGTACATCCTCTGTTGACTGCTGGCAATGGTTGAGAGAAAGCCTAATCTGACCTAGTCTGGTGATCAGATGGCCAAACACCGTAACAGTTGAGCTGGAACTCTCATCCAGTAACTGATGGAAGTAGATGCAGAGATCCTCAGCCAGGCCCTAGGTGGAGCTCTAGGTGTCCAATAGTTGAGAAAGAGGAGGGACTGTAAGAGTGTGAACTGTTGAGACCAAGACTGGTAAAAGCACAGGGACAAATAGCCAAACGAATGGAAGCACATGAATTATGAACCAAAGGCTGTGGAGCCCCCAGCTGGAGCAGACCCTCTGGATAAGTGAGATAATTGAATAGCTTGAACTGTTTGGGAGGCATCCAGGCTGTGGGACCAGGACCTGTCCTTAGTGCATGAGCTGGCTGTTTGAAACCTTGAGTTTATACATGGACACTTTGCTCAGCCTGGAAGGAGGGGACGGGACCTGCCTGTACTGAATCCACCAAGTTTAAATGAATCCCCAGCGGAGTCTTGGCTCTGGAGGAGATGGGAATGGGGGGAAGGGGGGAGCCAGGGCGGGAGGGAGGAGGACAGGGGAACCCATGGCTGATGAGTAAAATTAAAACACAAATATAATAATAATAATATAAATAAATAAATAAACAAACAATCAAAGTTTCTATGGTACTCATGAAAGAGGGAGGGTAACATAGAATTGCTCGTGGGGACATTTTATTGGCCAGAGCAGTAGGCAGCTCAAATCACTTTCATCCACACACATTCAAGAAGATTGATGCAATTCATAGGCCTACCCTCAAGTGGCAGCACTTGGCAAACACAAAGAGAAAATAAGGGTCCTTTGGCTCAGTATCCCTAGGTATGAAATTGCCTAATTCTGATACAATCTGATTTGTAAGCCACTTGGCCACAATTAAGTACTTATATGAATTTCTATGACATGCATTAACTTTATGCTATTTTGTTGTTTATATCAAATTAAGTATTAAGAAGTCTAATATACTGTAACACACACACACACACACACACACACACACACACACACACGGGATATTCAATTGACACTTGTTTTCTAATTTTTCAAGTTGTTTGGAGATTTAAAAAAAATCAACAAATAGCGTAGCAGAAATGACTTGAGGAGCTAGGTTGATGGTCCAAAGCAAAGGAAAACTGTTGTCAATTTGAGGCCAACCTGGGCTACATAGCTAGTACCAGCCCAGATAGGGCTACAGAGAACAACCTTGTATAAAAACAAATGGAGAAGCACCGAAAGAAGAGAAGAGAGAAATGATCTGAAGAAACACTTCCACAACTTTCCTACCCAAGGCCATGTTTTAAACACAACTAGTCTATTTGTGCTGTTTATTTGTGTCAACTGGATGATGTTGATGCTACTGGAAATTGACACTAAAACAGATCATTGTTAAATGAAATAGTGAAATATCCAGGCTTCTTAGTCTCCTGATTTGCCTGTGTTCCTGTGCCTCATAATGTTAAAAAAAAACATTCTACATATTCTCCAAATTGTCCTAGTTAATTAAATCTACATTTTGCTGAAAATTTTAACTTGTGGTTATGCTTGTCTATTTTTATAGGAAATTATGGTAAAGAATTCATTTTGCTCATAGGGGAAAGAACGTGTACAAAACTGTATTTTTTATGGTCAAACCCAGGGCCCTAGACTTATAAATGTACTTCTCACCACAGTCTCTGGAGGAAGTGTTTATGGTTTGAATCCCAGAAAACATTGTCAGATGGGGTCTGGGAGAACCAAGGACTAGCACACTAGCACAGGGTTAGTGTGAGGGATTGTGTCATTCCTCATTTTTACCAGATGTCAAAAGAAGAAGACTCAAGCTGCCATTCCACACACTGAGCTGGTTTTCATCGAACAGAAGACCTTTCTGAACAAATCAGACTGTGGGTAAGTTCCCTGAGGTAGCCAGTTGGCACTCAGATAACTTCTAGATTTTCAAGAGAAAAAGACATGAAAACATGAGAATTCCTAGAAGAGATATCTACTTGTGTATTATGTTATTTCTTCTTGCTATAAATGACCACAATATTTAATTTGGTATTGGTAAGTGGGTTCTAGGTAGGAAATTTGCCTTTTTAGAAATATAGACACATATATAGTATTCAAAAGTCTCATATGTATACATGTATATAAACTAGGTCTTTATTTTTGCCAGATGAAAAATACTTCTTGCACTATGTCTGTCTTTGTGTGTGTGTGTGTGTGTGTGTGTGTGTGTGTGTGTGTGTTGTGTGTGTGTGTGTGTGTGTGTGTGTGTGTGTGAGAGAGAGAGAGAGAGAGAGAGAGAGAAAGGATTTTGTTCATTTACTTTATTTTTATTGTTTTTGCCATGTATTAGTGTGGTATTCATAGAGGCATACTTGCATCCATGTGTGTAAGGCATGCATATGTGTGTATATGAATGTGAAGGCCTAATGTTAACTTGAGTGTCTTCTCTCATCTGTGGCTCTCCACTTTATTTACTGAAGCAAGGTTCTTGATGAACATAGAGATCACTGATTCTTTTCAGTCTACCTAGCCAGCTTGCCTCAAGAATCCCTTGTTTATATCTTGTGAGTCCTAGAATGCTACCATGGCTGCCTGGTTTTATAAACATCCTTAGTTTGTTTGTTTGTTTGTTTGTTTGTTTGTTTGTTTTTTTAACTCTTGTCCTCAATTTACTGAGCAAGAATTTTACCGATTGAATCATTTACCCAGGCCACGTGGTTCATTTTAAAGATGTGTCCATATGAACAGGGTTTGGAGAAAGAGAAAGAAAACCATTATTTCTTCATTTAGTTAAAGAAAATCAGCTGTGTCTTTGCTAAATGCATATTGCTACTAGCTGGTTCACTACTTTCCCTCAGTGTAGGACTGTTTGGGTTGACCATCTCTGAAATAGAACAAAGCAGGACTACCCATCTGTTTTGTTCAGTAGCACTCATAGCATCCCTTTCCTGAGTCAAGTCACATCGATTTTGGAGATACCATGTGATTCTGGAAATTTGATAAGTCTCAGCTAAGGAAAAGGTACTGGTTCCTTCTTTATTAAATGTCTAAGGTGTTTCTCACATCTGAAGCATCATTACCTTGAAAATTTGATCCTCATTAATGAAGTATGAGGTCAGCATAGGCTGGGATGCTGCACTGGGCAGCATGAGTGTTGATGTCCCATTTCCATCTAATTACACACATTCATTTGTATGTGTGCAAATACCCAGAAAGAACAAGGTTTGGCTTCTAAGTTAGAGAGTGCTTGTTTAAATGAACAGTAAAACACAGCCCTGTAAAGGGCTGTGTTTCATTTTTAACTGGAAAATAGAATGTTAGGATTTAACTCTGAATAATTCCTCCGGTGTTGTCTGAAAACCCTAGCTCGAGGGCAAATGGGTTTTAACTTTATAACTTTCACAGTCACTAGCAGGGTAGACAAAGGTTTTCTATAGCACTGCAGGCTGTCAATTCTCTGTTGTGTTTCTTAACTCTGGCTCTGTTGCTGGAAAACAGCTACAGTGAATGCTTAAGTGAGGGAGCACAGACTGTTCCAGCAAGCACTTGACACACACTAAAACAAGTGTCAGGTTGGATTTGGTCCATGGCTCACAGTTTGGTAAATCCTGGAATATAGCAACTTTCTCATCATATGTTAAATGCAATTCTCCCATCACTGGGATTCTGAGAATCCATTCTCAAGTGATTCAGAATTGCAACTTTCTCCAAACTATGAAAAAATAATAGTTAGGCCTTTGTACTTAATGGCAGTACTCGCCTAGATAGAGCAGAACCATGTTACTGCCATCTCCTCTGTGCCTTGTTGTGGGCAACAAGGACCTGTAGGAATTGGGAAATGAGTTCATCTGTCAACTGATAGCTAAAGAATTTGAAGCAAGAACATAGAGTTTTGGTTCCACAAGATGCTCTGTTTAATAGGACACTGCAGAGAGGCTTAATGTTCAGTGCAATGAGGGACAGGCTTGAAAATAATGACCTACTTTCCCTCAGCAAAGCCAACTCTGAAAGAGGATGATGTCTACAAATGAGGCCTCATAAAGGAATATAATTAAACACTGATGCTCCTTGGAGTAAAAGGACTTTGAGATAATGACTACAGTGGTACAAACTGTACCAAAGAGAACAAGATGTCACAGTTCTGTGTTCGCAGGTTGATTTAATCTGACAGGGCTTTTAGCAGCAGTGAACTTGGTTTGTCAGAGCATAACAACAGAGCCTATGTGTTCCATAGATGGAGCTCTATTCATGTTTTATAATCTTACAAGTGTAAACTAGCAAACTTCTTCTTCTGGCTGGTTACTCCTATGGGGTGAGGGTGTCCCATGTATACATTCATTTTATATAGTAAACTGTAAATTACCATCTTTGTCTACATATAGTCCTTAACAATCCTCTGTACAAATAGATTGTTTATATTTTTGCTTGTGTTTGGGGAGATGATGTCTCACTGCAGAGTTCTAATCACCCCATTTTCTTAAGTTTACTGAACAGACAATTAGTCCAGTAGTTTGGAGTTTCATTTCTCATTAGCACAGGAAAGAGAAGAACGGACTAAAACCCATGGGCAGTGCTGTTTGGTTCCTGAGATTAAGATGAACAGGTCCTATAAAATACAAAACAATTATACAACTTACAGAATTCAAAATTCCAGGGTCCATAAATAATCATACAAAAACCAGACACATTTTTTGTTGTTTTTGTTTATTCGAGACAGAGTTTCTCTGTGTAGCTCTGGCTATCCCGGAACTCACTTTGTAGACCAGGCTGGCCTTTAGCACACAGAGATCTGCCTGCCTCTGCCTCCCAAGTGTTGGGATTAAAGGCATGCACCACCTGCCCCAGATGCTCTTTCTAATGTATGTTATAGCTCTACTTTTTTGTCAGGAAGATAGTAAGACCAGCAAAGACTGGTCCTATTCTATTTTTTGTAGAAAAGATTTGTAGTCAACCCTTTACCAAATGACCCTTCAAATTCTCTTTTCAAGTTTATTTGAATGTTACTATTTTCCTTACTCTCTACTTGTTCCCTGCTCACTCCCCACAAAGTCATTAGGGTTTGGGGGGTATTCCAGGATAGTAATGAGACTTTGGCTGCATTTGTAATGATGCACCTTCAGTATTTTCATCTTTATCCTATAAAATACAGAATTCAGACAGTTGTCATTAGCCAGAATGGCAACAGTTATGCAGAGGTTAAAGACTTATGAAGTTCTGTCAAGTACATTGCCTCATTCAATCTTACTCGCTGGGACTCGTCTCTTTGCTTCAAGGATATGGAACCTGACAGTCAGGAAAGATGTTGTATGACTTTCTGAAATGAGTGCAAGCAGTAAACAGAGATGGCCAGACTATAAACCTGAATTGGAGTCTTACATTATCTCTACATTAGTATCTTCTTTCAGGGAATCAGAAATACAATCTAATACCCTGTGGTCTTGTATGGAAGCCACAGACAAAGCTGCTGTGAAAAGGACATGGGGAGTGATTCTCCTCCTATCTTCCCTGTCTCCCTGGTGTAAAACCAGTAACAACTGCAGCCAGGGCTCCCTTTCTTTACATAGAATAGAAAACAGCAAGAGCTCTTCCATCTGTACAGTAATAAGCTCAGGCATCAAAGAAATGAAAAGTAACACTCTACACTGTAAAGAGTTAGCATGTCAACCAGTGTTACTCATTTTCATCCTTGGATCTGCTTAGGTAGATCAACGGCACTAAGAGCAGTGTTTTGAAACTCTAATGGTATCGCTAGAATAAATCCAAAGTCTTTTAAGGCTGATCTCAGTCTTTTCCCCATAGCCTGCTACCCTCTGTCTATCACCTGATTGTTTCCTTCTTATCTTACCCACCCCTGCCACATTTGTCTTTTGCATGCCTTGCCAATGGAAGCTTGCTACTGCCATGGCCACTATACTCCCTGAGATAGTCAAAGCTTACTTCTTCCCTAGTTACAGCACCACTCAACTGCAATCTTTCATGATCATTTCCTCCAGCTGTTTATCTTGGTATGCTAACTTGTTTTTTCTTAGCATCATCTCACTTTAAAGTCATGTTATTGATGGATTGGCAGAATTCTTGGATGTCCATTAGGAGAATGCAGGTTTCTTGGCATGAAGACTTGGTCTGTGTTTCACCAGCATCAAGCTTGAGTATATAAGTACAGCAATACATGTATCATACTAAGCAAATACTGTGAGTTCACTCTGGAAGGAAAGAAAATAAAGCCTATGTTCTGTAGCAATATAGGTTTCTGACTACTATAGATATCTTTACCTAAAGACATACTCTTTCAAAAATATTCAGGTGAACCCCCTGCTTTGCATTTCTGTGGCCTCTTATGATTCTGCAGCATCTGAAGATTATTAAAAATCTAAAGCTTCTAAGCTCTTGCTCTTTGCTGCTAGTTAAAGTTATAATCTGAGCAGAAAGTTCGAATTCCCCAATTCTGCAGCTATCAGGATGCTACTCTTCCAAGGCAAATATTCTACCTTTTGATGGATCCAAGATAGTAACCACAGTCATTTTGAGAAGGTTCACTCTTTGGTGAACATCTGTGGCAATTAAGAACTTTAAGGTCTGTTTGTCCAGTGCACGTGTGTGTGTGTGTGTATGTGTGTGTGTGTGTGTGTGTGTGTGTGAATTAAAAGTTGTATTTTGACACACTACAAAGGATACATTGCTGTGGGTGTGGATGTAGCTCTGTTGCTAGAGTGCTTGCATAGTATGAACAAAACCCTGGATTAAAGCCCTTACATTGCATAAAACCAACCAGTCATCATGGTGGTTGTGCATGCCTGTATTTGCAGAACTCAGGAAGAGAAGTGAAGGCAGGAAGATACCCAATTCAAAGACATCTTCAGTTACAAAATGAGCTCCAGGCTAGCATGGACTACATGAGATCCTGTCTCAAAACATAACCAAATAACCAAAGTGATAAAAATAAAAATAAATGGCAAACTCAAAAAACAAAAATGATGCATTGGCAAGTAAGTTCAATGCTTAGAAGATGGCTCCTATACTAACTGTAACAGAGCAGGTTCACATACACGAACATGTATTATTTTATGCACATGTGAATTTCAAATTCTGAAATATTTGAGAGGAATGTTGGGCTTAATGATGGTTATGTCTAAGATATTCATTAGTCTAGAGTTCAACTTTGCTTAAGACCTCGTTATTTAATGAACCAGGAAAAAAACCACATTTACCTCAAGAGGAGAGAATGTGAGTGGCATATTTCACCATGAAATGTAGAAGGGTCTTTCTGAAAACAAGCCAAGTAAATGGTTCTGTGGCATGAAGTTAGAGTTGAAAGATGTGTGTCTAAAACCACCAATTTGGATATGATTGCAAAGAAAAGCTTCCACTTGCATAATTTTACATAGTTTCCTGTCTTGATCAGTTTAAGAAAGAACTGTGAATTTTCTCTTGGATATATTTTTTTCTATATTGTTTTCATAGAGCTACAATTTCCCTCTTGGTGACGTTCATTTTCACTCTAAGCTGAACCTAAATTTATTGCTTATCTCCCATTCAATTGGTAGAATATTTGTTTGGAAAAGGTACATAGAACATAGAATTTACTTCTTTTATTTATTTATTTGTTTGTTTGTTTGTCTGTCTGTTTATTGAGACAGTCTCACTCTGTACCTGGCTTAGTTGGGTTTCTATCACTGTGATAAATACCACAACCCAAAGAAACTTCGGGGAGGAAAGGGTTTATTTCATTTTTTTAGCTTGTAGCCCATCATTCAGGGATATCAGGTCAGCAACTCAGGATAGGAAATGAAGCAGAAGCCATGGAGGAGTGCTGCTCAGCCAGTTTTCTTATACAACCTAGGACTCTGGCCCAAGAATGGCACTGCCCACAGAGAGTGGCCCTCCTACAATGAAGAAAATGCCCCACAAACTTGCTTAAAGGCTATCATATGGAGGCATTTTGTCAATTAAGACTCTCTATTCCCAGGTGTGTCTAGGTTTGTTTCATGTTGACAAAGACTAATCTGCACAGTACCCTGGCTGGTTTTGTATCTACTACATAGACCAGGCAGTCCTCAAAGTTATAGCAATCTTCCTGCCTCAATTTCCAGAATGCTAGAATTATAGGCATATGTCACCATACCCAGCTAGGACATAAAATTTTAAAAGATTAAGATACATTGGACACATTTATAACATTTTAAAAGAATAAATAAAGATATTAATAAAGAGAAAGAAATGGCTCTTCAACGTGTGATCATCTTTCTCATATAGGTTGCAAAGGAGAATCTATGGCAGAGATCATTGTCAGGCCTGCAGAAAGGGCTGGACATGCATTGTCCTATCTGGCTCATGCACAGGCCTAGCTATAGCACTGATTTACTAAATTAAAGTTACTCTAACTGGAGGTGGTAACTAGATAATGGCCTTCTCTTGACAATGAAATGCATGGGCCAATGTATTTATGCACAGAGTAGATGGCCTTTTTAAGTCATGAGAATCCAATTCCATTGTCATTATGTCCATTGTGCCAAATGACTTGTAAAATAAAACAAATGAGATCCCCAGCACCTAGCAAGCTAAGACAACTCCCTATTCATCATCCCCTGCAAAACTGCACTCTGGTGTTCTCTAAAGGAGGGGGAGAAAGGGGGTTAGTTATGACCTTCCACCCATCAGAACAAAGTGTTATTCTTGATCCCACTTCACTGCTTTCTGGCTAGCACAGCACTTTTTGTATTGTCTTATTTCCTTCTGTTCATAAATCAAAGTGAGATGCTAAGGAGTGATAGGACCTGCTGTACCACTGCTGATTTACAGAGCCAACTCCTTTGGTGGCCATGGAAGTTATTTGTACCTGAATAAGAGTCAAATGTTAAGCTAGATGAAATGTGTTAATTCCACGAGCCTTCTATGGAAATGAAAAACAATGGGTCTTGGCCAGAGTTTTATATAAGAATCAGTAACCCATCTCTTTGTAACTTTGTAATCCCTATTTACTCAATATCTGAAAAGTAGAAATGAAGAAAGAAAGGGGCAGAACAATGGGGAAAGCATATACAAAATATTGCTGAAATCCAGTGGTAGGTCTGGTCTTCGCTCCTGTTGATGTGGTTTCAAAGATTTGAAATCACTCAGCCACCCTTATTTCATTGTTTGAATCCAAGAAAATCTTTTTGCAGGGTCATGGGACACAAACTGCTTATATTATTTTCATTAACAAAACAAAAAGCCACCAACACAGGACTGGAGCTGCAGTTTGGTTGGTAGAGTACTTCCCTAGCACTCATGAAATGCTGGGTTCCCTCCACAGCACCACATAAATGTGACACAGCAGTGCTTGCCTATAATCTAAGCCCTTAGGAAGTACTGAGATCACAAGTTCAATGTTATCTGTTGCTACGTAGCATGTTCCAGGCCAATCTGAGACATATGAGGCACTGTATCAAAAATAAAACAAAATAAAATAAAATCTCTACTCAAATATATGAAGCAAATAAGCCTGGGAAGTTTCTGAGGTTCTCTGTCATCACTCCTAGAAGACAGAGGCTACAATCCTTTTTGGGAGTGTGGTGACAAATCTTGGTCACCAATTTGACATACCCAGTGTCTTAGTTACTGTTCTATTGTCATAAAGAGACAACATGACCAAGGCAACTCTTAAAAAAGAACTCCTTTAATTGGAGGCTTGCTTACAGTTGTAGAGGTTCATCATGACAGGAAGTAGAAAGGCATGGTGCTGGAATAGTAGCTGAGATTTTTATATCATGATCCATAGGTATCAGGCAGAGAGAGAGAGAGAGAGAGAGAGAGAGAGACAGAGACAGAGAGACAGACAGAGAGACAGAGAGAGACAGAGACAGAGAGAGAGACAGAAAACGAGACTGGGGCCTGGGCCAGTATAGGTTTTAGAGACCTCAAAGCCCACTCCTAGTGATACAACTACTCCAATGAGGAACACATCCTAATCCTTCTTGAACAATCCATCAACTGGTGACTAAGCATTCAAATATATGAACCTATGGAGCCACTCTCATTTAAACCACCACACTTTGTAAAAAGGAACCTTAATTCAGGAATTGTCACCATCTTACTGGTTTGTGGGTGTGTCTATGGAGCATTTCCTGATTTCTAAGTGATGTAGAAACGTCCGGTCCATCATGAATAGTATCAAACCCGGGCAGATGGGCCTGCATTATATAAGAAAGGTAGCTAAAGGTAACCTGGGGAAAGTTCAGTCAGTGGCCTTCCTCTGGGATCTCTGCTTTAGTTCTTACCTTGAGTTTCTGTGCTGAATTCCCTCAATGGCAAACTGTTCCCTGGAAGTACAAGAGAAAATGAACACTTTCTAGATCTGGTCCTCTTCAAGAGGACCCAGGTTCACTTTCTAGGATCCACATGATAGCTTACAACTATCTGTAACTACCATATCAGGAGATCCAATGCCCTTTTATGGCTTCTGTGACAAAACTTATCCTGGGGAAATGCAACACACATTTACTCACCCCAAATAGAGAACTCACAATAGAATAAGGAATGAATACCACCAAATTCCAACTTGGTGAACCAATAAATTATATTGGAGTCACATACAGGAATATGGGTGAGGGGTTACTTACTGGAGCAGAAATGACAGACATCTACATCAACAAGGCCCACCCCAGAATGAGTGACCACTCATGAAATCTGGATGCCTGGAGCATACTCCTCAGTCTATAGGCAGCTCAACAGGTTGAGGAGTATCCTTTCCAGGTGTCTCAGTTGGTCTAAACCTATTCCTGGCAGCCGAGTGGCTTCTCCTTCTTTCAGGCAGCTGGTCTGGTCTGAGTCTTGTTTGCTGTTTTTCTCCTCTGAGAATTTTCTTTGCAGCCCAGCTTGTCTAAGAGATTTCTTGGCAGCTCTGTTCCTGTTCCTTACTCTGGCATTGAAGGAGACTGGTGAATCTGATCAGTTTCAGGGACTTCCTGAAGCTATTATGAGCTGTTTACTTTCTTGCCTATAGAGCTTCCCTGAAGGATAGACTGTTTCAATTTTAGAGGAGACTGCTACACATCATGTGGGCACCAGGAATCCATGTGGTACACATACATACATTTAGGCAAAATACTCACACACATGAAATAAAAATAAGCAAAAAATTTAAAGGAAAGAATGAAACCTTTTCTTCCCTAAGATGCTATGAGTTGGGGTGTTTACTACAGCAATAGAAAGCAAATTAGGACTGGGAATGTTGACTCACTCTTCCAAAGCAGCCATGGCTGACACTTACCTTAAATGAGTTCTGTTTCCCATAGCCTGTAACTTGGGATGGACTGATCTTTGCAATGAAGTCAAGGTCCAGGAATTTTGGAGTTAGACAAACCTGATTATGAGTCAATATGCAAAGGTCCTTACTTTTCCATGTACTACACTCACAAGGTTTTATGATATTCCTCAGTGAGAAAGCATACCCATAGCAAACCTTCTGCTTTTGATTTTCAAAACACCATTAAATAATTCACATGAGAGGAAGGACCCTGGCCAGCTCAAGTGTGACAAGCATGGTTCTGGCAGGCCTTGCTCTTCTCTCCAATTCCTTCTGCCTTGCAAAAAACCATAAGATGAAATTCTTAAGGCTAGCCACCAAGTTCTAGTCCCTTATTTGGCTACATCCTCCTGCTGAGGCTGACTACCAAGATCCAGCTAACAAAGTATTGAAGTCCAGCAATACAAAACCCCCTTTGGCTCACCTAACTGACATGCCCAATTTAAATTAAACACCTCTTCCTAACACAGGGTTTCTTATTTTACTTTTATAAACCACCATTTGTCTGTGGGCCACATCTATGTCATCTTTATCGAGAGGTGGTCTTTGTGCCTCTGGGACAAATATTCCTTTCCCCTCACCCTTCTTCCATTCCCCTGTTCCCTCATCCTCTATCTCCTGTCTTTGTCTCATATTCCCTACTCTATGTCCCTTTGGGGCAAATGTATTTCCTTTGTGCTGAGAACTTGATCTTAGGGGTCCTGAGCCAAAACTTTTCTTTTCAGTGAAATGGCAATATTTTGAGTTCATGATGGAGCTGTGGTCCCATTGTAAGTGAAATAGTGTTAGATCTGATTTGTTTGGGTGACTTTGACAAATTGCCTGAAACTGTCAGTTCTTTGATTTCATATTACAGTGGTACTTTTTATTTGTCCATTGTAATTCTTATTTATGGAGCTACCAACTCTATGTCAGGATGTTTTCAGAATGCTTTTTGTGTATATTGTCAGTTGATATATTCACATCAAGAACCAGCCGCCATTTATATTTCTGACAGGTTAATGGTCTTGGCTAAAAATAGCAAAATCAAAAAACCATCTGCAGGCCTGATTCCCAAAACTTGTCTTGGTCTCTGCTGTAAGGCCACCATCATAGGGTGGCTACTCACCAATCCATTGAAATGGCCAAAGCTATGCTGTTTTTCCATACCAATATGCTCTAGACATTGAAAGTATACTGAGTCTTCTTTCAAGTGTAATTTCATTGTTTTTGTTATCCTCTTTATGCCAAGAGTTCTTTCACAAAATACAGGAACTATATGTTGATTTTTTTGCAGGTTTTCCATTTCAGTTTGTGCCTTTGTCTTAGGCAATAAGCCCTAATGTCTCAATCTCTTCAGGGACTCTGACCACTGGGCCATGAACTTTAATACCTGCCCACCAGAACCTATAATTCTTACTTCTCTGAATTCCCTGGGACTAAGTTTGGATCTTTGCAGTGTAAGCTGAAGATTTGAGGTACCAGATCTTGTTCATGCCAGAATTTACTTCCTCACAGTTTCCTCTTTTTACTTTGTTGTACTACTATGACTGTGTGATATTTACTCTTCTTTGTCAATATGATCTGGTTTATAATCATCTATGGACACCTCTGCCTATGATGATGAGGACTTTCTCAGAAAGTTTTAACTGAAAAGAGACTATATATCCTGAATGCAGGTATCGCCACTCATGGTTTGGGGGCCTGGATCAAATAGGAAAAGCAAGCAGAACACCGGAATTCATCTTTCTCTGTTTGGTGACATTGTTTGCAGTGTGGTACGCTACCTCACATGCTTGCCAACACCACTTCTGCTTTTCTGCATGCTGTCCTTACCGTGATGGCCAATATCTCATCTTAAGCAGGAAGCCAGCCTAAACCATTCCTTCTTTAGATGATTTTGTCAAATATTTTGTCACAGCAACAAGAAAATTTGGTATTCTCTGATTGAATTAAAATGAAAATGATTCACTTTTCCAATTGTTATATAAGATATGCATATGTGCACATATATGTATGTGTGTTTAAATATAATCATTCTACTTGTTTAGAGAACCCTCTATTTCCATTTTCTGTTCCACACTTCCAAAAATCCAAGGACTTGCTGCAGTCTTACCAGCCTTCTGTGCTATGTTAATGCTCGATCTCACAGCATATGGTGCCCTACAAAATATCCTGAGGCTCATGAATACGTCATATTCTTTTCAATCAACAAGTCATCTTGGTTACAAATGCAGTATAGATGTGATATCACATGTGGAGGCCAGTAGAAATGTCAAACCCAAATCACCTTGAAAATAAATGCTTTCTCCTTCGATTTTAAACCATGCACAACTTAATGCATGGAAGCACTTTCTTCTACCATGAAAAGTACTTCACACACACACACACACACACACACACAGAGAGAGAGAGAGAGAGGGGGGTGTTGGGGGGAGGCTTTGCTTTTCAAACTCCACTCTTTCTTTGGCTTACTGATTAGACTGTATTCAAAAAACTCATTCTGCTATAAAAGTGTTATCATCAAAATGAAACATAAAAGTAGAAGAAAATAGAGCCCTTTGCTCTTGTGAAGGTCAAAGTGTTCCTTGAAACAGTACACCCAAGTGTTTTCAAAACTACAGATCTCAGGGTCAGTGCAGACTTTTTTCTCAGTATCAAATATTTCAATTAAATTTTAAGACAGGCTAATGACCCAAATTTTTCATTTATTTTATGTAAGAACTCAAGAATATTGTCCTGAGTTTTTTCACTGGGAGCAGTGATGCAGTTGGTATGGTACACAGTCCTATAATATATACATGCATGTTGCAAATCAGCTGATATTTAAAATCTGTTGAGCAGAATTTATGCTTAGTGCCTCCCACCCCTGTGTATATGTATGTTAACATATGTGAGTGAGTTATAGGTGGTACATTGTAGTCCTGGCCTGTAGTACCTCCCCCTAACCCATAGGATCATTTGTGTATTCAATGTCTGAGATAGGAGTTTAGGGATGCTTATAATCAAAGTATGAGAAGTACAGAAAATTCCAGGTGGTATATTTTTAATTTTTTTTAATGACAAATTGGTCTTAAATGTGTTCCTACAATAACAGACTTCAATGGGAGAAAAAAATATATATATACAGGCAAAGTAGGGTCTCAAAAGTGGCTGAGTGAGGAATTCTACAGCTGACAACAGAAAAGCAGAGCTAAGTTTCCATGAATTAGAACTCCGATATGCCCAGCTAGTCCTGACACAATCCTTGTGAGCTTTGGAGTTTTTTGTTGGAGCCAATTTAAAAATAGTATAGCAAATGAAGATGCAGCCCCTGTTAGAAACTGCTGTATAAAGATGAGTGTCATTCAGTCCTTCTCTGAGGGGCTTCCCTTATGTAGTAATTCCCTGCACCTACATAGCAAGCATCCTAATTTCTTCAAGAATGCTTTCCTGCTGCCTTCAGATCCTCTCCAACTGGAGCCTTAGGTACAAATTTTCAGTCATTATAGGTGACATGACAAAGGACAGTGACTTACTGTATACGTGAGAAGCTCATGACTTGATCCAACAGCTACAAATCACCAGGAGATTGCGGCAACACATGGAACATGTGGCTCATGGTTGGAATGTAGCATTACATGAAACATGATCAAAGGACAGTGCTCTGACTCAGGAGAATTCCGCCTTTCTCCTCACTTTGCTGCAGAAGACACTACTGATGGAATTACCTTTGAACCAAATGAGTGTTTGTATACATTGCTTTTCACATTATTGTGATAAAGAACCTGGCAAAGCCACATAAGGCAGAACTGTGTTGATTCATAGCTTGAGAGGATAGAGTTCTTCATGGTGGAGAAGGCATAGTCTCAAGAGCTTAGTATGGCTGATCACATTGCATATGTCACCAGGGAACAGAGAGAGAAGAATGCTGTCACTCAATTGGCCTCCTCCCATTTTTTTTTTTTTTTTAACATCACTAATCTAAAACTCCAGCATATGGAATGATGCTGTCTACATTTAGGTTGAATCTTTACCCCTCAATTAAGCCACTCTGGAGATGTCCTCACAGATCTATCTAGAATTAGTTTTCCTAGGGTATTCCAGATGGTTAAGTTGTTAGTGAAGATTAACTACCATAGTAAACTTATTGCAGGCTCCAGAATGAGGAACTGGGTCAGCAAGGCAAGAGGCCTCAGTGGAGAAAGATATTTCCTGCCAAAACAGACACCTTGAGTTCCATTCCTAGAACTCATATGGAAGGAGTGAACCTAAACCAGTTCCCATGTTTCCTCTGATATCCAAATGTACATAGTGGTGCACACTACACACACACACACACACACACACACACACACACCAAACAATACTTATAAAAATAAAAACAAATTTTTTTTAAGTAGAGAAATGGTGAAATGGTGGTGTTAGGTCAGATTGGTTTGTGTGTATGTATGTGCACATGTAAAACTTTCATTTGAGTTTGGATTTAGAAGACAGCTAAATGTGACATCGTGTTTTAAATAAATCAAGGGGATAAAAACTTTTCAGCAAATAACAGCACAATTAAATATTCATGTATTAATATGAGTGATATAACTATATCCTACAGACTTGCTGCTGGATGGTGAGTTCCAAGATTTGCTGGATCTCTGCTTCTGATGTGGGCATTGTTATTTATGAGAGTATTCATTCTTTTTTATGGTGGTTACATAATCAAGTGTTTCTGCAACTAAAAAAAAAAAACTATTAGAGTATCATAAGTTCTCATAAAAATAAGATAAATCACACAAGTAATTAAATTTATAGCCAGTGCTTTATCTGTGGGAGCTCTCTAAGTAATTTTCAAGAAAATCATCATCGTATCATGTTGGAGGAGCCAGAGTACACCATTGGTAGACACACATACATGTTTGAAATGCAGAAAATGTAAGAACCAAGAGCTTTGCTCCTATGCTGTAAGTGGAAAGAAGATACAATTTCTTCCTTTTCATTGAGGTGATATCCTTCTAATGAGGCTTCATACATAGTGGACAGAATATACTAACTACCAGAACAGAATACATTCCTGTAATTGAGCATTTCCTCATAATATCTATGTCACTTAAAACTCAGCTGGAAACCATTCTAACGCAAAGAAGACGTAATCTCAACATACCGTTTAATGCTTTCTTTTTTTTATTGAAAACAGATATTCTTTTTCTATAGAATGTATTCTAATTATGACTCTTCCTCTCTCAACTTCTCCTACTTCCTTCTAATTCTTCCCTCCATCTGGATCCACCCCCTTTCTGTCTCTCCATAGAAAACAAACAAGTATCTAAGGAATAATTAAACAAAGTGAGACAAAAAAAAAAACAAAACAAAAAACAAACAAACAAACAAAAAACAAATCTGAATAGGACAAAACAAAAAGGAAAAAAAAAGGATGAGAAACACATATAGACATAGAGACACTCACACAGAAATACATAAAAACACAAAACAAAAAGTCATAATATGTATACAAATGACCTGTAAGGATGAAAAAAAAATATGCCCTGCCACAACATTATGAGACAAAGATTCTTTAACGATGGAATTGAGTTTGTTTTGTATTGGTCATCTACTGTTGGACATGAGGTCATCCTTAAGAAACTTCCTTGGAGAAACGAATTTTAATTTGAAAGTGGTTAACAATTGTACCTAGCTTCTGGATTAGCAACAGAGGCACTTCCCCTTTGAGCACTGGGATTCCCATCAGGCTCAGTCTGTAAGTTCATATATGTGTCAGTTGTGCGTGTTTAGAAGGTCACATTTGCTTGGTGTCCTTCATTCCCTCTGGCTGCTAAACTATTTTCTTCTTCTGTTTCATGGAGTTTCCTGACTCCTGAGTGGAGAGGTTTGATGGAGATATTGCATTTAGAGCTGAGGATCCCAAGAACTCTCACTCTCTGCACAAAGGCATGCTATGGGTCTCTGTATTTATATCTATCTACTGCAATAGGATGCTTTTGTAATGATAACTAAGCAAAGCACTGATTTATGAGTTTTGCAGAATGTTGTTAGGAGACATTTTATTATTACATTCTTTAGCAAAACAGTACCCTAGGTCCCTGACCAACCTACTTTCAGGATCGTGGTTATGCAACCAGCTTCAGGAATGGGATCTATCTCATCTGAATCAAATCAGATCTGTTTGCTTACTCCCACACGTTTTGTGCTATTATTGCATCAGCTTGTCTTGCATGCCACTAGGTCAAAATTATGGAGTCTTTGCCATACAAATGTTTTTGAGTTTCATGAGCCTTCATTTGTTAATTGTGGTCCTTAGTAGCTGTGCTATCAGTGTGGTGGTCTGTTTATACAATGTCATTTTCTGGTTCTAATGAGTTAAAGACTATTCCCTACTTTTTTTTTCTATGAAATTTAGTGTGTATGGCCTTATGTTGATATCTTAGATCCATTTGGAGCTGAGTTTTATGTCAGGTAATAAGTATGGATCTATTTGCATTATTCTACCTGTAGCCATCAAGCTTAATCAGCACCATATGTTGATGATGCTCTCTTTTTTTCCGGTGTGTGTTTCTGGCTTCTTTACCCAAATCCAGGTGTCATAAATGTGTGGATTTATGTATGTGTCTTCAATTCAATTCCATTGATCCATGTGTCTGTCTTAGCAAGTACCATGCTGTTTTTTATTATTACTTTAGCTCTGTAGTACAATTTAAGACAGAGATAGTGATATTTTATCGTTTAGGAGTGTTTCAGCTATCCTAGATTTTTGCGCTTTAATATGAAGCTGAAAATTGGCATTTGAAGTTCTGTGAAGAATTGTGTTGGAATTTTGATGGTATTGCATTGAATCGTAGATTTCTTGTGATAGGATGGCCATTTTACTATATTATCCATAAGCATGGATGAGCTTTCCCTCTTCTGATATCTTCTTCAATTGATTTTTTTCAATGTCTTAAAACTTTTATCAGACAAGTATTTTACTTAATTGGTTAGGGTTACCCTATTTTGAGGCTATTTTAAAAGGTGTTTTCCTGATTTCTTTCTCACTCCATTTGTCATTCGTATATAAGAAAGCTTCTGAGTTTTGTGTGTTATATTCGTATCCTTCAACTGTTCTACTGCAGAGCTTGGATGTTTAGGGAACATCAAGAGTGTTTTGCCATGCTGAGCTTTTGAACAAGCCCTACAGGATTAACATGGGTTAAAAATGATGAGGAAGATAATATCCATAGAGGCCATGGAAATGGCCTTGATGGTAATAATGGCAACATTCACTGAGTGCTTGCCCACACCATCACAGTTGTTAAGTTGAATTGCATGCATCCTCAAAACCCGTGGTGGGTCACATTTGTAGGGATTATTGTTTTCAACATGGTAGTTTAGAAGACCATTTCATACAGGATGAATAGTCCAGACCCTTGATACTGTGTTCATAGGGTTGGAAGGGTGGAGAATACTTTGAATAAAACTTGAATTCCAGGTATGTTTGCTATGTCCAGGCTGCAGCCAGGAAACTACTCTGTAAGAGTGATCTTTGCCCTGCAATCCCCAGAGTCAAGGTCATGAGAACACTGGTTACATTTACATCTCTCTACACTAACACCCACACAACTGTCAATAAGTACTTGATGTGATAAATTGTACACATTTCCTCTATTAACTTGTCTAATTATTAAAGAAGCTAGTTGCTAAACATTCCAATACCACTGGATATTTCTTGGGACTGCATCAGATTGTGAAAAGAATTTCCCAGGAGTAGGAATTCAAAGCACTGTTAACAAGGACACTTTTCTAGAGTCCTCAGCTACAATAAAGATCTTTTTCAATTATACTGAATACTAGAAATTTCCAAAATCAATCCTATCAAATTCTAATCCTTCAACCAAAGTACTCAACTGGAAATATTCTATCTCTGTTAAATGAGGTTATGGCCTCTGAATATTAAATTACCTTCATGATTTTCAGAGCACATGTTACACACAAAGGCTTACAAACAAATCTCCAATATATTTTTAATTAATTTTGTCATACATTAAAATAAATGTTAAATAGTACCTTTGATGATTATTAGTTTTGAATGTCAACTTGATTGTATTGAATGATAGTTACGATTGCTTGTTGCTCTTGTTTAAGGCCTGAATTCAGTTTCAAGCAACCACATTGGATTTCTCACAACTGCCTGTAACTCCAGCTCCAAAGGATCTGATGCCGTCTTCTGGCCTCTATATACACCTGAACTCACATGCACATACCCCTGTATTGATACACATATATGATTTAAAATAAAATAAAATAAAATCTTAAAAATATTTGAAATGAGTAACACAATTTTTATTATTTATATATTTACAATAAAAAAAAAAAAAACTTTTGTAAGCTCACCCAAGACATACCTATTGTCTTCAACGTCTTTAAGAACACTTGATATTCCAGGAAGAGAAATCATATTTATTAGCATGACTTTCTGTCATCCACACAATATTGTTTTACAACCTAGTGGGAAGTTTCAAATACACAGTGAATTTCTTTTGTGGTGTGTAAACACTGGAATACTCCACAGAAACTGAATGTATATGAAAATATTCATACATATCTATATGAGGTTTAATTTTATGTAATGCTCTACAAGACACTATAGTGACCTGGATTTTGTGTCACACTCGCCTTAGAGTCTTTTGTTGGGGTTGGACCTTAATAGTCAAGAAGCACTTTTAATGGAGGTAACTGCCTTAGAGTAAAAACAAAAACAGTCTGTGACTCCCATGGCTTTAGGATAAAATCAACAAAGAGATGATGGTTCTTTGTTAGGTATCATTTTCTTAATTTTCCTCTGTAGTTCTTATGTATCACTGTACTTTGCTTGAGAAGGCCAAATCAGGGTTTTCAATACAATTAAAAATAATTGTATGTATTCATGTTGCATGGTGATAAGTAACAAAAGGACATTTCACAAATTATTTATTTATAAATTATATACATTCTTCCCTAAACACTTTCCTTCCTGTTGCCTCCCCATGTTCTGTTAGTTGCCTCTGTCCCCATGATAGTTTCTCTTCTGCATTCACGTCGCATATGTACATGATTTTATAGATCTCTAAAAATTACATGACTTACATATGAGGTAAAACATATGTGTCTTTCTCACACTGGATTCATTCATGTAATTGATTACCTCCTATAATATCAACTTTCCTGTAAATGATACAACTTCATTCTTCTTTAAAGCTGAAAAACTCCATTGAGTCATATGCCACACTTTCTTTACTCATTTCTCTGTTACTGGACACCTAGTTTGGTTTCGTGCATGGGCTATAATGAGTAGTGCTGTAACAAACATAAATATGCAAGTGTCTCTGTGCTATGCTGCCTTGGAGTCCTTTGGGTACATAACCAAGAGTGATATAGCTGGGTAGTAACGTAGATTTATTTTTAGAAACTAAGAATAGTTTCTCTTA